>NC_056472.1:7536230-8136230 GCF_008729295.1 Plectropomus leopardus
TACCTCAACATGCCATACTATTACTCATTTTGAGATTTTGGCGTGATCACTTTTTTGACCATTTTTGCCTGAGCTATAGTATGTACATTTTTGGGATGTGTCAAAATTTGACATTTTTTGTCATAGCACAGTATGCAATTTTTGTCCATTCTTTTTACATGCTTAATTATGACATTATTGGACGTTTTTGTCCATCGTTTCCACTATGTGTAGTATGATGCATCTCTAAAAGCTATAATGTGTCATTGTCAGCTATTTTTGGGACGGGTCAAAATTTAACATTTTTTGCCATAGTATAGTATGTGATTTTTGTCATTTTTTTCAACATGCTACATTATGACATTTATGGCCTTTTTTGGGTCTTTGTGTCCACTTTGTATGCTATGACGTGTCTTTACAAGATATAATCTGTCATTTTCAGCCATTTTTGGGACATGTTAAAATTTGACATTTTTGCCATACTATAGTATAGGATTTTTGGCCATTTTTTGAACATGCTAAATTATGGCCTTTTTGGCCTTTTTTGGCCTGTGTTTGCACTTTGTATACTATGACGCATCTCTACAAGCTATAATAATTTGTTTTTGGCCATTTTTGTGACATGTCAAAATGTGACATTTTTGTCATATTATATAGTATGTGAGTTTCAGCCATTTTTTGACATTTTTTGAATTTTGACATTTTTGGCCTTTGTTTCCACTTTGTATACTATCAAGCGTCTAAAACATAAGCTATAATATGTCATTTTTAGCCATGTTTGGGACATGTAAAAATTTGACGCCATACTTTTTTTTCTCTCGCCATACTATAGTATGCAATTCTTTGCCATTTTTTTGGGCTGTGTTTCCACTTTCTATATTATCACGTGTCTCTACAAGGTATAACATGTCATTTTCAGCCATTTTTCATGATGTGACAAAATTTTAAATTTTTGTCATACTACAGTATGGCATGTTTGGTCATTTTTTTGACATGCTAAATTACAACTTTTTTGGCGTTTTTTGGCTTTGCTTCCATTTTTTATACTATCACATCACATGTCTCTACAAGGTATTTTATGTTGTTGTCAGCCATTTTGACGACGTGTCGTCAAAATGTGACATTTTTCAACTCATTTTTGGTAATGTTTTTAACATGCTAAATTATGACATTTTTGGCCTGTTTTGGGCTTTGTTTCCACTTTGTATACCGTGGTGCATCTCTACAAGCTACAATATGTAATTTTCAGCCATTTTTATGATGTGTCAAAAGTTGACATTTTTCCACATACTATTGTGTGGTATTTTTGGTCTTTTTTTGACATACTAAATTATGATGTTTTTAGCCTGTTTTTGGGCTTTGTTTTCACTTTGTAAACTATGAAGTGTCTCTACAAGCTGCAATATGTCATTTTCAGCCATTTTAATGACGACAAAATTTGACATTTTTTAACATACTATACTACAGCATTTTGGTCATTATTTCTTCATGCTAAATTATGAAGTCTTTGGCCTTTTTTGGGCTCCGTTTTACACTTTGTATACTATGACGCATGTCTACAAGGTATAATATGTTGTTTTCAGCCATTTTTATGACATGCCAAAATTTGAAGTTTTTCGACAAACTATCTTTGGTGTGGTCCTTTTTTTGACATGGTAATTATGAAGCTTTTGGCCTCTTTTTGTCTTTTTTTCCCACTTTGTATACTATGATACACATCTTCAAGTTATTATTTGTTGTTTTCAGCCATTTCTTTGACATGTCAAAATTTGACATTGACAAAACTGTTGTTTTCGTACATTTTTTCAACATGCTTTATTGTTATGTTTTTTGCCTTTTCTTCTTGTGTGCTGTGACACGTCTCTAAAAGCTATAATGTGGTTTCAGCCATTTTTTTGACATGTAAAAATTTGACATATCTCGACAGTAGTATATTATGTTGTTTTATGCCATTTTTTAAACATGTTTTATTATAACGTTTTCAGCCATTTTTTCGACATTGCATACTGTGACATGTTTCTCCTATCTATGATATGTCTTTTTCAGTCATTTTCATTTGACATGTCAAAATCTGACATTTTTCAACATACTACACTAAATCTTTGTAGGCAATTTTTTCCGACATGCTATAATATGATACTTTTGGTCTTTTTTTTCTTGACATTGTATTCTAAGATGTGTCTCTCTAGTATTTTGTCCAAAATCACAGAAAAAATCGCAACAACAAAAAAAAAAACATTATAGTTTTGTATGTCATCCAAAATCTCCCAAAATTGCACAAAAACATCATAATATAGTATGTCGTCTAAAATCCTCCAAAATTGCACAAAAACATCATAGTATAGTATGTGCTCCAAAATTGCACAAAAACGTCATACTATAGTTTGTGGTCCAACATTGCACAAAAACGTTATAGTATCAGCCATTGATGGAAACCAGATCCTGAACCTCGAGGGAAATGAACCGCTTCATGAATATTCAAATGGCTGCATCCTAGCTTATGAGCATGTTTAACATGTTTATGAGCCAGCAACAGCATCTGAGCGTCTGAGCAAACAGTGACAGGAAACTACATGTGGAGAGGTGGAAACTCCCCTGCAGCTGGAGAAGGAAGCTTCTACCCAAACATGACACCGCACGCAGGAGGAGGAGGTTTTTAATCAAACATGACACCCCAAGCGGCCAATGAGGAAAGACAGAGTGGAATTTCTGTGCTCCTGCTTTATCTTGCTTACACCTTGTGTTAGACTGTATATGTAGCTCCTGTAAAAGGGAGTGAGGTAACTGTTGTTTTTGATTTATGCTTGTGACATTTTTAACCTTGAATAAAGCCTGCCTTGTACAGTTTTAACCTTTTTCTACAATCCCTGGGTGTTCGCAAATCATCCCTTTGAGAATCTGATGAGTGGCTAAGAAAGACCAAAGAAGAAAAAAAAAACTCCTGGAGCTGCCCTAGATCCCCCAAGAGGGGACGGACCGGAGATGCTCCCTCAGCTCGAGTGGTAGAGGGTTTATCTCCTGGTCTGGTCAACTGTTAAAGTAAACACTGTTGGGTATCCATCACTCAGAAAAAGAAAAGACACTTTACCTCTCTAATAAGCCACTCTCTCACAGGTCTGAGATGGCGTTTGATTATTTAGAGTGTCTGATTAAGCGTGAGACACAGACTCTTAATGAGAAGATCTACGGCTCTATGTCATCCAATGCAGCATAAAAACGTGATAGTATAGGTTGTTGTCTAAAATGGCAAAAACAAAGAAAACGTCAGTTTAGTATGTCGTTCTATTCACAGATAAAAACGTCACAACATAGTATATTATTGAAAATGGCCTAGAAATGTCAAAGTATAGCATGTGGTCCAAAATGGCAAATAAAAACATATTAGTGTAGTATGTCTTCAAAAATGGCAAAAAAAAAAGGTCATAGTATACTATGACGTCCAAAATGGCAAAAAAAGGTCATAGTATAGTATGTCATCCAAAATGACATAAGGACTCATTACTCACCACAGGCATAGGATCATGCAGCACTTTGGGGTAGGACTCAGCAAGAAGTTTGGTCTTTCTGTCCCAGCGGGCGCCATCCAGAAACAGGCCTCTGATGTACACACCTGAGTGTCACACCCAAGGAGACAATTTGGAGAAATAAGAATAGTTAGTCTTACTCTTGTGTCAGTAAGGTTACCAACTACCTCCTACTAACTTTACATAACCTACAAATATGAACAAACCCAGTAACGACGAGTATGTTGGCTCTTCCAGTTGGCATAAAACTTTATGAAGCAAGCTGAACTGACCTCTGTGCTGTAACACTGTCTTTTAATAAATCATGTGAGCCCTCCTATTAATAGGGTAGGGAAAAAAGGTGAGATTTAGAGATAACTGGCTGTTGGCATCCTGTCAGTTCCCCAAATGAACAAACACACTATCAGATTTGTAGCTTGGCAGTATGGGCTGTGTTAGTGTGATGAAGCCCCAGCTGGGGACTGACTGAGGGTGAGGCTTTATGTGAGACTCTCACTGAGAATCTCACAGCAGAGCTGGAAGCACAGCAAGGGGCTGACACGGGCCTGCATGTAGACAAGACACAGGGAGGCTTTGCTTTAACTTACTTTTGCACTTTACACTCTGCCTCTCATAAACACAGTCGGTTGTCATTTCTTTGTTTCTTCTGCTTTTATTTCACTCCGCTTTGAAACCTCACTTTTCATCCCCTTGCACCCTTTTTAATCTCTTCTTCTCATCTTCTCAGATCAAGTGCTCTATATCTGTCTGGTGTCTGTTCTATACCTTCATTATACTGGAGACAGCTTTCTGATGAGGACCAATTGATTCTATCAAAACCTACTACTAAAATAACACCCTTTCTCTCTCTATTTTCTCCGATACCACGCCTCAGTATCCTACCATCCTTTGGGGGCTGTTTGTATTGTTTCTCATCCAGGACCTCAAAGTCAAAGCCGAGCAGGTCAATAGGGACGGTGTGCTTCCTGGCATAGTTCTGCTGGCTGCCTGTTAGGAAGGCTTGGGTGAAGAAGAATCCTGACACCCAGAATACAGCAGGCGTACCCTGATCATACCAGTCCTGAACACAGCAGAGGAGAGAGGGACATTTATATTTATAGTTATATATTAACCAGCGAGAACACAGATTAATCTTGCATTTAAACAGGTTAATTAATAAGATAAAATTATTAAAATTACCACTTTTATTGTTAAATATTTAAAAATGCACATATGAACCACAAAAGCAAAGTAGGGATGACACAATTTCAGCACAATACCACAAGGTTAATATAATGTTCAATTGGTTATGTGAACATGTAAACATTTTACAGGTCAACCTGTAAAAGGAGTTCCAAAATAATCTCAGGTTCAGGAATAAAGTAAAAGAAAACATGTCAGATCTGAGGTCAGCCCCATATGAATGATATCTTGTACATTTATGGTGGCTCAGTGGTTAGCACTGTTATCCCACAGTAAAAAGGTCCCAGGTGTCCCAGCTAACCATTCAGTGTGGAATTTGCATGATCTTCCCATATTTGTGTGGGAACCCCCTCCCCTGTTCTGGCTAAAAATTAACATTAGCATGCTAACATACTTGCGAAGACAAAGCTAATATATGCTGATGTCTAGAGGGTATAGTATTTGTCATTATCTTAGCCTGTTGGCATTCTATATTTTGCTAATTAGCACTAAACACAAAGTACAGATGGGAATGTCTTTAGTTCTGAAGATGTTGGGTCATCCAGTATTGGACAAACTAATAACAAAATAAATAAATACTTTTGATAATAGATAGTGAGTTAAACACTTTATCTGTTCTGTTCTGGAGGACTTAACACTGAAATCCACACACCACTGCATATGGATTATTAAATACTCACATGCTCACAATCATGCCAGCTGTTCAGTAAAGTAAGGATGGACTTTTGTAAGATACAACATCTACGCTTCGGGTCTCTGTGCTACTGTAAGGTATACTGAAATGTCTCAGAATATTCAGTCTACTGAACACACTGAGATGAAAATGCTGTTTTTCTTCCAACTCTTGTGAAAACAGCAAACAATCATAAAAATGTCAAGGTGTTTTGTTAGGAAAGCAGCCGTCTTAGATAAGAAACCCGTGACATTCCAGTTCGCCCTGTGGGAAGTCATGGGTGGACACTTCCATTGGATAACACACACACACACACACACACACACACACACACACACACAGTGAGTACATTCTTTTCACTCCACTGAGTAATGATGAACAGGAGGAATACAGCGTGTCTACGGTGGATAAAGAAAGGGAAAAACATGGGAACTGATTGTTAATAAAGATGGAGAAGTTCACTTTGCAGTCTCACATGATGATGTCATGCGTCTGCATGTATTCCCTGCAGCAATGCTGCCCATGAGTATAAAGCATTACTAAATCCCCCTACCTCTTGTGTGTTGACAAGGAGAATGAAGTGCTCTTGTGTAACTCCAGTGTGACATGGCTTAAAGCAGGGCTTCAGTTCACAGTATGCACAGTGTGCACTGATATAACTTTTTCATGTGATACTGCTGCAGCTCACTACTGAGAGGCCAAATGTGCTTCCAGAGATTTAAAGATGGGATCACTGAAGTAGTTCTGGAAGGCTTGCGGTGCCCTCTACTATAAGAGTGATTAAAAGATTAACATCTCCTTTTTACAGCAAAGACAAAGTAATAACAACACAAACATGTTCTTTCTTGTTTCTCTCTCTTGTTCCTGTTTTTTCCCTTTCTTTTACATCTGAACCCCCCAAAATGCTTCCATCTTTGAAGGTGATGAAGCTTTTTTTCAGTTTACTTAGTGTTTGTGACTAACCCCAAATATTTTTTTTTTGATCATTTTCACCTGATTTTAAATATTATGGTCAGGGAAGGATTATGACTCAGTGAGCCCTGGGGTACAGATATGAAAAGGCCCCACCACCCCTACCACATACAAGCAAGAGACACAGTCTTTGAGGAGGTTTTGTGTCTCTCTGTGGTCATTTTGTATCTCTGTTTGTTTGTTTTGTAATTGTTTGTCATTTTGGTCTGTTAGAGGTTTTGTGTCTCTATAAGTTAGTTTGGCTTTTTTTTGGGGGGGGGGGGGGGGGTTTGTCTGCCTTTGTAGTCATTTTGTGTCTTTTGGGTGTAACTGTGTCTACGTCAATCTGTGTATCTTTGTTGTCCTTTATTTTGTCTCTTTATGGTTTTTTTTGTCTATTTGTGGTAATTTTGTGGGGTTTTTTTTTTGTTCTTTAAAGCCTCTCTATTGTCATTTTGTGTCCCCTTGTGCTAGTTTTGCCTATTTTATTATTTTTGTGTCTCTTTGCAGTTCCTTTGCATCTTTTTGTGATCTTTTGGGGTCTCTTTGATGTCATTTTATGTCTCTTTGTGGTTATTCTTCCTATTTATGTAGTTATTTATGTGTCTCTGTGGTTCATTTGCATCTTCTTTTGTTTTTTTTTAATCTCTTTTGAGTCATTGTGTCTCTTTGGGGTTACTTTAGGGCATGACATGTTGGGCCCCTGTGTCAGTGGCTGTTTGGCTTTACAGTAATCAGTCCATAATTATGGCAGGTCGCTGTACCTGTAAGAACTTGAGTCGCTCCAGGAAGTCATTGACATAGCTTCCCAGGGGTTTGAGGCTGGGGTAGGACTTCTTCATCCACATGCCTGGGATACGACCTGTCAAGATGCTGCTAACCACCTCCTCCAGCTCTGCAGACATCACCACCAGCCCCTGCAAATTAATGCACACACACATGTAAACACACACATCAAGCCACAAACACATGATTAACATCTGCACTACTTGTGAAATTCTTCGTACCCTGTTTTAACACCGAAACAGATACGAGGGAAATTCAAGCTTGTCACTTAAACACCTCTTTGTAGAGATAGGTGACAGACAGCCACATAACAGGATCTCTTATTTGCTCTGTAGGGGGCCTTTGATACCAGTATGACGGGTGATGTGCTCGTTCCTCTTCCTGACTCTTTATGCTTTATCCACTTCAATCCCCTGAGAAAGGTGTACCTCAGGAGGAGAGGAAATGTGTGCAGAGAATGTTTATCAAATGGTATAAAGAGACATACGTGCATGCTCAGGCATATTTTTTTCTTTAAAATTTTTTGAATGTGATGTAATTAGAAGGAGCGCAATGCTACACATATTAATGCACATATGTTCAGATAACGTTCTGTTTGCAACACTCTTTGAACTAAATAATTATAGTCTCCTTGGTCTAATGCAGTCCAATTACAGGCCATGTGTGAAATCTCAAAACCTTAGGAAACACAAAGTCTGTAATTATTTTTGCTTGAGGATGTTATGGCTTCAGTAGATACTTTCACTTCTTAAAGAGTGTCTCTTGGTGACATTTGGGAAAAAAACAATGACATATTAAAATTATATCAGGGCTTTGAGATCACTATATTGTCTAATTGTCGAGTCTTACCTCATCAAATGCAGCAGTGGTGTTAGTGCCAACCACTTAGGCACCCTCTCTCTTGTTTTTATTTATAGATCCAATGACTGCAAATCACAATTCAAGTTCTGAACTATTCTTTCAAAAATGTGACATCATATACACATTTATATTTCAAGCTCTGCAAGCAGTAGCACAAGGACTAAGAATGCCTGTCCTTCAGTCCACAAATTTGGTCCAGACATAAATGTCTCAATAAGGACAAGATTGATTACTATTAAAAAATTATTTCATTGCTGGACAGATAGTCTTTTAATAAAACCAGCCTATCTATGTAATAGGAAGACACAAATTCTTTTGAAATAAGTGTTATATGACCAGAGAAAACGACACATGGCAGCGGGCTTGTAATAAATGATCTCATATAACAGGGTTTTTTTTGGTTTTGCTTTAAATAATGTTGCCTTTACTATTTAATACAGCACAGGTGAAAGTGTTGGGAAAGAGAGAGGGGATGACATGCAGAAAAAGGCAGCAGGTTGGAATTGAACCTGCAGCCGCTGCAGCAAGGACACAGCCTCTGTACATGGGTCGCCCACTCTACCAAATGAGCTACCAGGCACTCCATATCATATTACGGTAAAAGGGTAAGTAAATACATGTTTCTGAATACATTTGAGGTGAGAATCAGTCAACACAGTAACAGGATCTTGGTGTATATTTGATCAGCACTTCTTTACTGTTTGATCTCAGTTTTTTAAGCCTCCGTTCTCACTGTGTAGCAAACAGTATGGCGCCTACTTCATATTCAAGCTCTCGCTACCACAGCTAAACAGTACACTATCCATGAAAATGCACTGCAGGACTTGTATGATGCCACCAGCAGCAACATGCCCCAGTTGCTGGGGCTTTTTTTTTTTAATTACTAATACATCTACATTCTACCTTCAATACGAAAATGCAGAAGTACAGCCAGATAACAAACATGATGTTTGATATTGTGAGTATGTTCACACGATGAAGTTAGCATTTAGCTCAAAGCCTCACACAGAGTACAGCTGCAAAGGGATAGTAGTCTAGTTGTAGATTTTACTTTACATTCTGTGGCCCTGGCAAAAGGAAGTGGAATGAATACATAATGGCACTGCAGGAAATGAAATACCGTGTCTATCAGTTCTTCTCTTTGCTGCAGAGGATCAGAGTGGTTCCTGAGAGAATGTCAAGAGCACTAGTTAATGATTTAGAGATTGGCTGCTTCATCCTTGTCATTCTCACGAGGTCAACAACAGTCTATAATGTATCCTTTTCAAATTCTCTACAGCTCATTCCTTTCGGCTTTACCTTTACTTGGTGCATACTGTGACAAGAGTTCTTTGGAGGATATGAAATAGAGTAACATACTTTACATATATTTTCAGAAGGAAGCAGTTCTTCTGCATGCTACTTCCTTTCCATAAATTGCCCTAAACTTTCACAGTTACTGCCCAAGTGTTTCCTGGTAATCGAAAATGATGGTGTTAGATTAGTGCATTTGGAGTGTTGTGCTGACTGCTTACAGTATGTTTTTCTGAGGATCTATTACTGCAGTTTACCAAGTAATCATTCAGCAGAGGTGTGCCTCCTCAGATGAAATATTGCTTTCAATGCACCAAAATGTGAAATCAATGATGATTCATCATTTGCCCTCTAAAACAAACACATTTAGTGTAATTACAGTGCATTTGGCCATGCATCACACTATAAGTATCCAAACAAGAAAAGAGAATGAGACCAGGATTGAGTTCAAAACCAAGTAACTCCTCATCCTTACTGCTCAAATCAGTTTGAGGGGATTCGGACATCACAGCTCACATACGGACAATGTCTTAATGTAACAGCAACGTTTCTTCATTTAACCCATCCTCTACCTCTTGCGTACCTTTATGGCCTTCTGAATGTTGACGCAGGAGTCCCGGATGGTGCAAAGAAGGTTGTTGAAGCGGCCCATCTCCTGCACCAGCACCGTGTTCATGCTCTGATTGTAGCTGGTGGGAAAGCGCCTCATCGCTGCCTCCAAGTCAAAGTCTCCAGGCAGCTTGCTCAGGACGTCAGCTGCCACATCAAAGACCATGTCATCCGAGGATTTGGCGTCTCCGCCTGAAGAGCGGGACTGATCAGAGACACAGAGTGACAGAGGACGGATGAGAAGGGGAGGCAGGACTTGTGGCTCGGATAGGTTTGACAGTTCATCATTTTTGGAGGAAATTATCTTTTGCTGTCTTTGACTTGTCAAATTATGTATTCCCTTTCAAGGACTCTTTCGCATTGGCGCTATTTTTTATTTTTTTTAATATCCTGAAAAGGCCCTGATGATGTTAAGAGGTTCTGACTTCCGACTTGCTTATGTTTCATCATTTTTATGCCGGATTGGTTTATGCTTTGGGGGCGGACACAAACTGACACAGGCTATCATAATCATATGTTTTCCCTTTTTATTTAACCTTTCCTTCTCTAATTTGTGGACATTTCTCAGCCTATAGCTACCACGGTAACATCACTGATGATGAGATCCTAAGCATCGCATTCCTCTGTGAACACACACCAAGCACACACAGAGAGAGCCTCATAAGATAGAAGGCTTCACAACATTTCACCCAATTTCTCCCACAGTCATTTGACACAATCATATCAGCAATTCTAATAATCCTTCATGCTGATAATTATTCACTCTAATCTGTGATTCTTCCGCTTTCCTCTCAGTCCAACTTGCAGCATTTACCTATTTGATGCTCACTCACTCGCCAGCGGTAATGGATAATCATTGGCTAATGGCATCGAGGTTACAGTAGGGGAATGACAAATAGCTGTTTCATTCCATTTGAAGCATCTCCCTGTTTATCGGTCATTGAGACTGATGGGACCGTATTAGATGCTAATAAAGTCCACACATGACTGAAGCCATTATTAATCTTGTTGAAAGGAGTTTATATGAATAAATGTCAGACTCCATTGAGCTCTAATTTTAACTTGAAGTGGCAATGCCCGTGGACATGATTTTCTATTTGCTTGTACAGCCAGGTCTGTAATATACTTTTGGCGTTTGTGACGGTATGTGTACACTTTGTTTAAGGAGATCAAATCAGAGGAATTAGAATGTATTGGATGCATATAGAATATGTATGCACAGGCTCTGATCTTGTTCTTTATGTACATCAATTGTACTTAGTTATCAAATTCAAGTCTTTGAGACAATTTTGTGTCTCTTTGACTTAATTTTGCATCTTTTTTGGCTGTTTTGTTTCGGTTTGTAGTTATTTTCTGTCTTTTTTTTTTATTTTGTGTATCTTTGTTATCATTTTGTGTCTCCTTATGGTTGTTTTCACCCAGATTTTAATGTCTCTTTACTCTTCCTTTGCATGTTCTTGTGTGTATTTGTGGTCATTTCGTATCTTCGTATCTTTGAGGCAAGTCTGTGGCTCTTTAAGGTCATTTTGCATCTTTTGTGGTTGTTTTGTGTCTCTTCATATTTTTTATATATTCATTTTTGTGTCTCACTATTGTTCTTTTTGACTCTTAATTGATTTTATGTCTGACTGAGTTAATTTTGCATCCTCTTGGGGCTTTTTCACGTCTCTTTGTAGACGTTTTCTGTTCATTTTCTATCTTGTTGAGGAAATTCTGTCTCTCTTTGAGTTATTTTTGTTTGTTTATGGTTGTTTTGTCTCTCTTTTTAGTCATTTTTTTGTCCATTTGAGGTAATTTTGTGTCTCTTTGTGGTAATTTTGTGTGTTTTTGGGATTGTTTTGTATATCTTTATTGCCATTTTGTGTGTCCTTGTGGTTGTTTTCCTCATTGTTGTAGGTTTTTTTGTCTCTCTTTTCTGTTCCTTTGCAAATTTCTCCTTGAGGTCTTTTGAGCTCTTCCTGGTCATTGTGCGTTAATTTGAGTGACATTTTGCAGATGACATTATAGAGGCCCCCTGACACTTTAGGCATTATTGGGTGCATAAATAGTATGTGTGCACGTTTAACACCGAGGTGTTCTAAATGTAGATCATTCGCATTTCTTTATTATGAACTTTAATACCCACAGGAATTTAGATAAGTTTCGGCACAGTGAGAAATCTCCACTAAGTCAGAGGCACAGCTCTGTATCTTAAAATAAATAAATGGATACACAGCTAAATAAATATCCCTTCACACTGTGCGGGAGAAGCCGTACTTCTGTCGTCTTCAAGTAGGTCTTGTTGCCAAATCCCTTAGATTTGATTTGCAGCGAACATTGACTGATATGATCCTCAACAAGCTAACCTAGTCTATCTCTACAGAGCTGAGATATAATGATGTGGGATCACACAGCTCCGCCAAAGCTACTGTGAGTCATGCAGTGTCAAAGGAAGGCAACTTAATAAGAGGGATTTTTTTTGTTCTTTCCGAAGTCTCTCTACAAACAACTGAAATATTTATTTATATTTTTTTCTTTAATTAATGTTGCATACTTGCATACTACATTTTAATGTAGGGCAATAAAAAATTTAATGTTGTCAAGGACACTTATAAAAGCTGCTGGAAACTCAAGGGAAGTGTATTGATGTTGTGTGCAGTTTTTTGAGACCATATTTCAGTGTCTAGGTACACTTGTTTTAAAGTATTAGTTCTAGTTTTGTGTGTATGTGCGTGTCGTGCAATTGCTGGGTGAGAGTGTTTGTTTGCTCATCTCCAATTTGAAAATCTACCAGCTGAGAAGTGACAATCCAACTGAGTATCTGGGATGTTGGCCAAGAGGGGGCACATTGGTTTTCGGAAGCAACCCAGGGCTGCTGGCACTGAGGATCAGTTAACTTTTTTTCCCTTCACTGTTATCCATGCCAGGCCACAGTCTGGTTTGATGTTGATTTCTTGCCCAGTTTTTACATTTAAAAACGTCCAGGTCATTAATAGGAATAATAAATGAATCACAGATTAAATTGCTGCATGAAATTAAGTCCTTTTGTCTTCATCATTACAACTAATAGTATCTAAAGTATCTATAAAGAAATCTTAGCTGTATTCCTTATGTCCAGAGGTTGCTGGGGCTCTAATATACGGAAGCCAAAAACGGCTGTTGTTCCGATTTTTTTTTTTTAATGCTGCTATCTTGAGGTCATGAGTTAATTACTTCATGACCTCGGCATAGCAGCATTTTCATGAAGCAATCATGAAGTAATCAGCCTTTGTTTTCTCCAGAAGTGATGTAAATGATCCCATTATTGTGAGAAAACAAGCTTTGTTATCTCAAGATTATAGTATAACTAACCTGTGATGTGGAGAAAACAAAAGTGTATTTCTACTGATAAATGAACTTATCTTGAGATATTAGCATTTTGTTTTCTCAAAAACTGATGTAAATCAACCCAATTTAGGAGAAAACAAGCTTCATTATCTCGAAATCACAGTAAAATGATCCCATTATGTAGAGAAAACAAAGGCAGTTTTCTCATGACAGATTATCTCGAGAAATCGGGATCCTCTTGCTTTTCTTGAAAATCTATGTAAATTAAGCTGTTAAGGAAAGGAACAAACTTTGTCATCACATGATTACAGTAAAATTATCCCATTATGTAGAAATAACAAAAGCGCTTTTCTCATGATTGGTTATCATGGTTATCATATTATCTCAAGAAATCAGGCTTTTGTTTTCTCAAGAATTAATGTAAATTAACCTGTTATTACAAGAAAACAAGCTTTGTTATCTTGTGGTCATCGTAAAATGATCAAATTTTAAATAATGGTGATACTGAGAAATCAAAAGAGTGATAAATTGTCATGTCTTCTTGAGGAAGTCACCCTCTAGTTTTCTTGAGAAGTGACAGAATTTAACCTGTTATCACGAGAAAACTTTGTAATCTCGAAGTCATGGTATAGTAAAACAGTGATGTACAGAAAAAAAAACAGTGGTTTTCTCGTGATAAATTTTGTTGTTAACACAACACATCTGCCTTGTAAAAAATTCATCAGTTATGAGAAAACACGCTTTGTTATCTCACATGAAGTGAAAGTAGAAATTCTCAAAGTATTACTCTGTATTTGTTTGCTTGTGTGTGTCCGGGTGTGCTTGTGTGTTTTAGTACTTGTGTGTTATTACCTGTGTAAGCAGGATGCTGTCAAACAGTAGTTGTGTCTCAGCCTGATCCTTGGTGATATCTGCGTTGGCATTCATACCAAAAATCTCTGGTGATGGGTTGAGCGGCAGAGACTTGGTGTATTCTATGTAACTGTTGTACTGTGAATGAGATGCAGAAAACAGAGGGAGAGGAGTGAAGGAAAGGACAATTTTTAACCCAACATCAGGAAACATCTCGAGTAATAACACTCATTGAAAAACAAGTCGGCTCCTTAGATTGCTGACATTTATTATAATGACTATGTAAATGTGACTTCATGAATAAAAGATGTGGTTGGAGGGGGGTGCAGCGCTGGAGAACAAAATGCCAAATAAAATGGAATGTGCCATAGATTGCACTTGTGTTAACAAATATATCAACCCTCACTGATGGTGGCTGCCTGCTGTGCCTTGTTACACACATTTTATCTCTTAATGACTTTTTAAAGGTAGCTCAACAGCAGTGCTAAGCAACTGAGTCCTGTAATATGCTTAGTTTAAAAACAAACACATTAAAGTGAGTTTCACTTTTCTGGAGTTTTTGAGGCATAGTATCTGATGAGTGCACGTTGAAGGAGCTGTATTAGCTGTGCTGTACCAACAAAAGGAAAGCTGCATTGCTGGAGGATATTTAAATAAGACTTCTGATATTTATATTTAAATAACATGCTGCATAACACATCTCTGTTGCAATGAACCACATTTCAAAAAGGTCAAACTATTGAATGAATATATTGAGTAAATATAACGAAAACATAGTCACTGATGAAAAGCACATCTCTTACATAACATACCCTAGTGATGTGCAAAATAGCAGGAATATATAGGTTTATGCAGAATAAAGTATTTCTTCACTGGTAGCATGACACATATGAGGTAACTCCACTTTAAACAAATGTTTGACAGTAAAAGAAAATCTGCATTTCTTTTTTTTTTGCTTTCATTGTACAAGATAGGACTTAACTGAGAAAGAGGGGGTGACATGAAGCAAACGGTCATGAGCTGAAAGTGAACCCACAGCCGCTGTGGCACGGACATTTTCCTTTGCACATGGGACATCCGCACTATACACCGAACCACCAGGCACCCTGCAAATTCCCATTTCACCAAGCCTGCAGTCGTCCATTAGTCAACGTAATTGATGACGTGTAGCCCACACCAATTGGCCCTTGTCAGCCCTTTTTGGCTATTTTAATTTTTTTGTTGATTCAGCAGTTAAAGTCAAGAGGGCGTGAGATCGAAACAAACTTTTTATATAAGGTAAGACTGGTTTTCTTTGGTCTATGAGCTCTTTAGCAGAACGGTTTCATGATGGTTTGTGATGTAGTTCATTAGTGCAAGACAAATATGATTTGTTCTTTCAACATTGTATTATGCTGTGCTAACTGGCTAACTAGCATAAAGATGATTTTCTACTTTCCTTTTTTGAATGAGGATTACAAATGACTGCAGTTTGCTGGTATGAAGGGTGTTTCCTCTCACACCGGCACAGAGCGCACATGCTGGTTGACCATTATTGTAGTCTTTGGGGTGTTAATGTGCAACTTTTTGGGAGACAGGCAACATGAGGCTTGACCTTTGATTGCCGCTCGTTCTTTGACGGTTTGGTGTGTCTTAGATGAAAAGATTTAAAAACAGCTTCTGAACACTGCGAGTGAGTGAGTAAGTGACAAGTTTCAGCGGGTCATAAGTTACTCATAAGTCTATAAGTTACTCATAAGTCTCTAAGTGCTTTTCATCTAAAATGACTTTGAACAACTCTATGTGAAATCCTGTAATAATTTTCTCTGGTAATAACGTGGGATTTACTAATTTCTGCCAATCCTATTTTTGTGCTTACAGCCAAATCTCAGCTTAAGTCGCGATTTATGAAAAAAAAAAAAAAAACAAAACTTGATGCTAAGAAGATTTTTCTTCTCTTACATCCCCCTCAGCTGGTGCGTAGTAGAGTCCGCTTGGATCAAACTTGTAGTTGGGGTCCTCGATGACCTTTGAAGTGTAGAAGATAGAGAGGATTGTGCGCAGAGTCCGTCTGTCCCAGTCATCTGTCACACGGCCTCCATAGTTGCACTCACCAGTCATGTAGCGGAGAGCATCAAACGGCACTTCCTACAACATACAAGAATACGAAGAAAAAGCCTGCATTTTAAACAGGAAACTAATGATTCTCATGCATTCAATTTGCATGTTATAATAGGAGGCGAGCATTAAAAAAACGCATGATTTCAATGTGTGTGTACATTCTTGTTTGTGTGTTCTTCTGAATCAAGAAACCCGGCTGGCATTCACTTCACAATCTGGACTTGGACCGGAAACTGGCAAAATAGGAGGTGAAGGTGTGTGTGTGTGTGTGTGTGTGTGTGTGTGGGGGGGGGGGGCATTGTGGCATTTTCTGGAGGAGGATTTCACTAACAAATTCAGTGAGCGACACTTGGATACAAGATGAAAATGTCACTCCGTTCACAAAAGATACCCTCAATAGTTTATTTCTGCCACATTCTCTCAGCTTCAGCAGAGGAACCGGGAATGGTGGAGCGTTGGAGTGCTATCTGTTTGTGGAAAAAATGTCAAGAGGATTTTTGAATATGGCTGATGAAAGCACATACTTGAATGAAGAGGAGCCCACTTGTAAAAGCCTGAATTTCTATTATGGGCTTAGATGTTGACTATATATGTAGGAGTGGATGATGTATATACATCTGCATGTGAGAGTCAGAGCTTCACCCTGTGCCAGAGATATATAGGCACTTCATTGGCGTGGATGTTAAGCATGTAAGAAAGAACAATGCTGTGTTTGAATGCTATAAAAATCTGTGAATGTATCATAATGCTCTATTCACAGAAAAATACAGTGCATATTCGGAAACTGGGCCCTTAAACTAGCTATCAGGATTTCTGTGAAGTTGTGATGTCACAAGTACAATACATGAAGATAAAAAGTGCAGCTACAGTGCCATTACAGTCATTTTCTGGATACAGCGTTGGTGCAACGACACCAAGAGTGCAGATGTGGAAGACCAGGAAAAACTGACCAATCAGAGCAGACTGGGCTTTTCAGGAGGGGTACTTAAAGAGACAGGCGCTAAAATGAAGTGTTTCAGACAGATGGTGACTATAGGTATATTCAGGCAGACAGTATAAGAAAAATAATATGATTTTTTTTTAATTAATGCATGCAAACATGTTCTAGTAGAATCCCTACATTCAAGTATGAACCTAAGGATGAGCAGAATACGAGACCTTTAAGTAACTTTATTCTGTGGAAAAGTAGGATTAAATCATTTACTTCTTCCAACTCCTTATTGAACTTGTGGTGGTTTCTTTTCACAGTGTTCATTTTGTCAACAACTTTTATATCTTGACTAAATTGTAACAACAATGTAGATGCAAAAAATACTGACAGAAAAAAATCTGGGAAAGTCTCTGTTCATTATGCCCTGATGAATACAGATGCATCAAAATAGTAAGATCACAGAAGCCATCTGTCACACATTCCTTCCATGTTAACATTTTGTCAATTTTCAACTGTGCCAAGCTAGTTTACAATAAACATCTACTCCTCCTAGGAGATAATGAATGATATCCTCTGACTTATAAATAGACTTTAGCATATTCTGTGAATATTTAACATAATTAGATATTATCTTTGCTCCATGTAAAGTAAATACATGTGATGTTTCCCCGATAATGCTAAACTGCCTTAAAGATGCAGTTTAAAGATTTTCAAAACTGCTGATTTATTAAACCAGAGTTCTACTGAGTGAAACTTGATGCAGAATTAAGCAGAAGATTAATCTTAATATAAAGTATCAAAGGTATAAATAACTTTGGCATTTGTTTTCATTTGATATCAAATAAGTACGGTAAGTCAGTGACACATTCTCAGCCCAAGTCAAAATGTAAACAAATACTGCACCCAGCCATAAGTGAAAGTTATAGCCATATCAGTTCATGGCATCCTTGCTGAATTTGTGACAGTACAGTATTCTCCCAGTTTGCCACAGCTTCTCAAGTTTGACAACTTAACCCTTTGTAACCTGGATCGATATCACTTTTCTTGTGCTCCATTCAGATGTCTCTCAAAAGTATTAAAGCTTTTGAGCCCTGAGTGAATCGGGTTGATTCTTTCAAAAACATAAAGAAAAAAGCATCAAACCATTAAATTTCAAATTAAATTTACAAAATTACTAAAAAAAGAAAAAAAGCTAGGGAAAATTTTGAATTTTGTAAGCTTTTGTATTTGTTGGTTTGGGTTGTTTTGTGAATTTTTTTTGTTGCCAAAATCAGGTAATTTTTGGGTCATTTCTTCCTAAGTTGCTCTTTCTTGTTTGCATATTTTTGAAAGAAATCAACCCAACTTGCCCAGGTTTCAAAGGGTTAAATAAGTTGGATAACTCACTTATTTGTGTTGTTTACTGTACTGCTCCCTGTAACTATACCTTAAAACTGGCACCTTGGTCAGTTGAATAGCTCATTTAAGAAATATAAAAATGATCCGTGATAAGAAGAGATTCTTTTTTTTTAAATACCTACCTGGTACTGTTCAAGGAACATATGTAGCTGCTGTACAGAGATGCGGAGGTCGGTCTCATTGAACTCATATGGAATGTTCCAGCCTAAAGGTCCAAACTTCCTCCTCTCCTGGGTCAGGGCGTGGAAGAAACACAGGCCATAGAGTAGCTTCTTGAACACATCCTGAGAGGTGCAAAAGCATACATGGAATGCACAGTCTTAGATCAATAATTAGATAAATAGTGGTGGAAGTTTCATGTTTCCATAGCTTAAACAAACGCTCTGAAATGCACAGTGGGGATGAAAACAGACACAAAGGAACTTAGCACGCCCACTGATGTAGGCATGATAGATATGCACAGTAAGACACCTGGACATACACAGACACAGCACATACTGACCGGTTTGCTGCAGCTGCCAAAGAACTCCGGGTCAGAGATGGGGTCCATTAAGAAGGAGCGTGCAATGTTAGCACGGAGGCCCTTCGGAGCCTCATTGGTCATTTTCACACCATTCTGAAGCACTGCCACAGGGAAGGTGGGAGATGGGTAGCTGGTCAGCCAGAGTCTGAAGTCTGGGTGGGTAGTGTCTGGGTTCAGCTCCTGCTCACAGCGACAAAGAAAAGGTGAAAATAAAAATGTATTGGAAAACATGTATTTCCACCATTCCCATTTGGCGTATAGAAAATGTGTGTGTGTGTGTGTATGTGTGTGTGTGTGTGTTCTGACCTCACAGACTCTCTCCAATGTTGACATCCAGGAGGTAGCTAAGTGGCAGTTCTGAAGAACCACCCAGGTGCCCTCTTTAAGGCCAGTCTCGATCATACGCATAGCAATGGGACCCTGGCCTTGGCCCAGAGAGAGGGAAGTCAGCTTGTTACCAGTAAAGCCCTGAGGGATAGAAACAGGCGCGCACACACACTCACTTATGTTGCTGCTTTCTGACCGAGAAGGAGCCAAAATAATTTTCAGTGCTTTTAAGACCTGTGTGGGAGCCTGGGTAAATCTAGAGGATCCAATTTCCCCTTTTCATTTTGAGTTTGTACACACAGCAGGCTTCAAAGCTGTCAAATTTCCCCAGGTGTCTCTATACCTTTTCATCTCCAAACTTGAGCAATGCAGCCATGGGGTCTGAGCCGGGGGAGAGGATAAAGATGAGCGGGGCGCAGCAGTGGCTATCAACGAAGGCCTTACTCAGGTTGAAGGGTGGTGCTTCGATGAAGGGACGACCCAAACTGTCAGAAACAAATTCTTGTACCATGGGAATAACCTGGGGGACGCATGAATGGAATGATTACTGTTAACGGATATATTTCCAGAAAATTTGAACAATTTCAAAGATAACAGAGACATTTGAAGAAACTGAGACAAAACTTAATGACCTAATAATTTCCTACCATCTTTTTGAAAACATTGACTGACCTTGTCTGGTCTGAGACAACGGATCACCAGCATCCTCTGAAACTGGGTGAGCTTCTCCTGCCACTCATCAGGGAAGGGTGTCTGATGAGGGCTCTGCAGCACAACACAACCCAGACTGAATTCACAAGTTTAATTTCAGATTGGAGATCGTGCAGTAACTCTGTTGCATAAACCTAAACTCCAAAGCCAACACTTGACTGGCCTCCAATACAATCGAAGAAAAGAGCCACACAGGAGACTAACCGATACCTTTTAATGTTGGTTAGAGTGAATAAACCGCTGAGGCATGCCCCTCATCAGGTTTCAGAAAACATGCAGCTTAATGCCTTTTCGTGAACTTTTCTTAAAGAGTATGAGGGGAGTTCTGGGGTGAGGCTGCATTGTATCGAGCTGTTGCAAGATTAAGCAATGTAATTAGGCAAAAAGAGGGGCGATCTGTAATGCAAATGGGGAAGAGAGTAATTCTGGGAGATAAATAAATATGTATGAACAAGCAAAGACTGTGGAAAAGGAAACAGTGGAGGAGAAAGAGGTGGGAAAAGAGAAAAGCCAGTGGGTACTGGGTCAGAGCAATATGTTTGATTAATTCGCGGAACAAGTGTACCAGAGGAAGTGAGCAATGGTAGCAAGGAACTTCTGGAATTATTTTCCTAAGGCCGTTTGTCGAGAGACTTCTAGCTATATGTGTTGGCAGGTGCGCTGAGACGGATACACCTATTTAGAATCTCCAGGGGATTCTCTGTGCGTACAGGGGTGTGTGTGCGCATGTGCCCGTGTGCTTGATTGAACAGCTGTTCTTGCATCAAGATTGAATAAATGTGAATTCTACAACTGGAACAAACTAGATTTAATTGGATAGAAGTGTTGTGGCTGATTCTGTTGATTATTAATCAAAGATGGTGTCTGCATGTGTGTGTGTTTGTGTGTGTGACAGCAAAGAGACAGGCTTGTGTGCCCGAACATGTTTGTGTGCACCACACGTTGATTAAACAGCTGTTCCCGCATCTAGATTGCATAGATGTGACTGGCACAACAGGAACAGAAAAGATTTAATTAGATAAAACTTCATTTTTAGATTCTTTATGATTCAAAGATGGAGCGAGGGTGTGTGTGCGTGTGTGTATCATCCACACCTGACAAGCAAATTACTTTCCTCCCACTCTCTTTCTTCCCTGTGCTCTTGTCGATAATACATTTAAACTAATACAACTCAGTTAAGTCACATAAAAGGAAATAAGAAGTTGTAACTTAATTCTTAGGGAGGATTTGGATCACAAATTTAATAAATAGTTTAAGGGACTGGTTGGATTATTTGAAGGGGGGTTATAAAGTACTTTTTCACAGTCAGTGTGTTACCTACAGTAGATGGTGGTCAGTATGCCGCCAGTTTGGAGAAACAGGCAGGTGCACCATCACAGAGACTAAGCAATGCACTCCTGTAGATGGGGTCAGTAGCAAAACATATTTCAGCCACCTGAGAAAAGCCTCAACTTAAAAAAATCAATGCCAGTTTAACTGTACACTATATTTGTACTTTGTACTTTGCTATCAAATAGCCATTTCCATCAGAGAACTGACACTGTTATATCAGTCTCTGCTCTCTTCAAAGCCATCAGGCTCCATTGACAAAAACTGTAATTTTATTTGCGCAGAACATGGGAGTTACTGGCTTACCACCGCCCCGATTGGTAAGTAAGTTTGTTTTATTGTGTGCCCTTGTTGAATCTGACCAAAGTCACACAATAACACTAACAAACTCACTGTTCAAGGCCAGCAACTCCTGTGTTCTATGAGGTAAAATTGCTCTTTTTCTCAATGGAGTCTGGAAGCTTTGAAGAGAAAGTACTTCACTTTAAATTGGGGGTGCGCTAACCACCATTTACTTTAGGCAAAACTCTGACTATGGCTAAGTACAAAATACAAACTCATTTAAAGCTTTCAAACTATCTCTTTTTAATATGGAGTAAAGACTAATATAATGGATTTTTTGTAGGATTGCAACAGCAGTTGCAAAGATTTTAACCATAACAGCTCTAAATTATGATCATGCTGTAGTGTGCATACAAGCATCCCTCCATCGTCTTGCAGTAAAATTCAGAATAAACTATAAGAACCTGTTGATAACATACAAGGCACTGCATGACCTCCCCCTACTTACATTTCCAATCTCCTTGTTCCTAATTCTACTTCTGGACCCCTCTGATCCTTAAATCTCTGCCTCCTATTCATCTCCCACTCCACAAAAAGGTGATCGTGCATTTGCTGTTTTAGCCCCCCGACCCTCTGGAAAAATCTTCCCCAGTCCGTCAGATCTGCTGAGCCCTTGGACAGTTTTAAACGTCTACTAAATACCCACCATTTTAGGCATAGGGACTCCATGTGTGATGGTTTTATTTTTGTTTGTTTTGGTCTTGTCTGTCCCTCGTTGAACTGTGTTCCGTATAATAGTTTATTGAAACTCTTAATTAATTCATTGTGTTTGTGAAGCGCTTTGTAACTACATGTTGCTATATGTGCTATATAAGTAAAGCTTTACTCACTTACTTACTTACTTACATAGGACCTGTTTGGCAGCTATAAATACTTAAAAAACAATATTTTCATATTTGAAGAAGTAAAAATGGAGGCAGTAGTGGAAGCAGAAGTGTTTGGAAAAGTTAAAATAAAGACAACAGAAAGATACAGCGTATCAAATTATAAATGTGTGTTATTGACATAATCTAACAAAAAAGACTGAAAAAAGAAAAGTGTGGAAAACAGTGTGTGAAGTTAAAGCATTTATACTGTACAGATTGTGCAAAAAGCCGATACCTGGTGTTAAGGGCGAGTGAAGGGCCTGTGGTGTATTTAGCTACAATGCTGTTATCTGTGGAGGGTGGGAGGGGGGGGCTGCATGTGTTGTGAGCTACCCTGCTGAGCTGCAGAGTGGGCGAGGCTGGCCTGTGGTTCATGTGCCAGACCCACTGGGAAATAGGTTTAACCTTTTCACTACCCCCCCCGTTCCCTTTCTCCTCCCAGCCCACACCTTCCTAACACTGTTTTGATGAGGTCACTGACCACGCTCTTGGATATTGGAGAGGAATCTCATTTTCTTTGTCGTCCAGGTTTTATGAGGAAAGTTAGGGTTAGCGTAAGAACAAATGGCTCAGCTTATTGCCAATTTATCATGATGTATCTGCTGCTTTAAAAAAACAAAACATGAAAAGTCATGCTGAAGAAAAAAAAACATTTTTTTTTAAAATCTGACCTATTTATAAACTCAACTTATGTTTCCTACGTATTTTTAAATTGTCAGCTTCAATCTGATTGGGCACACTTTAAAACACAAGCTGCAAAAAAGTGTTACATTTTAAATTATTTGAAATCCTAGCCAAGTAAATCAAAGCCGTGCACAACACCCATGGTGGCACTGATGTGAGGTTTGCTCTCTAATCACAGACAAATTCAAGATAAAGATCAAGCTGTTGCCAAGCAGTTTTGACTAAGATTTTGTGTGTCAGGACTTTGAATCCACAGAAGCTGTTCGTGGGCAAATCACCGGCAAAAACCCAAATATCTTTAACATTCACTCTATTGACTTTGATCCTGTAGCACCTCCAGAATCCAAATGTTCTGGTGGTCTTAGAAGCAGTAGACTGCAGCTATGTGTGGGGTTTTTTTGTGGTCTAACATTTTTGTCTTTGCAAAATGTGACCCAGTTTAAATAGCAAACCTTTTGAACTCTTAACCATAACTACACATTCAGCTGAAAGTGAACACATTTGCAGTTTCTACAACAAGACATCAGCAGTACCAGCCATATTAATGTGCTTACCAATTACATTTGCATTTTTGGGGGGATTTATAGATTTTCCTCTCCCTTTAATTCTCCTGGAAATTTTGATTTCATGGTACCTTTCTATTTAAAAAAAAATATGTGGGCATTAACCCCAATTGTCTGCTATCAGGTATTCAATCGCACCAATCTTTTTAAAGACAGCAAGGTCAGAAAACAACTAACTTTCCCACTTTGTCTTCATTATCACATATACGGCACCCACCCAAAACAGCCAGTCAGCAAGATGACACTCACTGGGCTGTCGTAGACCGTCTTCCACTCATTTCGGAGGCGAGCCATGTCACGACGCAGGCCTTTGAAACGCTCCATCTCATCCAATCGGCAAATCTCATCCCAAGACTTCTTGGGGAGCCAGGTGCAGGGATTCGAGTGGGGGTTGTCAAGGCCCACACCACCGGTCAGAAGGAAACGCCACTCCCCCTCATCCACCTGTGACAATAATTACTGTTTTACATATATATGTGTGTGTATAAGTATTTACTGCAGTTGTTGATTGATTTAGGTCGTACTCTTGATGTATGTGGGCAAAGTATTAAATTCAACATATTGTGAATAAATATGCATAGTGACTGGCCTCTAAAGGTTGAAATCACAATACAGAGTGCTATTGTCAACTCCACACTGTCTGCTGTTTAATCCACACAGCTGATGTGTGTAATAGCCCGAGCTGAGCCATGCGCAGCAAAACAACACACACGAAACACAAACGCGCAGAATGAGACTTTTTGCTATTTACTGGTTACAAGCACACATTTCATTTCAGCTCTGTGTTGCCATCTCTCGCATTTTCTATGGCGCATGTTTCTTCACCCTGGGCAGTGAAGAGACAGGAGGCGATTTTTAACACTCACCACGTAAGTGAAACAAAAGCCCTGTGAACAAACGGCCAATGGAAGTAGTATATCAGTGTCACCTAATATGTGCAAAAGATAAACAGATGACTAAAACAAATACTCAACGGAACACAATCCACTCAGGTAACTCAGGCTGCACTGAAGCAACAAACACTGAGGAAACCCTCTTAAAGGGACAGAGCATTAACGTTTTGGTGATTATCTTTGAAAAAAATAAACTTCTATGCAAATTGAAAAGACAAGATGCAGATAATTTATAGCAATCATAGAGAGGACTAGTGGTGAAAAATTGGCCATTTAGTTAGTTTGATTAGCCACAGTAAGCACTTATTAACAAACCAATCAATCAACATCACTGTTCTCGTTCTCAAACAGCACCTGTGGTTTTTAAGCGAAGAGTCTGTCTGTACATGTGTGCAGCGTGTGCATTCCTACCTGCTTGTTGTGCATGAGCAGATTGACACTGAGGCAGAAGGAAAAGAGCAGCTTGTCCTTCTCAAACAGTGAGCGACACACGTTGACGTATAGCGTGTAGGTAAAATGGTCTCTCAGGATCTGAAGTCTGAAAGACATATGCTTGCATTCATTTATCTTAAAAAAAAAACCTTAAAAAACCTCACAAACCAATTCACTCTTATACTTTGCTACTAGTCTTACATTCCTTTAAAGTTAACAAGCCAACTAAGATCTTTCCAGTGAGAGAAAGCTTCAGGATCTTGTTTGAGTGACTTAAAGGAGCACATTTTTTGGCGTGTCCATTTGTCAGCCCTGTTTACCTCTGCTCCAAGTCGTCACTCTTGTCTGAGTTGTCAATGGAGCTGATGAAGAGGTTAATGAACCAGGTGAGAGAGTACTGGTACATGGGCTCAATGTTCGCCAGGTCAGCAATGGAGAAGAACAAGATGGCTGAATGCACAGCGATGGGTGTGTAGCCCATGCGGGTCTCATCAATCTTCTGCTCCGTCACCTCGGCCACAGCCTGCTTCTCCGAGATCTCATTGGCCAGCACTTTGGAGCAGGAGAGGATCTTGACGGCCGTCTCGTCCTCCAGGATGTTGCCCTCGGAAGAGGAGAGCACCTCTAAGATTTTGTCCTCAATCTCCTTTAATTGTCTGACAAAATAGCAAAGACAATGCAACATGTCTACAGTTTCTGCTTTAAAGAGACAGACATTTTATTGGATTTGCTAAAATTATTTGACCTGAAACTGATGTGTGCTGCTGTACCTTTTGTTCTCAGCCCCCTGCAGGATGAGAGCCTGTTTCTCTTCCTCCAGGTCGGGCCTTTCACGGGCCACCACAATACCTAGCAGCTGGTCCTGGATGCCCTCCGGGGTGATCATGAAGTTCAAAAGGGTCACCTACAGCACAGAGGAAGAAATACATAGATATACAGTACAATATACAGACACAACAAACTTCAAGGTATACTTTGCCAATTTTCAACCAGCTTTGTATCAAAACAAGGTGGATAGTATGTGATGAACTGTGGTAACCTTCCCTACGCCCAGATATCCATCGATATTTGTTGATGCAAAACCATAAAACTAAGCAACACTGATCAAATAAAAAACAAGATCCTGTTACTAAATTGCATATTCAGACACCTTTCCAAAGTATTTAAACCTTTTAAACATGAGCTAGTTGGCTTGATCTCTTTTGAAAACATGGGGAAAAAATTGGGATTGAGCAATTTGTCAAGGAATGTCCTGCAAATTGCGAAAAAATAGGAAACAATGACAAGAAAATGACCTGAAAATTAGCTGAGAGAGAGAGAAAGTGTTTAAGGCTAGGGTTAGGGTTGGGGTAAGTCTCCAGGAAATAAAAGTTAGTCAGTGTAATTTCCCCAAAAGTGGCCGAGGTAAACATGAGTCTGTTTGGGGGTGGTACTGTCTTGCCCTTTCCTTTCTCTCGAACATTTAACCGAGGTACTTCACAGTGCAGCGTTGATCATCTTGACTTCCGTGCCGTTCTCCCCATGACCCTTCTAGCCACTCAATTCCAATAACCACTCCAGCCTTGGCAAAGCACTGGTAGGATGCATTTACTTTTTTTTTTTCTTTTCCGTGAAAAGTGTGGAAGTGTGTCTTTTACCACACAGCCTTAGTCATTCTGCTCTGCACTTACCCGGAGGTTAAAAGCCTATATCTGCTATCTACTCTCTGCCCTAATAAACGAGTGCACTTCTCCGGGGCCTAATTTCATTTCTATTGATGCTGTGGACCCACTCAGCTGGTGGTAAAGACTCAGAGCCCATATAAATCTCCCGTTTGGCCTTTTCACACATACACCCTCCTTCTCCGTTTCCCTGCGTCCCTTGAGCTCCTTAAGGGCTGGTTTACTCGATGCCTACCCTCTTGTATTTGAAAGTATTGCATTTCAAATAGGGTTTATTGGATATAATGGAAGCCCCATAGAACACTGCACTGAAGACAAAAAAAAGACTTACACAAAAAAAAATGACTGAGCCAGTTTTGACAAATGAGTTGAATCTATCTAATAGCTGCCCATAAAGAGTGGGGCTCTGCAAATAGATGCTTGAAATGTGATCTTCAGTAATGCTTTCCAACCCCTTGCCTCTCTGTAATGCAGTTTCCTTTGATGCGCCTTTTCTTGAAATTCTTTTTCTTTTTTTTTGGAGACTCTGCTCCAATGGGGAGGTAGTATCGGTGAATAATGATTCACTGTGTTGCTGGGGTAAAAAACGTGCTGCTATTTGAGTGATATGATGCAATAAGTGGGAACCACTGAGGAAAAGTAGGGCTCATCTATCTGTAGGGGGAAAAAAATTCTCCTTTGGAACCAAGGTCTAAAATAGCTCTTCAGAGCAACAAAAAATCAGCTGCTGAGTTCAAATTTTGAAATAAACAAGAATAAAAGTCTACACTTTAAGCTAATTGCATACATCAAATTATTGACTTGCCAGTAAGATTTGATCATTTGCACTAAAGACAATCAGAGCGTTTCCATGCACACTTGAGTCAGTTATAGCTTGATAAAGTCATTTAGTTGGACCACTGTCCTTGTCCCTGTAGAGAAGCACTGGAGGAGAATCAATTTATTCATGGAAATACATCTGACTCTGCCACGCCAAGTAGCGAAACGCCCCCTTTCAGCTAGTTGCTATTGGACTTTCTCCCAGTTGACCTATTATGTCACATAACACACCAGTCAGAAAGCAGCAAAAGGGTTGCATGTCCAATAATGAAAACATGGATAACTTCGATGCTGCTCACTGTACTTGTTTTGTTTTCTTCCCTTCTTCTTTTTCTTTTGTTTTTCCCAGGTTTCTTCTATGACTTTATACTGTTTGGTCAAAGTCTGGTGCGGGAACTGCAGATCACATGCAGAATGCCTAGGCCAGTTCAGGTCCAGTTGAGGCATATACATGAAAAAGTGAATTGACTCCCATCTGCATTATCTAGGTGTGTTGGTCCAACTTGGTATGGTTTCAGTCAGACTAACACATTAACATGTATTTTAAAAGTCCAGTTTTAATTGGACTAACACAATAATGTGACTTTTTCTCACATTATACAAATATACTGAATGAGCTGCTGATGCTGACAGTAATGTCTTGAGTTTGCAAATATTTGGTCATAAATCAAAGTACTGGTAAAGTATTGGAAAAATGTGTTAAAAATGAGTTAGTGAAAAGGTAATTAATCACCGGCATGAATGTCTGTAGCCAATTTTATGGCAATCCATCTGATAGTCCAGAAAAAGAAAATCAAGGGATTGTGAAAGTCATAGGGATATGTCATCTGAGAATCACAAATGTCTTTACAACATTTTGTGCCTTTTGTGCAGTAAATGTTGAGACATTTCACCAAATTAGTTAAAACTGATCAGTTGGTGGCATTAAAAGAAAAGTCAGAGGATCACCAGGGTTATTAGGATCCATCGTCTGAGGAGCATGAATGCCAGAGCAAATTTTCATGGCTACCCATCAAACAGCAGTTGGTATATTTCAGTCTAGACCAAAGTGGTGGACCGTCCAACTGACACTGCCATCCATAGTGTGGCTAAAAATTCATCCCAAATCATATGAAACCACATTTTGACAGGCCAGACCAATCACATTAATAATCTTTCCCTTGCAAAAAAGATGTTCAGGTTGCGTTGTACCACAGGAAACACAATGCTCCACATAGCAGTTACACTTCAACAATAATGAACTGCATTATGGAAAGTCAGTTCCATCATTTGGCTTAATAACAATCACATGGGATAACAAACTGGTAGACTGTTGCTATTAGATGTACCTAAATTAACAGTTTTCAAGCCGAAGAATTCAGATGTTGGTTACTGTGAGAACTTCAATTCTATTAACTCCCATTAAGTTCTGTTTGGCAGCAGATTTGTTGTTGAAGAAGATTTATCGAAGAGTACCAGCTCCATCTGCATGGAAGGGATGGGTAGAGGAGGCATGGAGAACTGCAACAACACTGACACCTGCTGCAAACAGCTAAAGCATGTGGCATACTGTCAGGAAATGCTCTGATTACTGTCACAGCTAAAAGAGTGCACAGGCTCCTGTCTGTATATCTGTTTCTTTGTGTGAGACATGAACCACGTCTGTTGGTGTGTCTCAACGTTGTATATGAATACAACAAAGATAAAACATAGCGATACTATATGGTTACTGAACTGGAAGCCTTGTTGCCCTTATTGGTGACAGACCAGTATAACATTTAGCAAATGTTACCAATGGAATACAGCAAAAAAAAAAAAAAAGCTTTCAGGAAAGAGTATCAGATTCACTACATTTCCAAGTTAATAATAAAATGATTTTCAACAATGTGAAGCAAATGAAAGTACACTAAGGTTACCAAAAAATATAACAGTGCCCGAGGCCGTTTCCCACTGCAGTACCTTGACGGAGGTCTCTGGCAGGTAGTGTGGGTTGCGGAGCTTGGTAGTGATGTAGAAGCGAAAGTCAGGAGCATATTCAATGGTGGAGTCTCCCAAGCGAATGCACATGGCACCACCCTGTTTAAAGGTCTGTCTCAGCAGCAGAGGCTCCAGGATAGGGTCCAACTCCTCGCCTACATTCTCCAACAGCACTGGACAGAAATGTTCAATCAGTTATCGATATCTTCAAAATGAGGGAGGCTGATTCTTCTCAGTGCTTTTCTTTATACTCACATATCTCATATGGGACCTAATTGGGCTAATTTTGGCAAATGGAATACTCATCAACACAAAGCATTTCCACAAATCAACCAAAATTAGCATCATTGCACTGTTCTCAGATCTTTTATAGAATACAGTTTAAATTATTACTAATTACTGAAATGGCCCTGTATTGTCTTGCATAAAATTATACTTCTGGCTCCTTACAGCCACTCACATCTTTTAACGGCTGCCGGAGAGTCCAGGTAATTAACTAACATTTTTGCTCCCCAGAGCTTTGATCCTCTGCTGAATGTGGTTGGGTTCTCGATGATTTATCAGTGGATTTTTTTTGTTTTGTTTGTTTGGTGGTTTGTTTTTTAATGAAACTGACAGTTTTAATGTGTAAATGGCAGGAGTTGCCACTGCGTCAAGAGAGAAAGACAGAGACAGAGTGAGGGGATCACATCAAAGAGAGAGGGAAACAGGACAATGGAGCAATTTAGTGGAGAACTGGATAGAAAAACAGAGTGTGCGAGACAGGGAGGGGGAAGTCGACCACAGAAATAACAGAATAAAGAGAGGAAGGAGAAGAAATGCCAGGAAATTCGTCTTAGCTTGTAATTTATGTTTTATATTTTATATTTATATAAAAATATACAGTATTGTGCAAAAGTCTTAGGTCACTTTGAACTTTATTTTAGCAAGGTTATAATGACCATAAATATATATTTCTCAGTAGTCTCTTTACTGAAATACAACCATTATATAGTATTAAAAATGCAAATTTTTCAGATTTGAACAACCTCATCAGGCTTAAGTTGCAAAAATTTACTGTGACCTCCATTTCCACTCAGCATGTCTTGAACTCTCTTAGGCAGGCAATATGAGATTTACAATACTAATCTTCTGGTGTATTTACACCAGGTAGCATTCAGGACATGTCCAAAGCTCAGTATTGATTGTTTGAGCTACCTTTTGTTATGGTTGTATGATTTCATGTCTCACACTAAATATTGATTTCAGTCAGAAGAAGCCATTTTGTTTTGACTTTTTTGCTGTTTTAAAACATTGTACATGTTCTCTGTATTCTTTGTATTTTCATAAAGAGACTAAGCATTAAATGTGTATATTATGTCCTTATTACAACTTTTCTTAAACAAAAAATCTATGGTGGCCTAAGATTTTAGCACAGTACTGTATACATCTATATAACAGTGAAATTTGGGTTTTTAATTGGGGTCCAGGTCTAAACTTTCTGCTATGGTACAGGCTTGGGAAAATCAGATGCCCCACACAACAAAGTACAGTAGGCACACACTGGACAGCATAAAATTCAGTATAGTATACACAATAACTATATATTTAAATACTTATTTCTAATTACAAACTATTTTAATATTACTGATATAGTAATTATTTTTTGTTTCTTGTCCTAAATGGTCTCTATCACAGTACATGTCACACTTTCTGTCATGTGTACATCTTCCTGCCTCTGGGAAGTGCTCAACAATGGCCTGTGTGCTGCACATGCGCAATACCTAGTAATCAGTGAAGCAAGTAAAACATAACCAGTTACAAATGCTTTACTCCCATGACATCATTATTAATGTGATTTCACATTAAGTATGATAATGCTGTTCTCATGTTAAGACCATTAGCCCATGTATAATTTACATAACGCCTGAGGTATTAACAGAGTTTTTATACAGCACTCTGAGCCAGTGACGGCTGATGAACTTTCTCTCGCAGGATAGTGAACCAAATCAGGTCAACATTTGCCAGGTTTCTTCGGTGCATCCTGTTAAAAAATGCTAATATTTCAGCAGATTAAAAAGTACTTTGTGTTACTTAATAAACACAAGTGAAGCCTATTAAGAGATTTGGCAGGGAAGCATTTGTTCAACCGTGCTAAAATAAAGAATACTAGCACATAATCAGGATTATAGGCTGCAATACAAACAGCAAGAAACTGTAAAACTGTGAAGTTAGAGGAGCGGCTGTGGAGGGTGGAACTGTAGCCTCTGGGGACTATTTTGCACCCTGCAAGGACGAGCTACTCTCTGAACTGTTAGCCTTGCAATCTGCCAGTAAGCAAAGGCCCAATGGCTGGCTGAGTTGAGTCATTATTTAGATGTCTTTTTAATGGCTGTAGAGCTGTCTCTGTCTGTTTCTAAGTCTTATTCCTCCCTTGCTGTTCTGCCTCAGACGCCCTTAAAATCCAAAAAGAAGACAAAAGTTTGAATAAACACACAAAGGGAAAGACAGCACATATTCACACATTTCCTAAATGATTCTGAGCAGGAAAGTATAACTGATTTCTCTGGTGCTTTTGTATGATTCGCAGCAGTTTGATACACTAATGGTGGCCTGAATAAAGGTTTATTGGAACATCTCACTCAGAAATATTGCTAATATAAATTCTTCCTCTGCAGAACAGAGAACAAAGGAGACAAATATTCTTTGCACAGCAATAATTAGTCCCTGTGGTATAGAGAGACATCAGCAGGTGGTAACAGGAACTGCAGCAATGTGGGTGAGGCAGAGGCAGAGCAGGCAGCAGAGGCATCAAACCAGAGAAAGACTCATGCTCACCTGGCGTGCCAAACTGGATGCAGTTCTCCAGAGTGCGGACAAAGTCAGCGTCACTCAGTTTAATGATATGCAGGCTATTGGCCTTCTCCATGTTTTTCACCCACTTGTTGGCCTGGCCCTGGGGATCAATCATCAGAGGCCACCGCCTTGCGTTACTATACACACACACACACACACACACACACACACACACACACAGTAGTCAGTGATGCAGTGATATCGCCTTGTCAGAGTGACAGATCCTGTAACTGTTAAGCATGAGAAATCACAACAGTAGGGGGGATGTTAGAGGACAAAGAATTGAGATGTAGAGGGGAGCATCGGGGTGAACATTCACTCTGAGCACAGCAAGACGGATCACAGTCGGGTAGCACACCAGGGGCCAAAGTATAGTGATTAAAAAGCAATGTTGCTGCTTCATTTACACAGAAAAGCGTATGCTTTGTGACTTTTTTTCTACATCTTACAGGCACAATTCACTGCAAAAAAAACCCAAAAAAAAAACCAAACAGATAAATTTTTTTCTCTTACCTGTGAGACTATTAATCAATCTAGATCCTTTTGGTGTGAGTTGCCTTGTGTTCAAGATGTCGGCCATAGAGGTGTCTGCCTTCTCTCCAAAATAATGGAACTAGATGTCACTTTGCTTGTGGTGCTCAAAGCGCCAAAATATATGTTTTAAAAACAACAGCAATGTCTCTTTCTAGAAATCAGCTCTAACATTAGCTAGCTCAGTGGTGCTAGGTGAACTAGCGGTAGATGCACAGTTCCTTCTGTGCAGTGATTTGGCTGGCGGATGTAGAACAATAGAAAGAAAATAGTTCCTATATGAAGTAGCTCACAACAAGGTCTGTGAATTATCTTGAGTAAGCAAGTCACAACTGCTGGAAAGAGACATTACTGCTGATTTTTTAAAATGTATTTTCTTTGCCACACTGAGCGCCACACGTCAAGAGCCATATAGTTCTATTATATTAAGAGAAGGCAGACATCTCTATGGCTGATATCTCCAACACTTGACAACTCACACCAAAACAAATTAGACTGATAAATAGCACTGCAGGTAAGAGGAAAAGGATGTATTTTTATTTTTGGTGTGAACTGTCCTTTAAGGTGGAATTAGACTATGTTACATGCATACAGTGGTCTCTGTCTGTCATTAGAAGAGTAGACGGCTATGTAGTGGGCAATCAAATCTTGAACCCTTAATAAATTGTAATCTTTTGTGATCCAGATCCACCATCTGTCAAAAACACACAACTGCACTGTGCTAAAACACTGGAATCTATTCTGTATGTGCAGCGAGTGAGTGAAAAGTGATGTGGCATAAAAACAAAACAGCAGCCAGTGGTTTCATTTAAGATTTTCATGCACAGAGTAAGCAGAGGCCCTTTGGGTATTAAAAAAAAGAGATCGATTGCTTTACCATCAATTTTCTGGGGTATCACGTCTCTAAAATGCTGCTTTTATGAAAAGTGCATTTGATAGCCAGTTTTCAGTTTGTGTTTGTGTCATTATGTCATCTTCAGATGCTGTAAAATCTTGTCCAGATTTTCTGCCACAACAATTCAAGTACAGCTTTATTACAGACTGCACTGCACAGCTTTATTGTGTAGGAAAATATAAATTTTGTATCAACACTGGCTGCCGGCAGATGCTCAATATTAAATGACCTGGAGCAGGAGCAGTTAAAGAGTTGCTTGAGACATTCGTAGTTAGCATGTAAGACTCTTGACAATACAACTAAGGAAACAATGATGCATTTTCTTCCCCAGAGAATGACATGTTAATGTACAATTTGTCTTTAATACTCACGAGATTATGATTCCATTGTCTATGGAGAAGCTGTCTGATGGTAGGCCAGCGATGGTCCATGCACGAATCTTTACTTGATCGCCCAGAGAGTTCATCAGAGACATGTTGGGGGAGCATGGGATCTCTCTGCTCCTGCAAAGACTCATCCACTCCTCTGTCTGCTCCTGGAGAGAGGAGGACATTTACTGGACATTTAATGTCTTTATTTTCACTTTACTTACTGCATGCACAGAAAACATGGAAACACAGGTAAACATATAAGAGCATGTACTCGTTAACGATTCAGCAGTGCACATAAATGATAACTAATTCACTCTCCCCCTTTTTGCATTCCAGCATTGCGATGGCCCTCCGTGTGACAAAGTATAAAGGATGACCTTTAAACACCAGCTTGGTTTTGGAGATGTGTGAAGCTCAGCAAAAGGAGGAAAAGTGCCTAAGCACCTCTGAGTGTTAACTTTCCACCAAAATGCTTTCGAGCACTTTGTCTTTATTGGTCTGAAAATTGTTTGAAAGTATGTTAAAGAGACCTAAATTAAGTACGCAGTAAAACTCTAAAAAAAATACTTTAATACAATAACATACACTTACCAAGTGTGTACCAGGTCGTGTTTTTTTTTTTAACAGTGATACCCAAATCAAGCCCTTACAAAATGTATGTAGGTGTTGGGCTTTGAGTAATGTGAGTAATATGTACAAAGCATCTACTTCTCTGAGTTTACCTGTCTGTAGCTGGAGGTGAAGGCTCCCAGGTAAGCCACTATGCCAGCTGAGATAAGGATGTCCCCTGTCAGGTTGTTGTAAAGCTCTCCGAGATTGACGGCCAATTCACTCCAGCGTGTCTTCTCCCCACCCAGGCCTCCAATAAGCTGCTCAGCTCGCTCCAGCTTCTTGCTGCACAGATCCACCTGGAGGACATCAGAAGAGGGAAGCAAATGTGTTGTACTATGGCTGCTTTTGTAACTTTATGGAATGCAGTCAACATTTTGGGCAAGCTGTTCGGTCTACCAGGGGACTTAAGGGGTTATGAGTTAACTGTCCCTGCTGGCTGTTCTGTCACTGGAATATTCCCTTCTTTGTTATCAGGTTTATTTGTCTGACTTTCATCTGGAACCGTAGTTACAAAGCAGGATATCCATCAAGTGGCAACTTTATATAAATTCTAACAGTGCACCTAAAGAACGGTCCAACCTCAAAAATATTAAATCAATACCTGAAGCCATTTGCTTTGATCATGGCTGTCAGCTACAAATAAAATAATTTATGGGAAACCCAGCAAATTATGACAAGTATTCAACAAAATGTTAAACTAGACTATTAAACTACGATCACGGAAACAAATATAAAGAGCTCAAACCTGATTCTCCAGGTCAGCTTTCTTGTTTTTATTAGCTTCCAAAGTCTCCTGAAGCTTTGCCAGTTTATCTTGGACTTCTTTGAGAGCAGCCTGCTTCTTCTGGAGGCTCCCCATGGCCACCTTCAGCTCCCCCTCTGCCTGTGCCAGCTTCTCCTTCTTCGGAGCCACCACCTTGGCCACTCTGAGTGATGATGTAATAAGTAGACACGTGCGAGATAAGGAACTCCTCATGCTGTGCAGCTCCTTAAATGAGCTGGATGTGCTTGGTTGATATTTGATCCAATAGTGAAATGAACAGTCTTGACAACATTGTCAAAACACAGGAGACAAACACAGTTCCTTCTATTAAGTACAATTTTGCTAGAATGTATTAGTTATGCCAGACAACCTTTAGCTTCTATAAATGTGAGTAACATTTAAGATTGTCAGAATTATGATGAATATTTCCTTTTAAATGATCTTCTGCATCCTGATTTGGCTTGTTATATTAATGACCTGGCATATGCATGGTACACTTGCTGTAGACAAAATGATTATTCCTGCGAGGTTACCACGAACCAAGCTTCATTTTTCTCACATTGATGGATGAAAGGCTCTCTCAAGCTTTGTTAATATGCCTTAGTTTTTACAACCAATAACACAGAAGGAGAAGAAGATTACTTACTTGTCGTACTTGTCCATGGCGCAAACCCACTTACACATGCCTTCAGCTGCAGTCGATGCCGTTCGAATCTTCTCTGGTACAAAGTCTGGGTTGGTTATGTACTTGTTTCGGATGATGGCGATGAGATTAGGCGGTATGTTGTCTTTGTCATACTCATGGAGGCTTTGGAGAAACCTAAGGTCTCCAAGAAGTTTTTTGGCCGGGCCCCAAAAGTCCTCTACTTTTTTACCGGAGCCTGAGGGGTCAGGAACACGATCTGGCTTGATGCCTTTGAGAATGCAGATGGCCTCCATCACCAGCTTCACAGCTGGAGGTGGGCTTTTCATTGACTTCACCACTGTGATATCCTGTATGTAAAAAGAACCACATCTTCACTATTTTATTCCAGTACACCTGGCACTTTGAGTCAGATTTAAGAGCACTATCCTACATAAGGGGAAAAATGCTTCTTTTACCTGATTAGTGAGAGTATTCAATGCAGCAAGGGCTGACTCCAGGATAGGCATGGCTTCAGCCAGGTCAGCATCGCACTCATCCTTGATGGCCTTGGCAGCCATGGCTTGTTCGTTGGCCACAGCCTCATCCACTTTCACCACCTTCTCAGTCTCAGCCACCTCCACAGATTCATGCTCAATCACCACCATCATCTCATCTACTTCCTTGCTGGCCACAAGCAGCTGTGGCTGTAGAGCCTCCAGCTCAACTTGCATTGTGGCCACCTGGTCTGCTGCTGACTCCAGCTTCTCGAGGCCCACCTCATAGCGACGCTTCAGCTTCATCACCTCACTTAGCAAAAGGACGAGGAGAGATGAGGAAAATACGTCCTCATTTTATACATGGATACTGGAATTCAGAAGACTTGAATCACTAGCATCTGAAGTAACAAAAACATCAAATAAGTGTTATTGCAATGTACAGAGTTTATCTTCAATCTTACGCTCTTTTTGTTTTCAGTAAGGCCTTGAAGGTGGAAATGAGTTCCAGGTATGAGGTTGGGGTGACATAGTTGTGGCGCTGCAACTCAGCCAAAAAGCGAACCGATAGCTCAATGGTTGAGGTGTGGAAGCTCTTGCACATGTTGATACAGCCTTCTCGGGACTCAGCGGTCATCTCAACATCCTCCAGAAAGCGACAGGCCACCGCCTGCAGAGCATCCTCAGGCCAGGTCTGATAAAAAAAGAAAACTGCTACCACACATAGAGTGCATTTCCAGTGTGAGAAAATCTGGTGAACAACTTTCTAATTCTGATCTAAATTGTTTTCTCTTTTGTTTTTATGACATAAGAACAGGTGAAAAAATACATTTTGCCAGGGTCATCTTTTTAAGTTCCTAAAGTTTCATCTGTGAGACAGGTGGCAAAAAAAGTTGTGCAGGTTTAAAAAAATGCTTGCCGGGATCATTTTTCTAAATGACTTTTCCATCTGTGAAAACAGGTAGGAGAAAAAGTTTTGGGAGGTGAAATGTTTTTTGTCAGGATGATTTTGCGTGAAGTACAGTATGTTAGGTGTACACAAAAGTCTGAAGTACACTGCTACCTCATGTTCTAAATAGGACTACAGAATTTTCTCCAAGGTGAGTTTTGATAGATCAGACTTAGAAAAAGGATCACCAGATTTTTTTTTTTCTGATTTGCCTTTTCGGACTTCCATAGTTTCCTGACAATGCCAATAAACACAAATCCTACTTATTTTCGTCTTACAATTGGCATCTTCAGCCCCTACACACACTCTACATTGTCCCCGTCTTTTGATTAACTGCTTTAGGCATCTTTATGTGCGACCGACCGCACACCAGAGCTCATGCAACATACATACACACACCTGGAACCAGTTAATGGTGCAGCAATTAATGAGGGCGGGGAAACGTCTCAAACGGTTCCTGAAGGCATCTCCAATGGGACTCATGGCCAACACCACATGCAGCTGTGTGCGACAGCGCTCAACAAACATGTTGAAAAGAGACAGGGGGCTGCCATCCGTCTGCTTGTCACGGTCACGCTGGCGGTCCAACACGCGCATTCGCTCACAGATCTCCTGCTTCTCGTCAACAGCAAACAGGTTGGGCACCTGGAAACAACCAAAACAAAACAGAAAGATCTGTTTTGGGGACTAGATGTGTAAAATCTTTCTAATCTGTATCATTTTTTATCTACATCTTCTGTATTTGCTACATTTTTATCCATCTCTGAATCGAAGCAAACATCCATTTTTCTTTCCTCCATCCAAACTTCATTCACTAATCAATCTTCCCATCTTTTCGAATATTATCTTTACCTCAACTCATTCGTCAAATCCATGTATGTTCACTTTACCTCACCAGTGTTGAGCAGATTGCCAATATCCTCCAGGAATGACTCCATTTTGATTTGAGTGTCTGTGAAGAGGAAAACGCCATGAGCTTCACCCTGTGTGGACTTCCTCATGATAAGCTTCAGGTCATCGTGCCATTCAGTGGTTCCGTAGGTCTTGGAGATTTCCACCTGAAAAAGTTCAGCCTCTGCCATGTAAGCAGCCAACCGGGTGAGAGACTGTCGCCCGCTCCCGCCCACGCCAACCAGAAGAGCATGTCCGCTCGGCTGCTTGAGGATGCGGGAGATGCGGCACACGTGTTCGATGGCGAAACGGAAGAGCACCAGATTCATGGGTGCTTTGCTGATGTTATTGTACTCCTCCAGGTGCGACTCCACCACCTGCCGGAGCTGGTCGAGGTTGTGTACCTCGCGGTAGTTGCGGTCCTCGCCCTTTGGATCGTGGAAGTCGCAGAACATGAGGCTGCGCAGGTCATCCTCAGTGACCTTTCCATCCTGGTCCTGGTCCAGATGCTGGAAGAGCTGATGGAAGTTTTCTTTCATGTGATTCTGAGACACCTCCTGTAAATGGCTTACAAGCCAGGACCGATCTATGTCGTGAACCAATCGATCATAGTATACCCTCAGAACCTGATGAGCAACAAGACAAAGAAAGAGTAAGTATGAGAGACAGATACAGAGAAAAACAAAGATAAAGACAGATGGCAACACAGGAAGTTCCAAAGGAGGACAATGTCCAACATGCATGTACTGAATTTCCACAAATTTCCACTTCCTTTATTAGCATATTTAAAGAGTATTGTCTTGGAAATGGGCAAGAGGGGGAGTTAAGACATGCCCAGTCACCCAATTGTGCCTCCTCTTGATCCACAGCATCTCCCTCCCTCCCACAATATGTAGAATTTCATACTTTTCACTCAAATGTCAAGAATTTGACCTGAATCAATGAACAACACTACTAAATACCCATAGATATTGCTTTTCAAGTGAAAAAAGTGGTTTAAGGGTTTAGTTACTCTTTCAGCTACTTTAGTTGCAAAGCTTTCAGACACATCTTCGCTGTTTGCTGTGTACAACATTACCTCATGCACCCAGAGTCGTTTGATGACAGATGGTTCATCTGCAGTCTCTGGCCGTGACAGGCAGACGCCCTGGATGACCCGGGAGACATCGCGAAGATTAAACAAGTAATGGGACTTTGTTGGGGTCGGTAGCAGGTTCTTGGTGGCCTCTCGGTACACTGACATGGTACTACTGACGATCTGAGAGGTCAGAGCTGCAAACGGCTTTGGAAATGCAAACCTGTAGATGGAATGGTTAATTGTTGATATCCCATTTATAATATTTCCTACGTTTTAGTTAGGAAATTCAGTAATTTATCTGTGTCATTTTTTCTTGCAATGATAAAACTGTTTAAATGAATAAATGAAATATATATGATCAAGGATCTTTCTTTTATTATTAGAATTAATAATGTATTTCCAAAAGGCCCAAAAGTGTGAGATTGCCATTTTGTTAAAATGCAAGTAATACTTGTGTTTGCAGGAGAGGTTTGGTAGATTTGAAACCTTTCCAACAGATTTGATTGCTTTAGGGCTTGTGATCTCTGAGGTAAACACTGAGGTAGTGCAGTGAGAAAAGAGAAAGAAGAACACCTTTAATCCTCTAATAATTGAAACAGAAACTGATGAACAGAATAATTGTATCATAACTTACATGTATCTGCCTTACTTTATGTGCATGATTGCAGATTTAGCTGCCTAATTATCTTAGTTAGTAATAAACCGTCACTTCACTCTGTTGCTAAAAGTGGTGCGTCAACACTCCAGGACTTAAAAATATAAGTAAAAAAAGTATAAAAAATAGTGGGTCAAATGTATGTAACAGAGTATTTCAGAGGATTATATGTAATGGTCTGGTTATGAACATTCCTAAACACATGCATTCATTTTTGTGTCAACACATAACACACACGCCATACAGTTACCGTATGGTGAAATGCCAGTCTGAGATCCTGGAGAAGATTGTGAACATTGTCTTCTCATCAAAATCGTTAATGGTGATCATGTTGAAGTGGCGCAGGTACCGAGGTGTGATGGGGTTCCGTCCCCCACCTAAACAGGACAAAAAAAACCCTTTTTTTTCTTTTTTCCTTTGACAGAGATAACAACTGATAGGTATGCGTCAAATGAGTGTCCCAGCTCCTCTCACTCAGTACCAAGTTGGTTTTTAAAGTTTTTTTATGGTGCACAGTTACGTTTGCTCAATGTGCTGAATACATTCATAGGTATGTATATATTTTTATGTCTTTATGAGCTAAAGACATTTTTAAACAGGTGGACAGTAAGGCTCCTTCTGTTCAATTATATTGTCATGTCATTACTATTTCAGTGCATAAATGTACTAGAAGACCTAACAACCACAGTATTTATCAGAGATGACATACAAATGCTACATATTAGTCACATGTTCTATGCAATAAGATTATTTTTAACAGGTCATCTCATTCAACATTTTTCTAAGTTCTTCTGGAACTCCCTAGTGACATAGTTCACAGGGACAGAGAAACCAGTTGGTGAGGCCCCACAGATGTACAGATCCTGGACAGTTAACTATTCCATGATCACAATGAAAACTTTTTGGATACAGGGCCTTCTTAGTAGCTGCTCTGAGACTCTGAAATAATCTCCCTGAAAATATAATAGCCCTTTTGCACCAAAATTAGTGTGTGCACAAAAAGTTTCGGTAAACCTGCTAAAAATATGCTATATACTGCTTTCCCATTACCAGTAGAGCAGAACTGTGTGCACGGCTCTGCTGCAGACCAGTATCCCTTTGATGTGTGTTTGGGCTTTTTTGTTTGTATGTTTTTTTGTTTTTTGGGTGTGTCTGTTCGATGTCACGGACAGGCTGGAGGACATGTAAAGGGCTGTAAAACTTTACGGTGGTTACTTCTCTTTATATATCGCTTACTTATTCAGTCTTGCTTTCAAATTCTGTGCAGACTAATATGGATTACTGTTTTATGACTGGTTAGGAGGAGACCGACGGCTGTTGGTGTTTGGGCACTGGTGAATCTAGCCGATTAGGGAGCTAAAACAAGCACATTCACCCTAATGTTTCCATCAGTGCTGATCAGAGCCAGAGGCGATAAATACCCATGACTACTCCAGAGTCATTTGACCCAGGTTTGAATAACGATTGTATGCATTCCCACTGCACTAAAAAGCCCGATGTTAGCAGGATTTTTGCAGAGTGGAAATGAGGCTTAAGAAAAGCTGAATCTCTTGTCTTCTTTAAAAGATATCTTCAGACCCACTTTTACTTATCCAGCTGCCCCTGCATTGATTCTTGGCCAAATTTGCATTCTACATTTATATACATCAGTATCTGTGCATGGTACTTATGCATGTATTTAAGTACGTTCCCTCGTGTTTATGCTTGTTGCAAAGCACTTTGGCACAAGGCTGGTTTGTTTTCAAAGTGCTCTATTAATAAAGCTGACCTTGACCTCATGTCTCAGAGTGCAATCAACTTGCACAACTCATCATGACTGCAAGGCAATCTCAATCAACAGAGTCCACTGAAGGGATGTTTTCTGTGGAGTGCTTACAAACAGCAGTGACTACTTGCACTACAATTTGGTGATGTTAAAGACGAGCTTACATTTGCACACTGACATTGATTATTTTAGCATATTAAAATCTTAAACATGATAAGGCAACTTTGTTTAAATCCATTTTCTCTGAATAGGTTTTATATAATTCGAAATACGGCTTTTTTTTACGGCTGTAAAATTGTGCTCCTCTATTGTTTCTCTGGTGTGTGCTCAGTGTTTGCCACACTGAGCAGCAGCTTATGGAAGCTGAACAACTGTCAGCACAGGTATCAGGAGCAGATACTGTGGCTGTGTGGGCACCCATCCTCTTCTCTCGCAGCTGTCACTGCCAGCTGCCTCAGTGGACAGGGACACTTTTGTGTTTACACTGGTAGTTGTAGTGAAGGTGGTAAACACTTGCTATTTGCAAGCACCTTAAGGCAGCTAGAGCTTCATAAAACAGCAGCTTGTGGTTTGTGACATTGACTCAGCAGCACTTCAGCAGCAGTTCAGAGACAGAGGGGGAAAGTATTCAGTTAAAGCTTGTGTAGGCAGTTTTAATTTGAAGTGACTGGGCAAAAATCCCATACTAAACTTTGAGTGCATTGTAATTCAAGAAATTTGAGAGAAAACTAGACTTAAACAATGAGATTCGGGAGCTCCTTACCTTCAGAGCAGAGGACGAGATGAGCCTCCTTACAACAGTGACAGTAAATGATGGTGACTGACATGTTATGTCTTTGTTATTGTTTATAAAGCCCTGCCAATGTGTATATTATATGTCACGCTAGAGGCAAACGCCCGTCATGCCTCCTTTGATCGCAGGATTCCGTGATGCAGTGTATAATCACACAGGAGCGGAATGATGCTGCCATTGTTTGGTTCTGTGTAAAATGCAGGGGCTGTATAACAGGGGGACTTTGTTGCGGCCCCATAGCACGATCTCTGTGTAAAAGTAGCTATAGAGAGAGTCTGACAAATAAACAAAATAAAATGTGTCGATATCGGCAAAGCCTTTTCAGAAATGGACAAAAAATGTTGCTAATACTTTGGCTTTCTTCACGGCTGCTGCTTCAAGGTCATGTTTATGTACCTAACATTAGCTAGAGCCTTGAATCTCAGTCCCTGCCGGTACAGACCAGCTCCAATAGGAAACAGGTCCTCCAATGGATCCCCAATCAGCTTAGCAACCTGAATCCAGCCAAGTGTAAACCCCTGCTCCAGGGGACCGCACAGCCCCAAAACCCTGTTGGATCAGCAAACTGTCTGTTGCTTCTATTGCAAAGGTTAGACCTGGCACTGCCAAATTTCAGCTGCTATTCATTATTTTCACGTGACGTCACGTCCTTATAGGAACAACCAAATGGAGGGCAAAACAATGCCTTCTGCTGCTGTCCACCAGTGCGTTTTTGGAAGGTTTGCGGTTAGCTTTGCAAAAATGTCACACAGTTGCTGTTAAATCAGTCAGCACAAAGTGATGAAAAGACAAGCCAGGGTTGTGCTTTTACAGAAGTCCCTCTGAGAAAGAAAACCCTTACAGGAGGAGACTGTGGATTTGTGCTATTACTTGCCCCCGTCCCCACGGAGGGCTATGAGTGGCAACCATCAAAGTAAACACGCTTTTGCAGAGAACATTTCGTCAAAGGCAAGTTCAAGTAAACAAGTACAATTCTTGTCTCATTTATGTTCTGATTAACAGAGAGAGCAGGGCAAGGTAGGACTGAGTGAATGTGCTGCATATGTATGGGAAACACTGGTTTATTGTATGAAGTGCATGCATATGTCCAGGGTTATCTAGTGGGAGGGGCTTAAGACAGAGAGGGGAGAACTGCAGAAAGAGGCTTTTCAATTTCTTCTGGGTTTTTTTTGTTGGTTTTTTTTTGTTCTACCCCAGCTTTAATCCACCTAATGACCTGCATTTTGTTAACCAATCTAGGCTTTGGTATCATTATTGCTGCACTTCTGATAAACTTTTGGGTACCACAGTTGCTACTCACCAGGAGGTCCCATGGCACATATGACCTGAATATCCACCAGGTTGATCATGGAGCAGTCCTTCATGTCATACCAGTTCCAGTGGTCCAGCCACTGGCGCAGCAGCTCCACAGGAGGCTGGGCACCATAAACCTCCCGGGCTGGCATGTTCACGTCATCCACAAATACCACCTAAATAGATACAATATAAGTATACATGTAATAAGCTTAAAAACATATAATTCCACATATCTAAAACAACACTGCATTCGTTTAAACGCACGCTTTTTTTTTTTTTACACATTCATTGCTAATGAAAATGTTATTATTATGTAGACTTCAAATCTTTGCAACATTTTAGTGACTCACTTTGCTGATGTATGTGTAAATGGAAAATCAAACAAGTCATACTAACATAAAATATCATATGAACATAATAAAAGAGGCTGTACCATTTTTTTCCCTAATGGGGGGCCAAACACTCCTTTGCGCCTCTTATCGAGCTTGGACATAATGATGTTTTGGGTTTGGGCAGCTGTGGTCTGGGCTGAAAAATTGATGAATAATGGGCTGTACACATCCTTCTGCAGCTGGTTCAATAGGAAGTCCTGAGCAAGAGTTATTGGAAATATAAACACAAATTATTATCAAATCTCATAGTAGGAAAGTTTATTTTACATCATCACAATGAATATCTATATATGTACAACACCATGATACAAAATGGCAACAAACCGCATAAAGAGAAGAGAGATATTATCAGGAAAAGTGACAATTTTTAAGGGGACGATTAGTTTGTGTTATATTTTACTATTGAGGTTTTTCTATAGAACAATGTTTGTACTGTTTGTGTGTTTTTATGGGATATTCAGAACACATAAAATGACCAATTAGGATCTGGGAATTTCATTAACTTAATTTAATGAATAAATGTGATCAAGGTACTAAATTGGCTCACATCGGCATACTTGAAAAACAGGTGACAGAGTTGGTTGAAAAATGTTTTCAAAATATTGCTACTCTGTATTCTGAATTAGCATGCCAAAGAGCCTGTACAGGTAGAGTACAAATAAAATGATAATTTCCAGTTTGATCCTGGCAAATGGTTATGATAAGCTTTGTAATCTAATTAAACGTGGCATTTAGTGAGTATTTCATTAGATAAAAACTGGATCGCAGTTAATCCCTGAAAACGACTTTGAAATGAAGTAGGGAATTAGTTGCCCTCCGAGGACACGATCTAAAGTAATGTGCTGCGGGTCAAAAGGGTAAAATCAATGAATTTATGATTCTGCATGAGGGTTTACAAAAGGGCATCTCACTAAAAGCTAAAAGAGGCTTTTATGAAAGGCCATTTTGATAAAATGACCTTTCGGACAAATGGCCCTCCGTTTACATGATCAGAGAACAAAAATCAGATTTGATCTTTTTCACAGTATTTTTTTTTTTATGCACCGTGTGTTCAGAGCACGTGCTCAAGCTTCCCCACATGTGCATAAGCATGCACACGGTGCTCTTACACATGCTTGTGAAATCGTGTGAATAACGACCTGCATAATTAAGGGGGACTTGTGATGTGAATGATCACAGGGTGCAGCCAAGGTGCATCATCATCCTCTTGTCTAAATTATAAACCAAGAGCAGCACGGCTTCTCTCTGTTTCACTTAGGAGCAGACTGGGTATGGTGAAGAGGGCTTGTGTACAGGTGTCTGATGGTACTGGTGCCAGCACCACACCAGTCTGTTCTTATGGTCTTATGGAGTGCTGGTGCTCCTTTATCACTCCTGCCAGATTTGGGATTCAGCCATGGTCTGCTGGTTGCGGCATGGGACAGAGCTGCTCCACCAAGCAGGCAGACAGGAAGAGGAGAACAAGGCAGGCTCCCCCGTGAGATGATCTCTATTCACCCCAGAGTCCCAAGTTTGAGCACACTAATGGATGAACTAATGAAGCAAAGGGAAGGGGGGGGGATTAGTCCTTGATATAAATAGCTGAAGGTCTGCTGAGAGATACTCAGTATTCCTCCAAGGTGGCCAATTCACACCTGGTGTCTGTAGCTGTGCTGCCTCCAAATGATTTGTATGTTCAGAGCACTTACTCCAGTTTCCCGAGGCTGGGACTACAGTACTTTTTATAAATGAATGCTCACTCTTCTTAAAGAATGATGTCATTGTTAGCAGTGGAGTTTTCTGATAAAATTAATTTCTACCAATAAAAATGGCATAAGTAAATTCCTGACTCCCTTGGAGAAAGGACAGAAATAAGCAGACATAAAAAGAAAGGAAGAACTAATAATGTACTACTTAATGTATGCAAATCAACAATGTGCTCGTGATTAATTCACATGTATTAAATAAATGTGCCTACAGGTATCAAAAATTGTTGTGGATTTAGGGGAATCTATTGGTAGAATTTGAATATAATTTTCATAATAATGTTTTCTTTCATGTAAAATCCACAAAGAATTACTGTATTTGCTTAGAACGCAGCCTCAGTGAGGAAACTTCTAAAGATGTCTAAAGATGTTGCATCTGCATCACTCTTGCCTCACATTTCTTTCTGCTAAATGCAAAATACCTCAGTGTGTCACAAGTGTTACATTATGAAAAAAATATGGCTCACTGTAATGTAGACACTTTTGCCAGTGCCAGTGGGGCCGATGAATATAGTGGGCTTCTGGTGGGTGACGAGGAGCTCCATCAGTGCCATGTAGCGTACCGTGTTCTCAGTGGGCACAATGATCTCATTGAACTGCATGTCTTTGCATATGGGGGGCACAGTCTTTAGCTCATCTGTCCACAGCTCCCACCTGCCCGGGCCCTGAAGAGGAATTTGAAAGAAAAAAAGAAAGAAAAAGGTTAAGAGTTGCATATGAGATCCAAGGCCACACTCCAAGGGGACCATATTACACTAGATTATAATAATATAGTCTTTGACTGTAGGTAAGACAACCTGAAGCAGGCAAATGTTTTTGTCTATGTTGTGAGACGAAAATGTTATGGGTGATCATACATAAAAGGTGCTTATGCTTTACTAGTGTTCGATATTAATACATATCAATAGCCACCAAAACTATTAATAATCAAATAGCGTCTTTGTGTAGTCATTTGTAACAATAAGCATATGAATTTGTTTTATTGGGTGACAGTGACCTTTGACCTCCAGCCAGCAAATTATAATCAGTTCATTCTTGAGTACAAGTAGACGTTTGTGCCAAATTTGAAGAAACTCCCACTCCCACTCCCATGTGACAATGAGATGGACACAAGGTCACAGTGACCTTGAACTTTGAACACCAAAATCTTATCAGTTCATCTTTGATTCCAATTGAGCATTTGTGCCAAATTTTTAATTTCTTCAAGGTGATGGCCACCAAACCTGTGCAAATGAGATGAAAAAAGTGTGCAATCCAAAAAGCATGTGCAAAGGATGAAATGCATGCAACTGCACTGCCGAGCCGACAGCGTCACGGGTGTGCCTACTATTTGCATGTATGTAAATTAGGGAATAGTCAGAAATTCAGCACAAAATTCCCCCCTTCTTATGCAAATAAGCCTGGTTGCAAGTACCATCTCATTCACAAAGACCAGCGCTAATTGCCACAGGCACCGTGGGGCTATTTCACGCCACTGAGACCTGTGTATTAAATAGGCACAATTTCTCTCTTTTCAAAGCTTGTGAGCTTTGAATGATAATGAATTGATATTGAGTGATATTATAAGTGAAATCTATAGTCAGAGGGGGGGAACCAGGTTGGTTGTGAGCTTTTATCGGATTCTGAAATGAAACAGTTCTGGTGGAGCTCAGGATTCAACAATAAGGGCTGCCTTTTTACAAACAATTTTGGCGTGTAAACCTGGGATCTGTGTCTTAACAGCTGACTTGTGTGGATGTGAAGCACAATACACAACATTAATTAAAAATCTTGGCCGATCCTCTTAATGAAGCAACTACAGCACCGTGCGTAAAAAGCGCACTGTCTGTGTCTAATTTTGGAGACACATGTTTAAGTGTCAGATGCTAGAGCCAGCTGCAACACAGAGCCAACTGTGAAAAAAACAAAAATTGACACTTTCTGCAAAATTTTGTGCTCTCTGCAGTTTTCATTATGAACCAATCTGTGTACTGCAATATGAGAAAAGCCTGCAACACTGGGAAAAGATTTGCTTACTCAATTAAACACAAAAATGGGGCAAATTGTGCCAAACTTTGTAGGCGTGTTAGCGCTGCCGTATAATTGGTGCAAATTCTTTTGTGGATAGGGGGTTAAAACACTCTAGATTGACTTTGCTAATTCTGCACAAATCATGGTGATTTTCGCAGGCACAATCCTTTCTTTGTGGATCTGGCCCTTTTTTTTTCAAAACCACTTTTGGAGGGTGAGGATTTGTTTTTCTTTGCTATGAAAACATTGCCTTGTCCACCATCCTCCATGATAAAGTAATTTACTGGCAGAAAATTCGAGGCAGGTGGAGCCATGTGACAGACACTGCAGCATGGCACTTCAGAAAGGTCACAGAGACAAAACACTTCATGTCTCTTTTCCCGCTATCTGAGAAAAAGAGAAATTTAATGCAGGTATGTCACCGTTTAGTCCACAAGTTCTTAATGCACATTGTAGAGGGTGCTCTCCCTTTGATGCTTGTTGTCAGTTATTGTGGTGTTAGCAAAGTTCCTATATTATATAACCATTTGTATCATTTACTTTGACAAAAAGATATTCGGTTTTCATCCTCCTCCTATGTCAAACACAGCTATATATATATATATATATATATTTTTATTTATTTATTTATTTTTTTTTAATTGAGTCCCACATGTCACAATGTTGAAAAAAGTGCTCTCAGATGCGTAATTATCAAAAGCAGCCGTACCTCTTTAATGAATCGATACTGATAGACTGTTTCCTCATTGGGCAGAGGCACTGTGAGCTGTTTGGGTGGAGCTTCGACAGTAGCCAGAATACCATGGCGGGCGCGGGTCTCCTCACTTAAAGGCCGTCCAGTACCTCTCTGACAACGGCATCAAACTTGACCCGACCTGCATCATCACAGCTGGCACCCACGGACCAGACCAGGCAGAACACAAAGATGCCCTGTGTAAAAGGAGAGGACAACCATCACTTTTTGTTTTTATCTGTGTATATAATGTGTCTGAATAGGTCCATGGAGGCAATGGTTGAAAAAGGGGTTGAAATACTTCATAATATACTATTATATATATATATATATATATATATATAACATCAAATATACCATTTGTATATCAATTACTCACCCCGTTTTACTTTGAAATTTAATTTTGAACTTTATTTTCTCACATGCCTTCACGGTGAATTCAAAAACGGAGAAAAATATTTTAGAAAGTTCATTGGCCAGGAAGTGAAAAGCATGGGAGTGACATCATAACTTCTGGCCAATTAATGAGCTTAATGACAGGAGCTTGATGGAAGTTCAAATGTGTGCACATGCCCAGGCGCACTACTCGTCCATGTGTGTCACTGTTTATGTGTAAATGTATTAAAGCGTAATGTTTTAGTGACCATGCATGTTTGGGAAGTACTGAGTGTATGACTCAGTTGTGTGAGAGTTTGTAAACTTTTTTTGCTATAGTTCTGCTGTTGTTACACCTGGACCCTATTTAGTCTAATTAATCAAGAATTTTCTCAGTTTTTGGATTCTTCATTTACCATGAAGCAAGCAAACACAACAAATATTTCTCCCTGATTTCAGGATAACATGGGGTGAGAGATCAACATACAAATTATCATTCTGGAGGTAAAGTATACCTTTAAAGTAAAATTTTAAATTTTAATCAAAGTACAAGCATATACTCTAATTCTTAACTGTTTTTAGGTGGGCTAAATGGTACAATGGCTTGCTAGTCTATACACATTTGGGTTTTGGCATCATATGTATGAGCCTCAAACTAAGACCTGCAAAAAGTCAATTGCAAATACACTATACGTAACAACTAACCACTACTGTCAGATTAATGTAACATTGCATAAAAAACCTCCCTATGAAATTTTATGATACTTGTCTTAAAATAAAATGACTTCAGTGCCAGTCCTTTAAAATTGTATATATATGATAAAAATATCACTACTTTCCATCTGCATTTTCAAACCACTTTCAACAGTACTTACCTATTGACCAAAAACCACAAAATGAGCAAAATCATATTCAGGATAGTGCTTGCAGAGTGGACAATGTAAGTAAGAAACTACACAAATGGGAACATACTGAGTTGCAGTTAAAAATCTAAGCACATGGATGAGGTTTGGAATTATTGTATTGATTAAAATGTACAGTTTCCATGTAAAAGCTTTGACCAATGTACAGATTACTTTAGGACACAAACACCAGAATCCACAGAGGAGAGATGTCTTTGTTGGAAAAATCAGCAGGAATACTGTAGGAATTGGAAATGGCCTATCATGAGGCTTAGCTGCCTCATGATAGCTCCTGCTGTTAAAAGGCTGATTAATTCAACACTTTGATAATGAGTGGCTGAGAAACATGGGAGAGAGGGTTGAAAGGCATTCATCAGTGCAGCGTGCCACAGGGGGATAATAGCAGTGCTTTCAAAAAGACAAGATACAGAGGCAAAAAAATCAATTGGAACTCAGGCAGGGGGCAGAGGAAAGGGCTCATCTACTAAAACTTTTCCACTCTTGTGGGCCTGTGTGAAGGCAGATTGGGACTGTATGTGCAAAAAGAAAAAGGCAGGCTCTTTGGTGTATATCTGAGTTCACTTTTTGCAACAAGAAATCGTTTTTTGGATGTGCCTTTTGGGAGCAATGCAACGGATACCACAAGGGCCGCTGCCAAAGTTCACTTTTTTTGTTTTCAGCTCACAACTCGAGCTGTGAACTCATTGTTTTGATGTAAGAAAGGAGAGGTAACAGCAGCCCGAATCAAGCTGAAAATAACACAGATAATAGGAATGTGTCCACACTGCCATTTAAAATGTTTGTACTTTAGACCATGGTTTGAAATTGAACTATTTTGTACCTCACAACATGACAGTTTCACAAAATTTGTAACAGCATTGCTCCAACTGTTTTGGAGTTAAGTAGGAGTTAGATAGGGCACCCTTCCTCACTTATTTATTAGGTATAATTATGCTGAATTGATGTTATCAGCCTGACAGCATGTTATAATGATGGTTTGTAAGCTGCCTTGAGCTCATGCTTGGCCAACAGCCCCTGCAGTTTCGCAGTGTATCTGGTACCATTGGCTCTTATACAATTCAGTTAGTGCAGTTTTGTCCTTTGAATTATTTCTGCCCCACCACGCATTTCTTCTTCATCAAACAAAACCACAGGCTTTTAACATCAATGAAAGGCAAAACAAACTCTCAAGTGCCAGTTGCAAACCTGTTTATCCAGATTCACAGTGGCATGAAAATTAGCTGGTTTGTCATGTTTATCTCACTGAAATGTTCATGGAGTACAAAGAAATACTACTTACTAGTTATTTCCTCTCTCTAAAGCACAGAACATACCGTGCATGGTCAGCTGTAGAGTTTTCAGTGTGTTCAAGAGCAACTTTTGAACAACATGACGATGTGATGAAATGTAAAATGACACATCAGTTTGTTTTGGAGGTGTTAGATGTTGGCTTGGTGTTTCTAAGCTCTTGTGGTTTGGCCATTTTGTTTTTTTGTCGTGTATCATATCGACAGTTATGGCAAGAAAACTGTATGTTGCATCATGCAAGGAGATGTTTAACATTCAAATCTTTTGAAACACAGACATAGTTGTATTGAGACTAGTGAGTGGATATTGTATGTGGGCATATTTGGGCATAACTTAATAAATCTGTCTAATAATTGACAATCTATAAAGCTGTAACCACTTGTAGGTTTACATATTTCAATTAAAATATAATTATTGTTAAAGTTGTAGTTTTTTTTTAAATTAATCTTTTCGTATTTGCTGAAACTATGTCTGAATTCACACAGAACTAAATGAGTAGGATAATCTGTAAAAAAAAAAAACATTAAAAAAAATCATATTCATCAAATCATGTTTTGCTACACATTTTACTGTTTGCAGTTCATATGCAGTGGCTGACATGATTGACGGCTTTGTCAGAGACTCCTCGGCTCTGAGTGGGTGTTTGGCGCTCTCCAGGTGAATCGAGTGAATGCCATTATAAGCCGCATGGAGGGGAGAAGGGACGTGATTTTTCTTTTTGTCATTTTTTTTCACACATCTCTCTCAATGACTTCTTACAGAATATAGGAACAGTTTCAGCAAATATAACACAAAGTCCTTTTCATAAAAGTTACCATCTGTAGCTTTTATGATACTATAATTATAGTTATTAGCTGCAGTAGTAGTAGTAGTGTGTGCGTACACAAACCTCCAACCAGGAGCAAATATCTTTTTCATTCATGCTCTTCATCTTTGCTTCATCATGAAACTCATCCATCATACAGTCCATCAGATTCATCAGGGACTTGACTAGATTGGTGTCAGAGGTCGGGGACAGCTCCTGAAAGCAAAAAGAAATAAAACACATTAAAAACTTGGACATAATAATTTCTGAATATACTCCTGGAATCAGAAGTCCATTTTTACACTTAATTACATGAATAAAGGTGAAAAAAACATGACCAACCATGAATAACACTTTAATCAGTGCACATAATTTTTAAGATCACCACAGATAATTTTTCATTGGAAACAGTGGTTGTTTAATGATGAAAAAACAACGCCATGATCCCACGCTACTTCACTAAATCGTCCAAGTCAGTCTTTTGTTATTGTTTTAAATGGGAGACACCTCACAGCAGAAATTACATACTCTACATTTAAACATGCCAGAAGAAATATGCACATATCAATAGAAAATTTCTGCATTTCTGCAGATGTAGAGTGAAAAACTCCCTTTTGAATAAAAAGTTAGGAAATGCCTTATTCACATGTTTTGGACTTGTCCGAGCCTTGAAATATACTTGAAGAAAGTTTTCCAAACCTTATCCTCAATCCTTAACTCTGACCCGCAACCCAATCCTCTGGTCGCTCTCTTTGCCACCACCGGAGAGGACGATGTACGCCTGACTCTAACCCAACGGCATATGTTGTCTTTCGCCTCTCTGCTGGCTAGGCGTGCAGTTGTAATTAGATGGAGGGATGCTGCCCTGCCCACCCTTGCCCAGTAGTTGAGGGACATTATGTCCTGTTTTAATCTCAAAAAGATTCGCAACTCAATCTGTGACTCAGATAAGAAATTCAAAAACTATGGGGCCCCTTTATGAAATACTTCCAGAGCTATCAGTCAAAGTGATGACTCTGCATTTATTGCTTGCTCATTTCGCTCTTAGTCAATGTATACTGTTTACTTACCCATTATTTTGAAACCGCCTTTCACATAGACACCTCTCCTTCTCTCTTTCAATTTTGGCCTCCAGCTCAAACAGATTTTTTTTTCTACTCCAGTGATGGAGGATCGTCCTATTATTTATATTCCGGCTGTTGTTTTGGGTTAAGTGGAATGGGTAGGTTTGTAATTTGTATTTATGCTGTGTTTTGTCTTGTACATGCTCTGTACAGTTTTACACCTGTCATACAGTGTGTGAACTTTTTAAATTAAAAAAATTAATAAAAGCATTCCTGATAAAAAAAAAAAAGGTAGAAAATAAACTGTATTTCCTGAGGATGGTTCAGCACCTTGGTGGCCTTTCGAATGAGCTGCACGCAGGCCGGCAGTATGCGGTCAAACAGGGCAGTGATGAGGTCTTTGTGTGCTGCAGTGACTGTGGCCGGCAGGGTGTTGAGCCACGACAACATGAGGGGCCGCCAGCCAAGCATATGAGGCTCCATGTAGATCATCCCACATCGAGAGACCTGCCACAGACACACAGTATATCACATCTAAAAACAACATAATGGGCAGTCAGTTTATAAGAATATTATTCTTAATGTAGCGTCTCTTAACTAATAAGCACAACCATCTGACCAGTGCCCAACAAAAGGATGACTGTCATCCAATTATTGGTTGCAATATTGTAAACTAGGTGTGGACATGCAGTGCAATACTGGTGAGCATTTCAGAGGTGTTCTGGCCCCAGTTTGACCAAACATTATGACATGTATGGCTCCCAACAGTTATATCCTTTATACTGATAAATTTTGTAAATGATTGCAAGCTGCATATGTGATGTCTAATGAATACCCGATGACTATACTCCAACCTTTTCCTAAAGTGAAGCTTTTAATGAGATCCCAGAGCTCACTATGGGAGTCCCACTCAAGGAATAGCTTCAGGACGGAGTGCAGGTGAAGTTAGAACAAAGAAGAAAGATGAGCCGAGATGGGTAAAGATATAATGTATGAGCTGTAGCTGAGAGACGTGGGGTTATGATAGAAGAGGAGAAAGACAAATGAGGTTTTTTTAAGATAAAGGAAGAAAAATAACTTTCATAGTAAAACAGAGAAGAGATGAAAACATGAAGAGGAAAAAAAGGGAGTAGAAATATCAACGGTGCACAAAAAGGACCCTGTGATCACAAATGTTGACGTCTTTGCATTCACGATAAAGGGAACAGATGCCAGGCTATAAAGAATCAAAAATAGAAGTCTGTTTAATAAAAAAGTAGAGCCGGGGAGATGCAAAGGAATTCTCTCAAGGCATCCATGTACTGCAATCAAGAGCCTTTGTTACTGCTTCACAACAAAGAACTTAAGAAAGAAAATTATAAAATTATTAAAAAAAACTTATGTATGTACTGCAAAGGATTTTTACATGGATTGTAGTTTATTTCAAAGAAATGGAGAGGCATGTGATAACTTTGTAACTTGACTTTGCTGGATATTTCTTGTGAAATGCTTGCTAAAATGCCTGCACAACTAGGAATGGCATTAACATTACCATCATTATGCCCTACTGATAAATGTTATGATTGGCTAGTTAAAGAAGGCAGCTGGTGACATTACAGGCTTAGCTCATGGCTGCAAATTGAACTAGACATTCCAAATACTGAGGGAATGGGGAAAATTAACAAAACAATTTTGAAACTATTAATAACTTGCAGTTGTATGCCTCTGCAAATGAGTCAACTTGCGGTTTACATCCCTGTCTGCCCAAACTTGCATGTGGCCATACGAAGGCCACTTTTGAAATATTGATGTTGCTGAAAAGAACAAACTTTAAAATGTGGATGCTTACACACACACCGGCAGCACAGAGGACCAATACAATCAGCACGGTTTCAGGATAAATAATCAACCAACATTACTGTCACCAATTCAGCATCGGACAAATTACTCCCCCTCTGTTCCTAAGTTGCTGCTTTGAGTAATGGCTGGAAAAATGTTTGTCAGAACTGTACAACATCACAGTGAAGTTAACCTGAATTGAAATTTTGTCATAATAAGTGTATGAATTCTTGACCAAAATCATGTTTTGTGAGGTCACAGTGACAATTCATCGTTTAGTCCGAGTGGATATCTGTGCCAGATTTGAAGATACTCCTTCAGTGTTTCTTGAGATATCAGTTGTATAAGAACAAGATAAACACAGGGTCATAGTAACCTTGACCTCTGACCCTCATTCATTTACTTGGACTCAAGGATGAACTGAGAGTCAGTTCATCCTTGAGTCCAAGTAAATGAATGTGCCAAATTTGAAGAATCCCCTCAAAGTGTTCTGAAATATTGCATCCATAAGGATGAGACAAACGAGGTCGCAGTGACTTTAACCTTCGAGCACCAAAATCCATTTGGGCCAATTTGGAAGAAATTCGCTAAATGCATTCCTGATATATTGCATTCATGAGAATGAGACGAACAACCCATTAAACATAATGCCCCCAGCCTCAACTGTCATTGGTGCAAAGGCATAATTATTTTTTTCTATTGGCATTTTACATTTTAAATGCATCAATAAGGTGTAAAATGAGAAAAACAGAGGAATGCAGCTCTGGAATGGTTAAATCCATGAAGATATTTTCAAGAAGTATTTAATAAAAAAACACAGCAAGTGACCTAACTAACTTGCAGTTAGAGTACATCCTTGTCACTGTCTGAGCTTAATAGCATTTATTACACCAATCTGACAACCAAGATTCAACAAAGACTAAATGTGATTTGAAAATATTAAGCTAATGCTGAAATAGATAAACCCAAATATTTTGGAAAGATGTTCCTTATGTTACAAGCTCTACACTCTCTGGTATATAATATAAAGACCACCAGCTATGTTCAAAAATTGTATGCTTCTATATAAGGACAGTAAATGATACATCCTCAAGTATATATATATATATATATACAGTGCCTTGCGAAAGTATTCGGCCCCCTTGAACCTTTCAACCTTTCACCACATTTCAGGCTTCAAACATAAAGAAATAAAATTTTAATTTTTTGTCAAGAATCAACAACAAGTGGGACACAATCGTGAAGTGGAACGAAATTTATTGGATAATTTAAACTTTTTTAACAAATAAAAAAAAAAACTGAAAAGTGGGGCGTGCAATATTATTCTGCCCCTTTACTTTCAATGCAGCAAACTCACTCCAGAAGTTCAGTGAGGATCTCTGAATGATCCAATGTTGTCCTAAATGACTGATGATGATAAATAGAATCCACCTGTGTGTAATCAAGTCTCCGTATAAATGCACCTGCTCTGTGATAGTCTCAGGGTTCTGTTTAAAGCGCAGAGAGCATCATGAAGACCAAGGAACACACCAGGCAGGTCCGAGATACTGTTGTGGAGAAGTTTAAAGCCGGATTTGGATACAAAAAGATTTCCCAAGCTTTAAACATCTCAAGGAGCACTGTGCAAGCAATCATATTGAAATGGAAGGAGTATCAGACCACTGCAAATCTACCAAGACCCGGCCGTCCCTCCAAACTTTCATCTCAAACAAGGAGAAAAAAACTGATCAGAGATGCAGCCAAGAGGCCCATGATCACTCTGGATGAACTGCAGAGATCTACAGCTGAGGTAGGAGAGTCTGTCCATTGGACAACAATCAGTCGTACACTGCACAAATCTGGCCTTTATGGAAGAGTGGCAAGAAGAAAGCATTTCTCAAAGATATCCATAAAAAGTCTCGTTTAAAGTTTGCCACAAGCCACCTGGGAGACACACCAAACATGTGGAAGAAGGTGCTCTGGTCAGATGAAACCAAAATCGAACTTTTTGGCCACAATGCAAAACGATATGTTTGGCGTAAAAGCAATACAGCTCATCACCCTGAACACACCATCCCCACTGTCAAACATGGTGGTGGCAGCATCATGGTTTGGGCCTGCTTTTCTTCAGCAGGGACAGGGAAGATGGTTAAAATTGACGGGAAGATGGATGGAGCCAAATACAGGACCATTCTGGAAGAAAACCTGTTGGAGTCTGCACAAGACCTGAGACTGGGACGGAGATTTATCTTCCAACAGGACAATGATCCAAAACATAAAGCCAAATCTACAATGGAATGGTTCACAAATAAACGTATCCAGGTGTTAGAATGGCCAAGTCAAAGTCCAGACCTGAATCCAATCGAGAATCTGTGGAAAGAGCTGAAGACTGCTGTTCACAAACGCTCTCCATCCAACCTCACTGAGCTCGAGCTGTTTTGCAAGGAAGAATGGGCAAGAATTTCAGTCTCTCGATGTGCAAAAACTGATAGAAACATACCCCAAGCGACTTGCAGCTGTAATTGGAGCAAAAGGTGGCGCTACAAAGTATTAACGCAAGGGGGCCAAATAATATTGCACGCCCCACTTTTCAGTTTTTTATTTGTTAAAAAAGTTTAAATTACTCAATAAATTTCATTCCACTTCACGATTGTGTCCCACTTGTTGTTGTTTCTTGACAAAAAATTTAAATTTGATATCTTTATGTTTGAAGCCTGAAATGTGGCGAAAGGTTGCAAGGTTCAAGGGGGCCGAATACTTTCGCAAGGCACTGTATACATATATATATATATATATATATATATATATATATATATATACACACACACACACACACACATACACACACACACACACACACACACACACACACACACACACATATATATAAACCATCGCAGTTCGAACCATGACCTATTGCTGCTACAAATACAAAAACAGGTTACACTGCCATGAAAGCCCTTAATCCAAGTAAAGATGTTTCTCACCGTGGCTGGCGATGCCACCTCCAGGTCCATGGGCTCAAAGATGAGGCTCATCTGGGGTGACATCTGAATGATCTCACCGCTCATCAGACACAGCTTCTTGTTGTCGTCGAGCACTGTGTTCATATTCTCGATCCACACGGCATCCACTGGGCCGTCAAAGATAAGCCATTTCCTGTCGGGGCTCTACGGGAGGAAATAAATAGGATTTCTTACACCCTGAAGGAACATTTTTTATTAACAGCACAATAACACATGTTTATGTCAAGAAAAAGGTTATAAACGGTCACAACACTGACCACACTGGTGGCCTGTGGATGTATGGATGTGAGGAGGCACAAACAGGCAGACAGTCAGCCGGAAAGATAAACACTTAAACTTTTAAACCCTAGAGAAGATTTTTTTCTTTTACTTTGTTGGGTGCTGCAGTGCTGAAATATACAGAATTCTTAAATATTCATGGAGCTTTAAAGTTTGGTAGAAGAGCTTAAAAGTTCTATCTTTTGGTTTATCAAGACAGCGCCTGTATCCTTTAATCATATGCACACAGTGTATTCATTTATGTCACACTGACACAAATCCCTGTGCATACTCTCAAGGTCATAAAAGAACTCCTGCGCATTATGAGCTGAGCAGAGAATGTTTGCTGAATGAATGAAATTAACACATACACTGTCATAATGGAGGTTGACAACAGGCGTCAATTCTCCAGTTAAATGGGCTGGCAAGAGCTGTGCTTTAAATTGATTTGTTGTAATATAAACAAATGGAAGAAGCCTGGGCTGGGGCCATCTGGTGCTTGTGAGGGAAGTGAGTATACTGTAATGTAATGATCTAACAGAGAGTGCTCGCTGCAAAAAAAAAAAAAATCTCATTGTGTATGCAGAGAGTTTAATACACTACACTGCTGCTGACTCCAGATTAGCACACAAAAATTAGTTTAGCAAAATGTAATGCAGAAAAAAAAGCAAAACAAAGAAAGTCTTTGCCCACAGAGGATTTTTTTTTTTAAAAGTGAATTAAAACAAGCCTTGTTCTCGTTTTCTGTTTTCATTGCATCAGTATGCGCTGCCTCGGCTGTCATAACCACTCCTCACACTCCTTTTTCATTGACGAAAAAACAATTTGTAAAATGACAACTTTATATACTGGGCCAATTTTTAAAATGACAAGTTCATTTGAAAACGATCTGAGAATAGGGCGAACAAATGATTTCCCATTATGACGTGCCTCCGCTGCCATCTGTAAATCATCTGCCCATGTTTGTCTGCTGTGTGTACATGAATGAAAGAGCGTTATTAAAGATCTAAATTTAACAAGACAGCAGAATGTTTTTTTTTGTTACCCTGTCGACGCAGCCTCTCTTTCTACCGGCTTGAAATTAATTGGAACGTCATGCTTATTGTACAATGATCCGTCCAATGCTCCTAAACTGAGACTGAGTAGACAATAATGCATCAAAATCTCATCTTCTCATTGCAGAGCTCTGTATAACGTGAAGCATTTGAACATGTTACACCTCACAGGTGTAACATGCTTTAAGGTTTTAACCCACAGAAAGTGCAGCAATGAATGATCCACACATCTATTTTGAGCTGATATTACCGAGGAAGGTCACAGCAGCTATGTGGCTGACCAGCATAACACAGCTGACATATAACAAGAATACTTTTTGCTTTAAGTGGTGACACAAAGTTGCTCCAAATGCCTGTTTCCATAGAGACAGCATCAGTTTGAAAGTCTGCAACAGATCCTGGTATTATGTCTCAGCTAGGGCATCATTATTTTGACATTATTTTACTGATCATAGTAATTTTAGTGCAAGATTTGAACAGGACATAGGATTTGAGTATTCATAAGGCAGAGATTAACAGCCACTATGTATGTACAAGACATCCAGTAGCTTAGTGACAAGTAAGCTGAGCATTCAGAGCTTAACTATTATTAAAAAAACTGAAAAATAATGACAATTTCCTCTACTAGATCCTCAAACCCCTGGAAGTGAACAGTCGTTTGTTGCCTCCTGAGTTAATTAGACCCTCAAAATTCTTGTAGAACAGATCAATAAAAGGTTGAGATATGTTTTGAGATATGCATACTGACGTTTCTTAAATGTAGACTGCATTTGTGTTCTTTAGATCAGAACTGAAGCTGTAAAATCAATCCAATTCCCAATTTATTTTGATGCTAAAACATCCAATCCAAATTTATATAAACAGAGCATTTAAAAACAGCAGAGTTGACCAAAATGCTGTACATTAATACATACATTAAAAAAAAACAAGTAGTAATAAAAATAATAAAATAAAAAATAGCATAAATGACATGAGAGGATAAGAGAGGAAGAAAAAAAAACAACATACATACTTAATAACAGAAGTTGAATGTTAGGTGTGAATACATTAAGACTACTGTGTGATGTCAGGAGCCCAGTTTGACACATTACTAGAAATTTACATCAAACTGATGTCCTGCTGATCCTGAACAGCAGTAATGATGGACACTACACTGCATGTACCTCGGAGAAACATCATCTTTGAAGAATGTTTTCTTTTCTACTCCAGCTAAACTTCTTTCACAAAGACAAAATTTGTCTCCTTTGAGTCTTTTGATGATGTGAAAAAGCGCATCAACACTGTTTCGAAAACATTTAAGGCGGATAACAGTTTCAGGACGACTGTTCTGTGTGTAATAAATGTCTGTCTGACATTTTTGGATGAATAAAAAAGCCTAAATGAAACCTATATTGGGTACCATTTGTAGATATAAAATCCTCGTCTCATCTGCTTCTGTTTTCTTTTACTCAATAGTGACTACATACAGTGTTTGGCATGACGAGAATACACTACGTCGAAACAACTCTGTGTGTATTTTTCGGCAGCCTGTATGAACACAGAGTAGTTTCCCTGTCACAGACTCAGTAGGTGATCTTGAGAAATGAAATTACTCTCTTAGGATAACAATAGTAAGGCACCTTCCTGGCTTGTCTCCTCTAATGTCCTCATTCGCCAGGATAAATAATGTGAATTTCCCACCTTCCATCATAGCAGAGGGAACGACTCTGGTAAACATGAAAAGGTTATCAGCGAAAGCTTTTAAATCCCACAATAAGAAACCCTGCGGAAAATAAAAAACGTTTCAACTGAGAACCTCAAACATAAATATCAGTTGAAACACTGCTCTAAACTGTCTGCACGGTGAATTAAATTGCAAGTAACCATGGCAACAGCACATGTGCTTTGTGCTTGATTACCAGTTAAATCATTGTGACCATATTTTCAATGAAGAAAGGCATTCTTTTGTCCAAGAAATAAAACAAAAACAAACATTAAAAAACACTTGAATGTCTCTGTGAATTTAAAGGGATAATCTTATGAAGCCAAGTTATATGAGGTACTTATCCATAGTGTGTGTATTACCTACAGCAGATAATGCTCTGTATTCCCCCAGTCCTCCATCTATGCTCTTGTAAAAGACTCCTTTTAGAAAACAGTAAATTTAGCTTACTGAACATGGAGGCTGCTGGTCTATTGCTGTGTCTATCAGCCAGTTTGCTTGTGTTATTGTGTGACTTTGTCGAACCCAAACTAACCCCTCTAAAGACTGAAGTCACACAATAAGACAAAGCAACTGAACAAGGCAGCTATAGACGAGCAGCTCCTAAATTCAGCAATGTTAAAATACTGTTGTTCTCAGTGAAGCCTGGCTTTGAAAAGTTAAATTTGTCTATATACCACTTTTCACAGACATAGGTCACAGAGGGCTTCACAAGGGCAATTATTAACATATACAAGAATAAAAACATAGAAGATAAAGCGACTACACAAGCCACGTATTTAAAGTGCAGAACTGTTGGCGCAGTACAAAATGAAAAAAATCAAAGCACGTAAGAGAGTGATCAACTGACTCCTGGAAACAGCAGCCTAAGGGCAAAGATAAATGGGGAAATATTTTAAATATAGTGTACACTTAAATTCCTTCAGTAATTCCTTCAGGGGTGCCCATTAGCTCACACAGTAGAGTGGGCACACCATGTACAAAAGGCGTCCTATGTCCTTGCAGCAGCCGTCCCAGGTTTGATTCCAACCCTTTGCTGCATGTGGTCTAATCTCTCTTTTCCTTTCACACTATTTCTGTCTGGTAAATAAAGGCAAAACATCTCAATAATATCTTTGAAAAATTAATTCATTCATTCATTTTCCGTAACCACTTCGTTAAGGGACGCAGATTTGCCATACCAGCTGACAATGGGCCGGACGCAGGGTACATACATAGAAAAAGATCATTCATGCTTACATTCACACATACAGGCAATTTAGAGTCACCAATGACCTAACCTGCATGTTTTTGGATAAGGGGAGGAAGCAGCAGACTCCAGAGAAAACCCACGCTGACATGGAGAGAACATGTAAACTCCACACTTATATTGATATTGACTTTTTTTGGGGGACACATATTTTAGGTGGAGTTTTGTGACTGTCCCCATCCAAAGCAGTACATAGCTTAGCTTCAGTATTTCTTCAGTACACACTGAGGGGATGTCTACAGGTCTTTTTCAATGATTGATCTCTGGTTTTGTTTTGTTTTTGTTTGTTTTTTTTTTTTAATTCCCTATTGGACTTGTGGAGTGAACGAGAGTTCAACGAGAGTTTAATTTCATGTGAATCTGATCCACCATCCAATACTTATTTTGGTGAGAAATCTTTATCTTTGAACATTGAGGAGGCATAGAGCAACTTACCAACAGAAGCTGTAAACAAGTTGAGGCTAAAATGTATAGTTTGTAAGCAAATACAGTTTATCTGTATGGATTCTACTGTTGCCGCATTGTCAAAAATGCTGTCAACACATGACGCCTTTCACCTATTTTTGTGGACACATACAGCATGAAAAGAAATGATTTTCCTTCCCATGAAGCATATTAAAACTTTGATTTTTTGGTCAAGGTCAACATTTGAAGCTATTATTTGTGAATATGAGCAGTACTGAGCACATGGTAAGCTGCAGAAGCCATCCTCTGCTAAACTGGCACTACAGCAGGTTTTGTGCAGCATGAAATAAATTATGAATATGTAAATTTTACCACATTGTGTGATTACACTGGATTGCAACTGCCTCCAAAAGAGGAACAGGTGGTGTGCAACTAACCCTGCACAGCTCCCAGGGGTGATCATGTTCATCTGTGTGAGGGCCTGAGGGGGGCATGTCGCTGAATCAACATGCTGCTACACAAGTTAAATTATTCTGCATGTTTGTTTGCTTGTTTGTTCATGTCTGGACCTTAAACTGTTCAAACTGCTGCCCTCTCATCAGCTTTTTTACCTGGGAGGAAGCGAAGGCTCTGTAGCTGACGGCGAGGATGCCGTCAGACCACTCATGAGAGACGGGGTCAAACTGGCCATACAGCTGGCCCATGGTGATGGATTTGGGATTGATGACTGTGATCTGCACCTGGTTCTCATCCATCAAACCCTAGTGACAAACACATACATATATACACACAACAGTAATAAAGAGAGCTGTCAAGTCAAGACAAAAGGGATTCAAAGGCAGTATATAAATACACTTAATGATTTTCTTTGCAGGTAAAAAAGCGGCAAAAACGAGCATGACGAGTCGCACATTTCACCTTCTTGTCTTCGCCAAGAGTCATAAATTGCTTAGAAGATTACTGACTGTGTGACAGGACTTCTGCTAACCGAGCAAGAGAAGCAAAAACTGCAACAAACGGCTTTTCAGACTATGTGTCACTTTGAGTTAAAAACAATGAGAAAAACAGGCTGTGAGGGAAAAAAAGAACAACAAAAAAAAAGCAAAGAAAGGGGAGGGAGGAGGTTGGACATGATCAGTGGACGTGCAGCAACAAGGATGACGATGATAAATGTGGCGTTCCCAGGCATTCCATCAGCAGGCCTTCATCTGTCTCCTTGGTGGGATGCCTCTCAGCCCTCTCAGCCATGTAAATACAACAAGCCAGTCCTGCTCTTCTCTGCGAGATCAATAACTACTAAACAAAGACTACAGCTCTGACAAATTGGATGGATGTGTTTACTTGGGAAAAACATGTAGCTCAGATAAGCCTTGGATATTGAGTGTAACACATATTTTCATGCACGTCAAATTTTATATGATTTTTTACTGATAGAGCAAGTTCATGTCCCAAGGTCTCCGGAAAGCCATCAAAATGTGTAATACAATACAATTAAAGAATGCATGGTTAACCGTCTGAAAAAAGACTTTTTTTTTCTTTCTTTCTTTCAAAACTTCTGACAAATTGACCAAGTTAATACCTGACGGGAATATAATGAATAAGTTGGACCTCAAGGACAACTACGGGAAATGCAACCGAGAAAATAAAGTGGTTTAAAGTAGCTATTGATCAAAACTTACTGCCACCCAAGGAATTCATCAAATATAGTAAGTTGACATTCAACTTGCGGTCTAATGTGCCACCTTTGTTTCACACTTTTGTTGCCAATATCTCAGTTTAATTCACAATACTTCTCAAATTTCTCCAATATCACAGTTATCACATATTATGGACTGATAGTGACCGCCAACTACTTTAAGAAATTGGCAAGCACTTCATGGCATTTGGTTGCCACCAGTGGCAACTAGGGCTAGGTATTGGTTCTCAATACTTTAGAGTATTAACCAAATTAACATGGTACAAAGGAGTATTGGCACTTCTACAGTCAAAAAAATACCTGCATGAAATCCTTTTTGTACCCAGATATAGAAAAAAATTACTATTTGCATGTTTTTGCTGGCAGCCAATCACAGCAAGCCTTCTCCAATTTAATATTACTTATGATTGGTCCATGACTGTAGGAGCTTGGTGTGATGGAGTTGAGTGCAGTGTATTTCATGAAATTATTTGTACAGTTATGATATAAATAATTAAATAATTGGACACTTTAAAATGTATTTAGGTTTCGCACACATTCATTTTTTGTGGCAGCCCGCCTCGATTGAAATATCTACTGCCACGTATTGATTTTATATTTTTGGAGCTGGACCATTCATTAGGAGCTATAGGAATATACGGTATGTGCTATTTGGATATTGATTGCACCACACTCCAGAGAGTGCAGAGCGTACTCTGGACACAGACAGAGCAGCAGAATGTCAGATGCAGTGAAAGTGAAACTTAAATGTTCACTGGGCTAGGTCGAACTCTTACTGGCCTCTCTGCATGTACTCCTCTCATCGATCTGACTGGATCAGCACATCAATTATTTAACCAACAAAGTTCCACTTGCACTGCATCCACAGTCCCACAAAAAAAAACATCAAAAAATTAGAGCGGGGACAAAGACTGATAAAAAAGAGAAAATGAAAATCATTGCGATGGGAAGGAGCGGTGGCATTTTACACAACTGAATGCTTCTTCAGATAAGCTGCGGATTTCTTATCAACTAATCCTTCAACTCCAAAGATTTAGCAGGATCAAGGACAAATGTAATTTTGTTTTTTAAACTTTGTTTAAAAAATAACTTTTTACCTTTTACCTTCTTTCATTTACATGAATTTAAAAAAAAGTATTACCTGAAGTACTCTAATGGTATCAGTGTCTCTTTAACAATACAGGTATTGTTACTGACATCATTTAAAATGACACAGCAGTCCTAATGGCAACCACTTTTAACATTTAAATAACAGGTACATCAAACAGCACAACATGCATCCCAGAATAGTTACATTTGTTGTTTGTCTGTTTATTTGCATGCCCACAGGCATTTGTTTTAGAGACAACAGTGTAGCAAGTTAAATTTTCTGACTGCAGGGTGAGAATTTCAACTAAACATTTTAATTATCAATTATTAATGCATTGTATCTTAAATACTCAAAATATAAAGTGACTAAAAATTAACCATATTTTCGGATTTAAATAGAACATCATACCTTTTTAAAGACATCATGTAGAGCTGCTCCCAGCACACGATAGGCGCTGGTCTTGCCTCCAAAGGGCTCCCCCACCAGCATGAATCCATGCCTCACTATCATCATCTCAAAGATCTGCAGGATTTTCTCCACAAAGAAATCGGTGACCTGGAGGTTCATGCGCCGGCAGTTTTCCTCGACAGCCTCCAGTAGGATGCGGTAGTCCCGATTTGGAAGCTTGACCCCCGGGAAGAGGTCAGAGGTGATACCCTGAGGTGGAAAGCCAAAGTAGTTAGGGAAACAGTGATGGCAGGATGAGGGAAAACTACATACTTACACACGGTTTTAAAAGAAACAGTGTTCATATACATTTTTGCCAATAAATTTCCATGACTTTTCCATAACTTAAAGGCAAATTTTCATGACCATAAGTTCAGAGAACTTATGGTCATGAAAATTTGCTGATACTGATACTGATACTCCTTATTGGTTTCTTTTCATCATTATATAATAGCTTTTTACAAAAAATAGATTTTATTTTCAAAAGAATTCCGAGCAGGATTAGAACTTAGGGACTGTTCGTTATCTATGAGAAGGGAGAGGGTGGTATAAAAAGGGAAAAGCAGTTTTGTAAGCACTGTGGAGGGACTTACATATTTTTTATTCAATCCAGTTTTGCCACCAAACATGCCCTCAAAGGCATATTTTCTTCTTTTTTTATATATATATATATATATATATATATATATATATATATATGTATATATTCAAAATGTATTTATTTTTCCTAAACATTTCGTGATTTTTCCTTTTTCCTTTGATATTTTTTAGCATTTATTTTCTTTAACAAATTTGGGGATTTTTAAAGAAAACAATCTGTCATTTCTTTTTCTTCTTAAATTTTGTGCACTTTTTAAAGAAAAATGTTTTCCCTTTTTTCTATTAATTTTGTTGTTTAAAAAAATCTAGGACTTTTCAAAAACTTTCAGGATATATTTAGTTTTCTAAAACATTGCTAGGCAGTGGAAACACACACACAAACAAACAAATAAACACACACACACACACACACACACACACACAAACACATTCACCTTGAGATGCGTGATGGACATACATTTTCAGAAACATAGTGCAAAACCATTCACACACACACACACACACACACACACACACACACACACACTCCAGTGAACTGTTCTGACTCAAACAGACTTAAATTGTCCTTGTGCATCACAGCTCCAAATGAGCTGACTGGAATTAACATGGGCTGACATCACTTGATGTGTAACGCTCCATTAATCAAGACAGGAGGAGCTCCACTCTATCGCACCTCAAATAGCTTCAGATCATGGGCCAGGAACTTGGGCAGATTGACATCAATAATGGATCTCAGCAGCAGGGTGTCTTCATTCTCCTCTGGAAAAGTGAGCTATAGTGTAACAAAGCCAGAAGAAAAAGAGAAAAGGAGAAGATCAACATTTACTGAGAAACAGCTGAGTGATGGAGCTTAATGAAGGACTGTGCCACATGACAATTACAACCAATCAATGCAAAAAGCCATGTCAGTAAGCAGCTATAGTAAGTGTCTAAATGACACCCTGTTTTTCAAAAGCAAAATAAAAAAAGGCAAGAGTCTCATTGTTACTGGTAAGTCTATATTTGGAACCAGGGGAAAGAAATGATGTGTGCGGCAGGTCACATCCCTTGTATGTGTAAACAAAGCAGGTGCCTGTTGATGACTTTCTCTTTGAGAAGCAGACTGACAGCTCTTTTCTTCCTCTCTCACACATCACTGCACTCCGCAAAACAGTTTGTCACGTTGTGTTTGGAAAATAAGGAGGAGGTTTGTGCCAACTGTGACAATTCCTCACTATGTCGGAAAGATTACTGCTGTGTAGAGTGGCATAAATAAAGTTTCAATTGTGTACTATACACGATCCAAATAGTATCAGAGACCTACCAATGTGTAGCTGAACTCTACTTTGAATAAACTTGATTTGTCTGCATTAAAAATGTAACCAAATACATTTTAAGGATGAGGCAAGACATTACACATGGCTATGTGCATGTTTGCCCTTTAGCTTGATCAGTGCTTCTTTCATAAAAACAGATTGAGCAAGAGTTGAGAAATTATTTCCACCCAATTAGGTACAATTCTAACATTTGTTACACCAAACGACTGTTCAAGCAGTTGTACTGTCACAGCAATATTTGCAACATTGGAGTAAAATCACTGAGAGCTTCATCTTAGGTGGCCAGCGTCCCCTTTGATCTCCAGCATTTAGTGTTAAGTGGCCATAAAACTCAGTGCGAGCTGTCTTAAGTCAGTCTTTTTCTACAATCTGACGTCTCAACAATATATTTAATATTATGTTTTTAGTTGTGGCTCATGCAAACACTGAAGTTGAATGATGTAAACATACTCAACAACCATTCAGCTACGACTCTCCAAAATGAAAAAACAGCAAACTCAGCATACAGTTAATATGGAGGTGACTCCAGGGAGGTGCAGAGAAAGTTAACAAGTGTCATACTGTGGGAGAGGGGGAGAAACTGGCAGAGATGTGGAGTTAAAAAAGACTATGTTTAATTGTATCTGATCCATCAACCAGTACTTACTTTAATGAGGAATCTTTTTGAAACAGTTTGCCTCTCATTCCCAAAGTCTCCTCCCACTAAAATAACGCAGCCAATCAACAGAGGCTGGTAGTGAGGTGAGGCGTCAACATCCATCACGGTCACTGAGGTCTGCTGTCCCCTCACTCCTTGTCATCCCAAAAACAAGGTTGAAACATAGGGGAGACAGAGCCTTTGCTGTCACCGCCCCCAAAATCTGGAACAAGCTGCCCCCCCAGATAAGACTAGTCCCAACCTTGCCTGTGTTTAAATCTCGTTTAAAACTCATTAGTTGTCCTTGGTGTTCTCAGACCTTGTATGAGAGTTGACAGTTTTATGGTTTTACCTTGTGGTTTTATTGCCTTTTTGATAACTTTTTTTGTCCCATTTTATGCTACATATGCTATTTTTTAATCTATTTATTTATGTATAAGACATGGTCATCTCTGTTGCTTTTAAAAGTACTTTATAAATACATTTTTTATTGGATTAGAACATCCAAAATGTAAAGTCTGTGTGCAAATACAGTATATCCTTATGGATTCTACTGATGCTGAATTGGCAAAAAAAAAAAACTGTCAAAATATAAATGCCAGAGGGAGTCAGACTTAAGTGCTTGAAAAGACTTTAAAAATACTTCAAAATATTCAAGTGTATGATAGGCATTTGTTTGATGATCAGAGATTGTTCCACTTTATCAAAATGTGTTTTCCTGAAAAGAACTTACCATTGTCACAAAAACAGTATGGGTAGAAATAAACACGCTGATAATGGCAATATGGTTATGTGTAACTGAATTCTGTGGGAATATATTCAGGTAAAAGTAGAAAAAAAAACATTATATTAAAAATTATTTGTGCTGAGATACCTTAAGGTTTCCAGCAGCAGTCAGCACAGACTTGACAGCTCTCATCCCGTAGTCGTAGTGATGCTGTGAGGACAGCTGCTCTGAACAGAGTCGATAAGTGGCCACAATTTTCACCGACAGGGGCCGCGCGGTCACAAAGCCACACGAGTAGAGCACAATCTCTGCAATCATGGCGTAGTCTGGTACCATCATTGCCACAGTCCTGAACAGAGCCTGATGTAAAGAAACACTTTTGCTGAATGGAGAGAAGTTTTTCATTTCTGAAGATATTTTTTGTGCTGTTCTGTTTTAGATGATTTTACATCAGTAATATTTGCATACATGTACAGTACAGGCCTATATTTTCTGCTGCTTTTTCAATTTTAATTCAATCACCTTATTATAATCACTTATTTAAGTGACTATACTGCAAATTTTGCAATCGACTCAAAGTTCGGACATCTCAAACAGACAGAACGGCTGAGAAACTGATAGAACTGATACAGTACCTTGAGATTGTCTGGTAGCTCAGAGCGTCCAGCGTAGCCAGGGTTCATAGTGATGAACACAGCACAAGAGGGGTCAAGTTTGAGCTCTGTCCCTTCAAACATCAGCATCTCAGCATGGGCAGCAATCCCTGGACACACAGATGCAGTTAGATACAGCATGTTTTTAAATGTCTTCTGTGCCTTTTGGCACTGGTGAGAACAGTGGAAAGAAATTTGCACTATCAAAGGCAAATATATCAATGTGCTTCTGTCTTTTTGGACACGTCTTTGTAATGAGTACACGCGGAGGAGCACATCCATAAATGCCATTTCTGCCATATCAGTAAATTAAAAATGCAAATGCTCATCAGAGACATTTCGTAGACAATGTGGACAACATATAACACCCTTTATTCAAAATTTGGTTACAGAAAAACTCCAAGTCTAAGAAGAACGGTGGAAAAATAGTTTCATCAGCAGTTAAGCAACAGACACCTATTAGCATTTTCAAACTTTAGTTTTTGCCTTTGGCTCTTGCATCTTGTGACATAAGACATTCGACACCCGTAAGACACATGGGACACACTGCTGTGCTGCGTTGAACAAAGCTATCCTTGAAGGTTTGCTGGCCGGCCTACACAAATTGCCTCAGCTCCGTGTTGCATCTCTTTGTAGTCCAAAACCTGTTTTTTTCTTTGCTGGTGAGAATACACCAAATGTGTTTCTGGTATACTGCCAGCTTCTTCAAAGACCAAAGGGAAAGAAAGCGAGAATGTCAAAAAAGAAAAAGAGAGCAAAAGACAGCACAAACCTCTCTGTATGGTGAGAATCTGTTGAGCTACGACAGACAGCACCTCCAAGTCAATGCGGTTAAACTCATCAAAGCAGGCCCAAGCTCCGCAGGACAAAAGGCCCTGACCACACACATATTGGCACACGCAGACACACACAAACACATCAACACACACACAAAATTCATTAATACATATTTAGATAGTATACATGAGGAAGTTTTGCCTGAGTACATGAGTTATTTTGGTATGGCAAGTGGGAGGAAATTTCAGCAGGCTGTAAGCAATTCCAGTGTAAACAAATTTTTGTTTCAGTGTGTTGTTTACCATGTTCAAAACCCACACGTAACTATAATCGGCTGACGCCGATCAGCTGAAGCAGTACCTGGGGGGCAGTGAACAAGACCCCCTGACTGAGCCATCAGTGCATTGATATTTTAGAAAGGACAAATCTTTATATTCTACACTTCTTACAGTAGGAGACTGTGAGAGAAGAAATGTACATTTGTAAGTGACTGCATGTATTCTTAGTAACAATAAAATAATAATAATAACAGAAGGCAAATACAGCTGCACTACTGCACTGCATTGTATTTGTGGTGACATGCTGCAGAGGTGTAGAGACAAAACCTCTGCGAAATGACTAATTTCACTATCATGATTCAATCCATTCAGCTCAAAAACATTTGGAAAGTCTTAAAGGGCTACAAGATTAAATTATTTGATCACCAGTCAAGCTAACGTAGCATTAAACTGGAAGTCAGTAACTCTGCGGGCGGGGATAACCCACTTGGGCACAGTGCGCATGCTCTACGGACGGAAGAATGCGGAAGTTATGGGTATTCTCATACCGCGGAAAATATAGCTTTTTTTGCTTCATGCACTACTGAGCAACCCTCATAGGAATGAACGAGGCCCTATACCTATCAAGTTTTCTTAATAAATCCATAGTGGGGAGCTGTCATGTCATCCATCTTCCAGTTTATAGAGGACACCACTGATGAGTCCTTAAACCGGGGAATGAATTAGCATTTCAGCACCTCCAGTTTTGAATGGGTTTTGGTTAGAAGACTTTAATAAGGTTAATACTTACTAGAAAGACTTTGGCGTTTTTGTTCTACAACATAAATTGCGTCAGTAATTATCCTACTCCAAAACTCTGAAGCTTTTATGTATCTTAAAAAAGGCGGTCTCCAACAAGGGGCTGAATGAGATTACAGGATGTCATCACACTGAGACATGCTAAACATGGCTTTACAAACTTGCTGTGGGGGCAATGGGACCATAGTATTAATTTTCAACCTAACAATAGCGTTTTATTTCCACTACATTTAGACTAAAAGCTAAAAACATAAAAGCGGTGTTCATTTGTGGAGAATATCTTGTTGAACAAGAAACTTAAGTACCATAAACATTTGTTTACTGCAGAGCTAATTATCTGCAATAATCCAACAGCCTTTTGATGAGGGACCCCAAGTGATGCTAACATCCTGGTCAGCCTACAAAAAAACGTCATCCCTGGGGCACTCTATTGGAAGACATGCTGGATCCTTGGTGATAAAGCACCTACTGCAGGAAAATCTTCTGATTAGTGAAACTACTTTTAATAGTTTGTGTAGGAAGTGAGCAGCATAGTTTGGATTACTGGTGCCTTATGGAAAGAAAACTGTACTCACTTTGAAGAATTTGCCCAAAGCAATGTAGTCCAGTCCGTCAGAGCAGTTGAAGACCACACACTGTTTGGCCACAGCTTTGGCCAAGTCTTTGGTCGTCTCTGTTTTTCCTGTGCCAGCTGGGCCCTCGGGGGCTCCTCCCAAATGGAGGTGGAGGGCACCAAACAAAGTGCTGAAGAAGGAGGAACAGACACGAAAAAGCACCATGTACCACCTCACAACTCATCAATGATAAATGTGATGATGTGACCCCTCACTGTATATACAGTATATACTGTGTATATTATCAACAGAAACATGTTGACAATAGGTCCACTCCAGCTCGCTGACAAAACATTTACTAAAATGTTGCAGTGACTGAGAGCCTTACTGCAGGGAAGCTGGATTGTGGAAAGTGTCGGCTTTTGAGTGCTAGGCTTTCAGACACACCAGAACTAAATTTCTGTACATAGTGTGATGTGGAATATGTTTGCATTAATATATTATTCAATGAACTGATGCAATGATTGTTGTTAAGGTTTTTAAAACTAATTTTAATTCATTCTAATCAGACCGTATATATGTTATTGTCCAAAATGTCATGGTAAGACTGGTCACTCTATATATATATATTTTTTTATGTAAACCTTATTTCTTTATCATTTTGAACGTTTTCTGAACAAAAAACTAAAAACATATATTTGTTATCAGTGCCTTCATTGTATCAAGCAGCAACCTCCATGGCTGAAAAGTAAAGCCAACGCCAAGTGTCAAAAATTGCAGTTTCACAAATGGCCACTTGAGGCTGACTCCAAGCGTGATTCAATCCCCAAAGAACCCCATGTTAACCCAACTTCACAGCTGAAATAACATGTTTACAGCCTGGTACAAAAAATAGTTTTGGTCTCTATAGCTAATTTTAGCATTCAGAAATTGGTGGTGAATATATGTATAATTCACCTATTTACATTTTATTAACGCCAAAAGTTTTGCATTCTTACAATTCTACAATTCTACAATTTCATTTAGCAGACGCTTTTATCCAAAGCGACGTACAACACAAGCAAGACAGGGCCACTTGAGTGACAGGCTGTCTGTGAGGTCTTGCTGCATTCTGTGAGTCAGATCCACCTTCACTCCTCCACAGCTCCACCCTCTCATCCAATTATGGTCACTTTTGGCTCCAAGAAACCAAGATAGCATCACCCAAAATGCTGAACTTGAGGCTTCAAAACGGAGTCCACACATCAATGGGTGACATGGTAGCTTTGTCCACTATTTTTAACATGTACATACTTTATATACAGAAATATCTCATGCCATTTGGACTGGAATCAAAAAAAAATAATTATGAGTTTAGGATATAATTTATTGTTTTATGGTATTACAGTGTGCAATAGTACTGCTCTTCATTTTTTTCAGATTTTATTATCCAAATTAATATAATATTAATCCAAAGTATTACAGAGTAAGATTCATGGGGTGTCTTTATCTGATACTTTGGATATGTGGCTATAGAGCTGAAACCACTTACTGATTAGTTTTCAACTATTAAATTATTTAACGACTTTGATAAAATAATAAATGCATCAGTTTGAGTGCATTTTTTAAGCAAAAAAAGAGAAGGCAGAATTCTTTTATTCGATCTTCTTAAATGTGAATACCTTCTGGTTTCTTTATTCCTAGTTAATTGAATATTTTTAGAGTGCTGATTAATAAAACATTTGAAGATGTCATCTTTTGGGAAGCACTGATCAACATTTTTCAACATTTTCTGACATTTGATAGACAAAACAACTAATAAAACTAATAAAACATAATTGGCAGATTATTAACCAATGAAAGTAACCATTAGTTGCAGCAGAACAAGGCTTGTAACGCACTTTGTTCCTTGTGATGTTTAATATTGTAGCATTGTGTGTTCTTCTATTTTGTGTCCATTTACTATCACTTGTTTTTATCTTGTACTGCTGTGTATCTTGGCCAGGACTCCCTTGAAAAAAAGAGATTTTAATCTCAAGGGAACCTCCCTACCCTGGTTAAATAAAGGTTAAATAAAAATAAAATAGAAAATTGTGTCTCTACACATTGATCAATAATGGATTTAGAAAAAGACTGCTTTTGATAGAGTGCGCTTTTGTGTTAGCTTTACCGATAGCAGCGATCAGTGAGCGGCGTAATGACCAGACGTGGAGTGTTGCCCAGGTACTCATAACCGTAAGGCAAACCTGCATTGATCATCTTGGTCTGGAGGTGATGCTCCTGCGGTGCAGAGATCAGAAATAAATTACTAAATATGCATTATGAGATGAAATGAATCCCCAAACCGCCTCTTTTAACATACCACCCAGTAGTAGCGCAGTTGGCTGAGCCACTCAAAGTCATTCTCGTCACTTATCCCTTTTTGCACCAGTGTAGCGAGCACATCTCTAGCGTGGACATCCAGCACGACGAGGGCTCCCAGGGTCACCCGGTTCTGCTTGGATAGCTTGCCACGTACAAGCGCCACAATGTCGTCAATCTGTCTGTTGTTTTGCTCCAGGTAGGCATCTAAGGCCTGAGGGGAGAGAGAAGCGTGATTAAAGAGAAGGCAGAGGATGCTATCAAGACCCCATCTATTAACTGAAGGTCACAAGTTTGATCCCAGCAACAACTACTAAGTCCATCACTGTCTTATAAGTGCATCGCTAGCTGTCCTGAAGGATATTAAAAGAAACATATAACCTGTGATACAAAGGGGTTTTCCGGTCCAACTTCATAAGACGGGCTTTTTACCGCAGACCTCGACTGGTGACACTGACTAAATAAGATGTGTCATTTTATGAGATATCAGTGTAATGTGACAGATTTGTTATTCTCATTCAAACCGACTGCTCCCCTAGTCACTTCAGCCTGTTTGATTAAAGCTGAACTGTTTGAAATATTGCAAAGAGCGGCTATTCAGGGGTTCAAGACAGCATGGACTTTTAAAACTAAAGCTGCGTAGAATCGAGACCAGTTTATGACACCTTCATTAAAAATAACCATCAGGTTTTATGACAATCGGACAGATGCTCATTTATTTATGTCTAGGCTGGCTATCTATGGCTGAACAGTCATGGGGTAAGTCTAATTTATGTGACGAGCCACACCCCCGCAAAAGTTTGTTGGTCAGTATCTTCAAAAGAGAAATCAACAAGATTTTGAAAACTTTTAATAAGTTTGGTTAAATGATAACCAACAGAAAGTTTGGTACAAATTGGACCTGTAGGAGACTCAGAAATGAGTCCAAAAAAAAACCTTTCAAAATTGCGGAAAATTTTACAGTGGAACCTTAATGGCTCATATGTGGGTTTTTTGTAGAGTGCATTAAGCTGGAGTAATTGGCACCATATTTGTTGAGCAGCATTTGCTGATCAATGATAAAAATGTCATGTGTCTATGATGTAACATCTCACAGGACTTTGCAAAAGCAATGCTGAAGAAAAAAGTCAAGGCAAAAACAATAGGGTTTCAACCCTTCAGGCTAGAACCCCTAATTAGATGGTAACTTGGAGCTAGAGCCACCAGGTAAATCATGACTGATACTTACACACTCACTGTCAGGTAATTTGATTGTAATACAATTTATCCAACAGTCATCGGACTTTGTTAACCTCAACTTCAGAACCTTGTTAATTTCACTTTTATGGCTGCTTCTCATGCTCTGTCTGGCATGACATACATCACAGCGTATGTTGCCATGGTTACAACTTTGACAGAGACATGCAACTTCAGAGAGAACTGTAGATTATGTGTTTCAGATGCTAGCTGTTACCATGATTACAGCTTTGACAGAGACATCACAGAACTACAGAGCATATTGTAGATGATGTGTTTCAGGAAACCTGCCACTTTGCATTGCTTTTAAACAGAACTGAGTAATGATGTGTGGTAAGTTTAGAAAAAAAATGTCTGCTGCACAATAAAAAGATGTCTAAACAAGATTTGGGTAACACTGATAACCAAGATTTAAAAATAATATGGTTAAAAGAGTCTTTGAGGATGCTTGAAGTAACTTCAAAACTGCAGTTAAGTCTTCTTAAAAGACATGCTGAGTTTTGCAGAGATTTCAAAGGAAGGCCGCCCTAAACAAAAAAAAAGAAAAGAAAATGTCTGGAGCTGCAAACATTTTTTAGCCTTATAATGAAGGTTACACCACACATCAAATCTAAAGTAGCCAGTCAGCATTACTAAGGGGTCTCAAAAACCGTTCATTAATACGTTTTATAACAAGGGGGCTGCTACTTGGGCTATTAATGATTGTTTGGTTCTTTTACTTTGTACAATCTTAGTGAAAGCACACAAAACCGTCCGAACACTATTAAATTCTTCTTATTTTTTTTGGTTTTTGATTTGGAATCCATACATAAACCATAATTATCTTAGCTAGGGAGACTAATGACAAGCCATTGTTATTGAGGTTTGGCGAAATTTAGAGGAAAAGGTGCCAGGCCTAATTTTCAGACGCTGAAAAACATTTTTTTTTATTCCATGTACAGGCTACACATGTTTATCGTTGGAAAGGGTAAGAGCCATTTTAGGCCTACAAAAAATAATGTACAATGTTGAAGTTATTTATTTCTATAGAATTTTTTAAGCCGCTGGGGAGGGGCTAAAGAGCCACATGTGGCCCCTGAGCCACAGGTTGACTTCCTCTGGCTTATACTATAAAAAAGGACCTTGCCACAACACTACATGTATAAACTTAAATCGGGAATATGAAATAGATATAAAAAAAATTTAAAAATGTAAAATACAATAAAAAGTTGAATACCTTCTGTCCTGACTTAATGGCTTCATGAATATCCTTCGTCCAGTAAACCTGTGAGACGCAGAGCACAGTCTGGCCTGGCCAAGCACGCACCCAGTTGATCCTCAGCTCGTTGGGGTACGCCTCAATTGCCTCTCCAATTACCTACAATGGACCACAAGAGGGACAGATGCTTTAACCCTTTGAAACCTGGGGTGACATCACTTTTCTTGTGCTGCTCTCAGACGCCTTTCACAAGTAATTTACCATCTGAAACCTGAAGAAATTGATGCATTTTCTTAAAAAAAAAAAAACATGGGGAAAAAGACAATATGTAACTTGGTAAGAAATTATCCACAAACTGCAAGAAATTAGTAGATTTAGAAAATTATTTTTAGAAAAGCTAGGGAAAAATGTCTGGGGAAAAAAAGCGAGCACAAAACTATATTAATAATCAAAATCATGTTTACCCTTTTTGTTTTGTTTTTTTCTTTTTCTTTATTTTTTTTTGCTTTTCTTTTTTTGGTCTAATTTTCAGGTAATTTACTTGTACTTTTAAATAATTTCTTGCTTACTGTGGAGTCATTTCTTCTTTTTAGTTGCTCATTACCTTCTTTACATGTTTTTGAAAGAAATCAAACCAATTTGCTTAGGTCTCAAAGGGTTAACTCTTTGGTACCTGTGTCAGGGAAGATGTTAGAAAGCATACAGGGAGAAGCCTCGGATGTGATGGCTCAATGTTGGTATAAGACACCGAGTCAAGTGTATTAAAAATCTTGTCTGAACATCACAAAAACCCCATTAATTGTTTTTGTTTATATCAGTAAAGCTCGAGTCCTAAAATACTACTTATATTTTAAATTTTACAACATCAAAGAGTGCCAACATTATCACAAGACCCAGAGACCCCCTCAGTCTCATGAGGTCCTAACAATAGTGCAACCAAAAGGGCAATGGGAGAGCGCAGACCTCCGTTTAGACCAAAAGTCCATACTTTTATGATATGAAAGCCTGCAAGCACAACCAATTATCATATTTGAGCTACTACTGGCACTGTTTTTGCAATCCAGCTGGTCCTGTTGCAAGAGGACAGTGATGAACTCAGCAGTGTTTATTATACTTCTCCTTTTTAAACATTTGGTTTAGGCGATCACCTATTCAGTACCTCATTAAGGCTTGTGATGGAATGGAAGGGCCACTGTACATACAGAAATCCTGATTTAAGAAAGATTTGAAAGGGTCTCTTATTTCTTCCAGAGATGTATGTCTGGATATATTCCAAGGATTATTAGGATTATATCAAAATAAAAAATAGTGTGACAAGCTCCTCATTTTAGCTGTGCATTTACTATGTACTTTATTATTTACCTGTAAATATTTCATATGCTTAAATGTCCAGCATGTAAGATTTAGTGGCATCTAGTGGTGAGATTGTAGAACTATAAAATAGAACAAAAACAGAAGGCCTTTATTGTCACTGTATAAGTACAATGACATTTGAAAGTGATACTTCTGAAACGGTACAAGTATTAAAAATATAAACAGCACAAGCCAATAAAATTAGAGGCACAAATACAACTATTAAAGGGCTGGTAAATAAATCATCAATAACTTTTTTCCATATGCCAAGCATGCAGGAGGTTCGTTGCGGCTGACATGAATTGCTTATGTGGAGCAGGTGTTTGGTTTGTCTGTACTAGGCTACTGTAGAAACTGAACTCTTCGAAGGGCAAACAAATGCATTGTAGATATAAATGAAAATACAACTGTTTTTATTTTCAGTTGATTCTCAACTAATGAAAACAAACTTATGGATATTATATTCCATTTCTGTCTATGGATGCGATAAAACTCTACACACTCGACCTTTAACATCGATCATAAAAACAAGAAAATACCTAACAACCACGGGTCTCATTCATGAAATGTGAGCAGAACAAATTTGTGTGTAAAGTGCTCGGAGAAGGAAATTCATGTGTATTCCAGCAATAATCAATATGTAAGTAGCCCCAGTTTTTTCATAGATACTTACAAAATCTGTGCCTGACTCTAACCTCTCTTAGTGCTTGTGTAAGTAAGGAATGCTTGTTAGATAAAAAATGCTTGTTATTATATGAAAGTACAATTTTAATTTGTTTTGTGCTCTGCTGTGTTTACAATATGCAGATACCTTTGAAACTCATAAATTAAACATGACAAAAGAGTAGAAATAGAACACATGTTGCTAATTTAAAAGGCAATTAGCAAATTCAATAAAAAAAATTAAAAAACAGATCAATGATGGCTGTCAGGGTGTATAGCCATCTATGAGATCATCACATAGATTTACTGACATTTCATGAATGAGACCCCATGCGTGTATGTTGAAACACCAAATGCTTCACAGGGAAGACATTTTTTACTTTAGTCAAATTTGAATTAATATCTGAGGTGGAGTTTATTGCAGACTATCTACATGGGTTGTAACAATATAATTGTTTGAACGAAATTAGCGTATTTCCATTGCTAAAAATTAAAGTGAGGAAAAAATGTTACAAATATAGTGGTGTCACAATTGTACTGCTTTTCCCATGAAGCTCCTCTCCCAGAGTGCTCCAAAATGACTGCTTTCCATATGGAGTTTGAGCAACTGCATGTGTCCCAGTGGATTACTATTAGCAGTTAATATGAAATTGTATTTTCTAGAATATATTAAAGTATATATTAAAGTTCACTAACATCTACTGGATTTTACAATATGTGGCAATATCTGGCCCGTGCATCGGATCCGCTCCAAAAAATAATAGTCTCTTCCTTGGCCAATGCTACACCCTCCCTCCAAGTTTAATGAAATCCGGGCCAGTGGTTTTTCCATAATCCTGCTGACAAACAGACAAGCAAACAAAACATAACCCTTCTTGGCAGAGGCAATAACAATCCACACAACACCTTATGCAGGGAGGCAATCATGCCATTCTCCAGTTCCAGAAGCCACTTCTCCACCTGGCCCCTGGCTTTGGAGGTGGAAATGATATCCAGTAGCTGCACCACTTCCCCCTCACTGCTCTTCATGTGAGTGATGTCCAGCACGTCAGTGAACACCACACTAGCGATGCCTTCAAAGCACTTCTTCAGATGGGGCTGCACTCTGGAGGAGAGGAATAAGGAAACAGAATCACTCAGGTGTTGTCTAATATCTACACTTTATCTGATCTAATGTCCAAAGTATATCTCACACTGGCCGTTCACACCGTTCTCTAAGTGGCATCATGTGGGCAACACAGCACAAATCTGTTTCCATTTAAATAGATGTTTCCACTGGCCGTATAATTGCCCGAGTTTTACTTGCTTTATTGTCATAGGTGACCCCCAGAGTGAGAGTGCTTCATTAGTCCACAGTTTGTACAGAGTCTGCCTGATGTTTTTTTTTTTTGGCAGATAATGATTCGAACATTTATTACATAATGAAAGTACCGAAGCACCCAGTTTGGAAGGCGGTCCCCCTCCTGTGCAAGTTTGAAAAATGAAAGACTGCAGACATGAAGCATGGGACAAGGAACTGTGTCTCAGATCTACAACACATTTTTTATTGTTCCTGATCCCTGTCTTCCTTTTTTTAAAAATCACGCTCTGCGCTTTAGGAGAATTACCGTCAAGCATGGTTGCATTTCCACCTATTTCTAAAGTCACAAATGAATTTTAACAGCTATTTTCCTGTGGGGTTATTATTTCAATGGTCTTTGAATCACTTAAGGTTGCTCACTGTCTTTTTACATAATGATGAGGACTTTTGGTTACGTTTAAAAGGATTCATACACATTTTTACTGATACATTTCCATGATTTTTCCATGACTTTGAGGCAAATTTTCAAGTCTCCACATTCTCTGAAATGACCATCAATACTCCATGTCGTTTCTTTTTCATAACTATATAGCTTTTAAAAAAACAAATTCAGAACAGGATTAGGACTGAATTTTTTAATATAACCAAAGGACTGTTCATTATTTATGAGGCGGGAGGGGATGGTGCAAAAAGGGGCCAGCATGTCAAATTATCTTTTCAGCACTGAGGTGGGATTTACGTTTTTTGTTTTGGTTTAGGGGAGGGGCATACAATTTTATATGTCTCTATTTTAAAGAAAACATTAAAGCTTTGTTTAGGGCATTTTGGCAGTTTTTATTGTTGGGTTTTAAAATTTCCGTCAGTCTGTGACCATATCACGTGTTATGATACATGACTTCTCCAGGTTTTTCATGACAGTACAAACCCTGATTTAAGGACTAAATAGATCATATAGTATTTATAAATATATAAAATGTTGTAGTTTAGTTTTGATTGTGATACAATCCAGCTGCATCCCTCAAAGCTTCCAGAGAATATTCTCCAGTATTTTCATTCGCATTCACTACAGCCAGCCCACTCTTGTCCTTGGTCCTGAGTAATGTCATCGCAACTAAAGTGCAATGTTTGCTGAGGTCCTTCCTATTGTTACTAACTCTTCTTGAATGTCACACAGTAAACAAAGTCTTTCCTCTCTTTTTAATACTGCTCCATATCTCTCCGTTTCTGTTGCTTGTTTTCGCTGTGCACATAAACATTCAGAGAAAACAGGAACAAGTGTTTCAATGTTAAAGCATTAAAACTTTGGCATTTGAGTGCCTTGCTTTCTCTACAACCCTGAAATAAAAACAAGCCCTTTTGTTAGCATTGCATTGCAGTGACAAATGATTCAAATTCTCGAAAAATAAAACTCGCACTTTCCAAACATTACACTGCCCTGCACAGCCTGCCAACACCCCAACTACTGCAGAGATCCTTTTTTTTGTTTACAGAAGGTCGTGACTGTGAGTATCTGTACTGATGTGATGACAATTCCCACATGCCAAAGAGAGAATAAGGGATAGTAGTGTGAAAATGAAAAGAGAAGTAGAAATGGCAGGAAGAGAGTAAGAGGCTACACCATCTTTTGTCTGAAATCACATTCGTTATTAACCAAACACCACGGGTGAAATACGACAAAGATAGGTTATCAGTAAGGACTTTGCTTCTGGGGGAAGCCACTGTGGGGGCTGAGTACGCGTCATAGTTAGTGTAATATTTTGTAGCCCTAACATCAGTTTCTTGGACGTCTGCCGAGTCGGCCACAGGACTGAGAATCACAAAAATTACAACGCCATTAGTTGGATCCTTAAAACAATACAGATACCAATTGATGTCTTTATGCAATACCTATAATGGTAATGGTGTGGCATGTCATATACCGTAAATCTTTTATTAATAGCCAAGGCTTTTAATTGCTTTAATCACTGAATTCCACTGGATTACATCTGGACAGGCATCTATATGGGACGGGTCTTTAAATGCTTTCACACCAAAGTCTTGCTCAGCAAAGAGGAAATAGTATTATTATTGCTTATATTAAAAAAAATGTGGCTTTCTGATAACATATTTAATTGATCTAGCTCAAACAGAGAGTACATACCCCAACCTCATGAGAGAGAAAGAGAGAAAAGAGAGAGAGAGAGAGAGAGAGAGAGAGAGAGAGAGAGAGAGAGAGAGAGTGCGTTGAGACAGACGTTACAGTATCCGAGGGTTACGGCACCCTTCATGTCAACACAACACCTTCATAACTTGGACATAATTTTGTGAAAACCTGGTTGAATTTTCTTGATTGTTGGACCCTTACAGACTAAAGGAATATAAAAAATTGAGGAATGGATATGGCCACGTCAAAGGTTGGGATTCACCACGTTTGTTCGTCTCTCATGTTTACTTATACTGAGAAATTTTAATGAAACTCTGCTTTGGTGCTCATGGTTTCACTAAAATGAACTGAAAGGCTGAATTGTGGAGAATCTAATCGAGCTAACAATGTGTGGCAAAAGTTTAATCCAAAAGCAGCTAACTAATGCTAGCTCAAATAGGTAGCCCAAAACTCTGTGTGCTTTGAGAGGTTTTATACATCCAAAGAACTTTTATAAAAATGACCAGACCTGGCCTCTAATTGAGACCTGCGCTTATTTCTCAAAATGTTTAGTCACACCTGCTATGTAAACGAGACTCTGCATTTCATTGGGGCTCTGCTTTTAACGGGAGATTGTTAGCCATAATTTTGAATGTTAAGGTGGCATCTCAGCAGGCTGGTGTGCTAAATCCACCAAATACACCATGCTTGACTTTACCAGGCTGCTGGAGCAAAAAGGATCTAATACAGCTTTCGTTTGACTTGAAACTTCTTGATAATACTTGGTACTGGGTTATATCAGTTGATATCTCAAAGGTATCCGATACCCAGCACGAATGGGCTGTCCTTCAATATCGCAGAGGACACATGAATGATTTTGAGTAGTTTAGCTACAGATCATGACGGCTGGGGGCAGTCCAATGCACAACCACAGATGAAGATAACTATAATGTTTACCTTGTGGGGTCTTTGGTCTCAGAGAGGATTTCCAGCAGCTCCTCATTGGACAGGAAGAAGAACCGTGGAAAATAGAGACGCTTCTTCTCCAGGTAGTTATTAAGACCTTTGAGGATCATCTCCAGAAGCTGATTGGACTTTTTGAGCCTCTCCAGCATCTTGTCGATGGCTATCACCGCCAGCACGTGCTTGTCCTGACACAGAAAGGGGGAGAATAGCATTTAAAGCAAATATTCTCTTTGGTTAACCCTTTGAAAGCTGAGCATATTAGCTCGATTTCTTTCAAAACATGGGGAAAAGGCAATGAGAAACTTAAGAAAGAAGAAATTAGCAAAAATAAATAAATAAATAAGGAAAGGGAACCAGAATATGACCTGAAATTTAGGAAAAAAAATAAAGAAAGAAAAAAGTTTAAAACAAAAACAAACAAAGAAAATGGCCCAGAAATGCGTAAAATATATAATAATAATAATAATGATTTCATAATTGATTCATATAGATAATTATTTTAAAATATTTCATTTTAAATTTAGGGGTTTTTTTTGGATATTTGTCCTTAAAAAAAAATATCCAAATCTACTAATGTCTTCAAATTGCGGAACATTTCTTACCAACTTGCTCACTGCCCTTTTTCCCCAATATTTTCAAAGGAAAGCAAACCAATTTCCTCAATGTTTAAATGCTTGTGAAGGCATCTAGCTTTCAAAGGGGTTAAATATTTTAGCTTCAGTTCAACTTCTGTAGTCTACCACCATCATTAGTCATTGTATCACTGCCAAAAACAACACATAGAAAGGATATACATATATTCAAAACACATGAATTTTTGGATAAATCCATGTCCACTCAGGCTCATTTCAAGTCACAGTTCCTGTTCACTAGTTTGACAGTGGCACAAACGGCTGATAACTGCACACTGCAGTTTTCTCTGAGTTTCACATAGGCACTAATAAAATATATGTTTTCTTTGGCGTCTTTGGACCGTAAAGCTTTTTCTAATGGAGCACTCAAGATCGCTATCTCTGCAAGAAAGCAGCAATTTAATCGAATTCTCTCTTCAGACAGGTCCACCCGAATTTTTCCACCATGACTACTACTCGCTCTGCAAAGCGGCCTACCTGTGTTGTAAAAAAAGCACTGGCAATATATTGTAACTTTCTGTTCATTGAGGAAACATATGACAGGAAGATGGTTTGTTGCATTCATTTTTTTCCAGCATTGCAGTGTTGTCACTGCTGCCTTGGAGGTGAACACTAAAACACTGCAATATCTTCCTTCAGCAATATCCAATTCATGTTCCACAGTGAGGCCCACTTGTCACACAGCGCACTAAAAAAAAAAAAAAAACCTGCGATGGGACTGTAATAGAGATTTCACCTGAGGCCTGTCTTGCACCTATGAAATATTTCAGCTCTGATATCATCTCATCTGTACACTAACTCAATATCCTGTAGGACTGTCACCCCCAGGAAGTGCCTAAATAAAAAAAAAGTATATCTAATCTTCAAGGTTGGACGGTGGATGCCTGAACCTGCTCACATGAACACGTTGGCGATTCTAAAAATGAAGCGCACAGGCTGATATCATCCCCCAAGTGTAATGACATAAAATGCAGGAAGGAGCAAAATGCAGAGGTGGTGTGGAGTCAAAGTGAAAAACACGGAGAAACATACCTTATCTGCTTTATATGAGTCCTCTTGTCAAAAATCACGAAAACTATCTTTGTTTTGATGCTTTCTTCTTACCCAAGTCTGCCTATGAACTTATCGTTTATAGACCATTTTCCTTTGCAAGAAATAACAGCACTCTTCTAAATAACACTTGTCAACATGGGTTCTTGCTTCTGCAAATGGAAACAATTTAAACTGTAGGGGAAACAGCTGATATAGTTGAATAGCTAGCCCACAAAGAGGATGGTGTACTTTCATCTTTGTTTGATGTGAACAATTTGCCTTGAGCTTGTTTTTGCTGGATGGGAGAGTTTTCACATCTCCTAGCAACATGCAATGTGAAATGTTCAGAAAATAAAACATTCAAACATCAATGATATGTCTTTAGAAAGGATATATACCGTATATAAGGGCTTCCCACTGAGAGTCAAAGATTCAAATGATCTTGGGGGGACCCCTTAGTCGGCTAAAATTCTTCAAATTCTTCTTTTTCAGTCAGTGTGCAGCATACTTATTTTTGGTCATGCTCTCTGGGGTAAAATCATTACACTACTTTCGAGTCGTCCTGTGCGCTTGGTAAAGATGTCTGTGACCGGTACAGGCAGCCGTAGACCCAGAACAAGGTGAGCCTGAGTGAGAAGGCTTTACTCGGTCAAGATAACGTTATTTTCTTCCATTTGCGTATAAGTGGTAAATTTACAGCTCACAGCAACTCAGTACTTTAAGCTTTAATCTGGCATTTGTTTGATATCTAGTGTCTGCACAAATGCTGCTTTACATTTCCAATCTGTCGTTAATATAGTGAACACGTATTAACTCGGAAAGCTGACTTAGTTTGTCTACAATATTACTTGAACATCATTGTCCTCCTGAAAGTCCTTCTGAATCGCGTTCAAAAATAGTGATAGTCTAACGGTGGTACGTTTTCATTAAACACCCTATCTGATTCAGCTGATATAATTCTGAGTTGAGTACAGCCCTCATTTTTAACAGTAAATCAGCTATATAAGACATTATAATATTGGTAAAATGTCGCCATATAACCCAACAGAGAACGAGAATTATTGCCTTTCGATTGTATGAAAGGTACAAAGTGAACATTTGTGCTAAATTTGTAAAAAAAAAAAAAGAGTTAAAAAGAGTTAAAAAAAAAAAAAGAGTTATTGCATTCAAAAGAATGAGAATGGTGAGGACACAGTGACCTTTATGTTTGACCTTTAACCACCAATATCTATTCAATTCATCCAAGTGCACGTTTGTGCCAAATTTGAAGAAATATCCTCTAGTTGTTCTTGACATATTACGTTCACCAGGATGGACGGATGGACATATGGACAACCTAAAAAGTTAATGCCTCTGGCCATGACTGTCGCCGTCACCATGGATGCATAAAAATGTATGTAATTTATTTTACTTATAGGGACAACCCACATTATTCAACATTTATATAAATGTTCCAGTGTTTGCCAGCTGGCTAATTTTCAACTGTAGTCCTTTGGCAAGATGTTCTGGAAAAAAAAAATTGAGGTTGAGTTTTATTCTTGATTGAAGCTCAACTTTATAGACTGCATTAAAATGTATAAACCTAATTCATGGCCATTTTGACATCTGTTTTGAAATACTTAAAAAACCAAATACATAGCAGATATTTAATGTTAAGCAATGTTGTGTGCCTAATGCTTACATGTTTAAAGTAACAGGGAAAATCTAAATTCAATAAATTGGGAGTACAGCAAAGAGGAAAATGTACATTATTGCATTGCTTTAACTTGGCACAACTTCTGGTTTGTATCAAGTAGGAATCACTGTCCATTTAAAGAGGGCGCAGCCACTGAGAGACACTTTTAATCAGGTTCTGTTTGAGACCACAACCACAGAGAGTATAAAGAATGGGATGATAATTATGTTTTATGTCTCATGATTTGCTATTGATTTCTTCTGATGACGGAAGTGGAAGCAACAGCTGTTCATCGACTCATGCCAAAGTGACTTTACCCTTGCCGGGCTCACCATATGATACAAGCCATAAGCAAGTGGTAAGAATGATTAAAACTATTTAGATCTTCTTTTATGGTCAGCAGAAAAGACTTTGGCTGCAGTAACTGAAAGTCACTTCGAAGGCTAAATCAAACAGTCAAGCTTTGCATGTGTTTCAGTGGGCCGCACAGCTAAGGGTGTCTGACTGATGAACTGTGATTCAAGAATTTCATAGATTTCATCAGGACAATGTAATTACAGGGCTATTTTTATGTGGCGTCTGCCAGCGGGAAGCTATTCATGAGCACACTGAAGGGATAACAATGCTCTAATGCATGTATTATGCACGTGATAATGTGGTTTTTATGCACGAAACAGATGGCTTCAATAGGGGACAGCAACTGCCCACGCCTGATATGGCAGGTCTGCAATCTGTGAGGCAGAAAAAAAAACATAACCTAAAGAGAGTATTTTCCTTTGTACAAATCTGACACACACCACACATCCAGGAAAAATAATATCTTGTCTGTTCAAGGCACATCCTGCAGAGTGTTATATCTGCATGAGCGTGAGTATAATATTAAGTAAGCAATCTTTTTACTGCCTATTATTTTGTTGTTAATATTGGGTGAATCCATCAGTCTATTAGTAAACAATATGTCAGTCATCTTCTCCACGAGCTCAGATGGCCCACCTTTTTTCCTTTTCTCAGCTCATTAGACATGGCAAAGGTGTGGTGTGCTGCATAGTTGAAAGAAAGCAGGTTCATAGAAATAAGTATTTTAAATTGATTTGGCCTTGTTTTTTTCTGCAATTGTGCATGCAGAAGTAGATAAATGACACATTAAAGCAGGCATAAAATCAAAAAAAAAAGGGGGTGGAAAATGAAGTTAAGATGTGGAGGCTTGAAAGAGCTGGAACATCAGTGGATCTTGAGCAACTCCCAGTGGCCAGTCTGATGACAACAGGCAAAAACCCTGGGGTGATTTGTGGGTAAGATAGCTGTACTGTTCTGTGGTGGTATGGAGTTGAGATGATTCCAATTTCATGCACTGCTGATCAATGCCATGGACAAGATGAAGAGATGTGTTCTTTGTCAAGATGCTGATGCACTGTACGCCTACACAGAGGGCTGTTTTTTCCTATAACCGGCCTACATGATGCGGCGAATAAGAGTCATTAGCTTTACATGTTGGAAGACACTGGTGATTGCAGGAGAAAGCAAAGTGTAAATCGTACCACAAATATATATATTTTCTTTCTTTCATTTTGTTTCTTTTTTGTTTGAAGTGCTGTCCCACCCCCTGAGATATTTTAACATACATGGGCATTACAATTAATTGTGGTCAGGACGTCTTGTAATAAATCACAGTACAGATACATTTTGTGTGGCAATATTATTATTATCAACACATAGACGCCAAGTATTGATATTTCTATTATAGAAATTATTAATGTTGCAAATACAAATTAAATCTTTGCTAGCCTACTGGAATAATAAAAGGAAAAAAAATCAGCTCACTAGATACAATGAGCTGCAACAAACAGGAGTAAAGTGAGACAGACTGAAAACTTATTAGGTAAAACAGATGTCGAGAGAGTGTTTCTTTGGGGGCATTATATGCATTTAAAGAAAGGTAACAAATCACAATATATCTTATTGCAAAACTAGCATACTGCAAAATGTTTAATATCACAACAGTATTGTACTGTAAATTAGGTATTGTGAGAATATTGTGTCATGGTGCCCCTAATGATTTTTTTTCTCAACTTTTTTGACAGATTCCTTTCTCAAACGGACTTAATATTTTCCTTTCAACACACAATATTAAGCAACTCAACTCAAGTCAGGCATATAAAAAAAACTATACCAAATAAAAGTCTCAAAGCATTATACTCTTAGGTAATTTTTATATTATCTTAAGTTTCTATAAAGAAGCAGAGGAGGCTTTTATGAATATTTACCTGCTGTGTCCAAATGACCACTGGGGATACTTCAGGAGAATAGCATCCAACTGTAGCTGAAACAATTATCTTATTATGTTTTCAGGACACTTCCAACTGCTCCTGCGTTCACTGCTGAGTCAGATGCCACACAGGGTAGATCATCACACCCATATTCACACAAATAAAAGTGATTGTTTAAACACTGTCCCAAATATATTTTAGGATATTTTTTAGGATGGTGGAAATTAAGTGAGTTTTGAGTCTTGATTTCCATGACTGATAATTATGGTCAGTAAAACACAAGGATTTTTTTTTTTTTTTTATGTTGACATATTGTGCAAGAAATTCCGCTCACATCTTTAACACATTCTTAAATAGCAGTATACGTAATGGCAAGCATGTAGTCTTTCTTGCACTTGAAAGTGAATAACTAGATAGTTTGGTGAACAATGGTACTCAGGAATTGACTGCAGTTACTGTGCAGAGTGACTGAGTGGCTGTGGGTGTTCAGACACTCATACTTACTTTTAATACTGAAATTACAAATGAACAATTCACCTATTCTACACACACATAATCATATTTTTTTCCTCAACTTTATCACCACGCTTTGCAGAAAAACTATTCAATAGGTTATAATCTACCTCACGCTGAATATACATTAAAGGTTATTCTTGGAGACTATAAAGAGCAATGAAAAGATTTTCCCTGCAACCAGTACGAGCTGTTTCTTATAAATGTTTTAAAACAGTAAGCAGCACCAGGAGGCAGTAAAGCAGGTGCCTGCCAAATCATTTGGAAAAATATTGACAATCTCCAGTGCCCTGAAACTACATTATTAAATGCTTATAGCAAATTTATTTTCTGATTAAATTCATGCAGTGGGTAACAATGACAAATCCTTCCTGACTGTCTGAGCCCACTCTGGTGACTACGCAGCTGTGTGGAGGCTCACCACTCAAAAAAAATACAAACACTCAGCAAAAACATCACATACATTATGAAAAAGACATTTTGTTCACAAAATGCACAAACAATCAATCAATATTAAGTAAAATAAAGGTATTGTAAAAATGCTGTAAGTGTGTTTGTCTGCCAAACACCCTGGCTAGGATTGGCCACACATGGCTCTCACCTCTGACATTACAAGCAAACATGGAGGCGACTGAGTCAGAATGGCAGTTGCTGTCAGTGCTATCCAGGCTAACAAGTGATGGGCGAACCTTTTTTTTTTTTTCTTCAGTGTCTGTTCCTTCGAGTTGATACCAAGCGGCAACTTTTGAGGCTGAAAAGTGAAACCAATGCAGAAGTAAAAACTGCAGTTCACTGAATGACCACTTGAGGCTGACTCCTAAACAGAGTACATGGCTATAGACACCATTGCTACAATGCCCTACTTCACAACAAAAAGAAAAATGTTAACAGCTTGGTACAGATAAACGATAGACGATAGATAACTGTTTTAGTCTCGATAGCTTATTAAACACCTATGACAACTGTATCAGGGTACGTTTTTTTAATAACTAGCCTATTTACATTTTATTAACTACTAATACTATGACTGATGAATTACACATATTTAAGGGCTGAGTCTCTTAAGTGACAGACTGTCTGTGAGGCATCACTACAGTCTGTGAGTCAGATCTATCTCTCCCTCCTCCACAGCTCCACCCTCTTATCCAAATATGGTCACTTTGGGCTAAAAAAAACAAGATTGTGATGGGATAAAATGCCAAACTCAAGGCTTCAAATTGAGACATGTATAGCTGCAGCCATATTCCATTTGAAGCCTACGTGACATTCACCCTACAAACCATGCCTACCACCCATACAAGACACTCACTAATGCCACAGTTAGATAAACTCTGCTACAACTCCACTTGTAGTGACTAAATATGAGACCAAACATGGCAATAACCCACTTTTACTTTGATAATTATCCATGGCAATGTGATTTACCTTATAAGTAATTAGATTTAACCCTTACCCATACCCTAACCCTAACCTTAACCACCTCACTTTTAATCTAACACTTCATAGCCATCTAAAGCTGTTGGAACTAAGGGGTGAATGTGGACTGATCTTGTGCGAGTCATGTAGATGCTCCAGCTGAAGATAAACATACCTACTTGTTTAAAACAGCAGTTCACAAATCAACAGGTGATACCCAAGTAGCTACAACCCGTATTTGTATGGTTAAAAGCAGTAAATGTATCAAACCTTTTAGTGTTTTTATACTTTGCAAAATTGCCTTTAATTATCTCTGACACTCAGCATGTACATGTTCGACAACTAGTGCCACCTGGCCCACAATATTCATCTTCAGTCATCATGTATAAGTTTACATTGACAAAGAAAACATTTTATTTTAAATAACTGACTCGGCATCACACTTGCAGTGTTACGTACCGATTCCACATATTTGAAAGGTATTTATACTCATTTTCTACAGTATGAATACTGCACTTTCTCGTTCTCTCTTAATGTCAACGGTCAATCTGCTGCTCTCTGCTACTAACCACGAAAAGAAAAGTTGTTGTAATATTATAGCCTGTATACCCTATATAATTATCTTTCATGAAAACTTAAAAATGTTATGCCCTTAATGTAAATGTTTCCCCATGGTAGAAAAAATGGTACTCAATATCAATATTTCTCCAGGTACTGTATAGAATTTACAAATTCCACTATTATGACAGCAAAACTCTTTTGTACGTAGGTAGGCTGTGTAAGATCATTATGATGTAACAAAGATGTCACTAACCAACAACTGGTTGTTCTTTGAGGGGAAAGAAGCAAATGTCCCACTTACCTACAAAGTCTTTTTTTTCATTCATGTGGTGTCAGAATCAAATGGGTCAGGACTGTGCTATCAGTAACCGCAGTTTGAGTGCAGTATAGAACGACAGTGACTAGCTAGTCAGTGGGACATGAAATGAGGAACTCATATACACTTACATTTACGCACGGCAGGCCTGGCTACCAAAACAAAAAACAGAGAAGCTCAGATTACTACGCATACAGAAGGAGTGTAACTTCTCTGGTTCTCTGGCTTACATTTATTTGATTAAATGAAGTAAATTTAATGCAATCATCTATTTAATTATACAGTGCATAGTCCCTTTTCCAGCATACATACTGTACTTACTGAGTTAACTTCACTGAACTTAAGGAAAGCTCAATAAACTTACAGTTAGAAGTGGGGCCCTATTTTCCTAAAGTTGGGTAAGCACAAATGCAAGTGTAAAGTATTACTGTAGCAACATTTGTGCCAACATGCTCCATCACACAGTGTACACAACTCACAGTAAACCGGACCGTACACGTGCACGAGTGTGTGTGTGTGTGTGTGTGTGTGTGTGTGTGTGTGTGTGTGTGTGTGTGTGTGTGTGTGTGTAGGCCCCCTGTCCCTTGGTGACCTCATTTTCTTTGTGGCTCAGCACGGCCCTGCCCCTTCCAGACAAAATCCATAATTTCTATTTGATGGTGCAGTCAGGCCGGGCTTTCTGGAGGACACTGCCTGAAATTGATGTGTCTCATTTCAGGTCTACTGAGGACGCCAATTACCCTTTGGAAACTCTTTGAGGATGCTGGTGCAACACTCACTTTCTAGCCTCGCTCTGTTGTTTCTGTCTTTGCTCTCTCTCCCCTTTTCCTGCTGATTCCATCCTCTCTCTGCGCTCTCTTCCCCTACCTGTCGCAGTCTAAGCACTCCTTTCTGCCTCTACTGTATATTTCTGTGCCTCTCGCATCCCTCTTTAAACCACACTCACCCTCTACTGTCACTCTCAGTGTGTGCATGTTTGTGTATTTATGTTTCGCCCCCACCTGGTCAGTTTATGCTGTGGGTTAAATTTGGTCTAACTGTAGCAACAACATTATATTTTAATGGTAATACACCAGGCCTGAGTTTTGGATGTCATACTTGAATGTGGAGCCACAGGACTCTGGATTTTGTTACAAGTCATTAGAAAAAAAATCTTTTCAGCCTGTGAGCGTTAAAACCAGCTTTGTGCTGCTGATGAGTAAATGTTTTGATCAGGCTTGGATCATGTTAATTCCAACTATTGCTTCTTTTTTATTACTGAAATGTATGATGTGGCTACAAAGGATTATTATCACTCCAGTTAAATAGACATTATTAAAAAAAATAGCAACCATACTTTAAGAAATGGCTCAGTACGGTCAATACACCAACTGGATGGTAGAATGTTTTCCTGTTTGACTCACATTTTATTGCTGGGATCGATGCCTTTCTTTCTTTTTATTTTATTTTTTATCTTTTTGCTGGGGAAGTATGTCATTGTATCCTTTCTGTTGCTGTTAAAATCATTCACTCTGAGTTGGAGATTAAAAATGTTAAAACAGTTGCGTGTGTCCTACATATTTAGATTTAGACCACTTTGTGTTTATTTGTCAAGGGCAGTTAGTTCATCATGGGTGACAAGCCCTCTCTGACACAAGAACGACATGTAGGTGAAATTACACCATATAGCACAGCAACAGTCCTCAGTGTGACTTTTTTTCTGACAATAAACCTTTAGTCAAATAACATTTTCCCTGGTAAAGGGCAGCTTTATTGGTGGACACCACCTATTGGCTGGTGTTCAGAGCCAAGACATTTTACTTTCTGTTGTATTCAAGTCTGTGTAAAGTACATTCAGAGATTTGTTTCAAAACACATTCTAAATGTTAGAAACTGATTGTTGAAAACATATTACAAAGACCCTTTACTATATAGTACTAAATTGTGGAGTTTTTTGGTCATTCAACTTGGTCAGGTGTTTAATACCACATCTTTCTGTGATATGACAAACTCTGAACACATTTTAATTACCACTTTACAGAGACTTTCAGCAGGGTCAGCCAACAGAAGACTGCAAGTTTAACAAGAATTTTTAGCAGTTAGTCCAAGTGGACGTTTGTGTCTAAGCTGAGGAAATTCTCCAAAATCATTCTTGAAATATTGCGCTTGCAAGAATGGGACGGACAACCTCAAAACATTATGCCATAGACCACGTCATGTCACGGACACCAAGGCAGGAAAAAATTGGGGTTGAGTTTGATTATTCATGTATACCACCATAGACTGCACTAAAATGTATGTTGTGGCAAACCTAATACCATTCATGGTCACTTTTGACATTTGTTTTTATATACTTGATTTTCCCTTCCAGTTATGATTGCGGTCCTGTCTGACTAAATATAGCACTCTTATCTATGTGATAACTGTCCTGAAAAACATATCCTCTTTGCATTCCTCCTTTTAGACAGTGATACTCAACTGATCCACCTAAGGAGAAGTGCAGCTTCTTGCTCATACCCCTCCAAACAGAGTTCCTTGTATTAAACATGGTCTTCTTGATCTTTCCAGTATTTTGCTGTGATAATAAATTCACAATAAAAACATAAGAAAATCTGTCAACTCACCAGTGAGACTTGCTTCATGGTGTCCCTCCAGGATTTGTCAACGGTTGTGAAACGGCGTCCCTCCTCTGGCATCTGAGTCATGATGTCTGGGGAGCTGAATATGGGCTCCAGGTAGAGCCAAGTGGACTGCACCTTTAACCATTCATCCAGGATCTCTTGAAGGAGCAGCAACTTGCCCTCCCATTCCCTGCAGGAGAACATGAGTACATGTAAGTGGGAATACAAATTTAGGTATATAAAGAGGCACAACTACAGCTTACTACAACTCACTCTGCAGGCCAATAAGATTTGTTTGTCAAATCGTCATGAAGACAGACTCTCTGCACAGTTCTTTTTAAGCAACCAGATCAGATTTATGAGTGCAGACATCGCAGATCTATCTGCATTGGTTGCTATGGTAGCAAGGAGGCATCAGTAACAACACAGCAGTGCTGGGGACATGATTTTCCAACAAGGAAGCATGAGAAATGCAGGTCCATCACGTTGCCCTCCAAGCAATTTATTTTGGCGTCTGTGCACAGGCTGTTGTTCCTTGTGTGGTCCTCTTCAGCGCTCTGCTAGCAGCAGCATGGATCTGCTCAACACTTCTGTCACTCCGGATTTGACATTGTTGTTGTCTCTTGTGTGTAAAGACACACTGAAATCTGATTTGAGCGTCCAGAGTATCCTGGCTGAGACGCTTCAAAAAGAATCCAATTGAAATTGCATTTCAAACCATATCCAACTGCGGTTTGGATCAGATTTGCAAAAATGGCATTTTTTTCGTTTGCTTTTTTTTTGTTTGTTTGATTATTTGTTGGTTTTTGCTGTCCATATTTCCTTAAATCAAACTGACTACAATCTGGGATATACCAAAATACTGATTCAGGCTGGCAGTTTGTTCCTATTACAAGTCACATAGTCTTGTTCAAAGTTCCAAACATAACTTGATTGGAGGTTCAGGGTAAAAAATCAACTGTAAACAACTTATACTAATATTACTTAACTATATTTACAAAATAATTCTCCACTTTTTGTGGAAGGACAAAAAGTCACAGCTCAAAGGTAAAGTGGATTTGGGAATCCTAGATGTGTATTTATATTATCTCGCATTTAAAGCCAAGAGTCCTCTGATCTGTAGTTAGTGCACTCAGAATAAAAAGTAGTTGGGATTGTCTCTCTGAGAAACTTGTACAACAAAGAGATTTCTTAATCCTCACTGTTGTATTATCCTCTCCCACCCATAAAGCTAGATAATGGCATTATACAATTCTTATGTGATATTGCAAAAAAGGTTCGTAAAAACCTTTCCAGTAGCTGCTTTAGCGTCCTGCCAAATATGGCACAATACGTTTGTTTTAAAATCTTCAGGAAATCCTGTCAAACTGTGCCTGGCAGCAACAAAGTATTGCAATATTCTCACAAATTACAGAGGGTGGAGGAATTTCATCATTTGCTGAACTCAGAGGCAGATAAAAACAGGAAAGTAGTGAATGAATTATACAGTATGCTCAATGGAAACCACACTTTTTAGGATTCACAAAGAGCATCTCAACTACAAATCTGAGACAGAAAAACATTTTGAATCTTTATCTAATCTAAAGAGAAATTGTATATTTTTATCACGTGATATTAGCCCTAGATTAAAAAATAACAAAACTGAAGCAGTTTCCTTGTTTAAGCCTTTGAGACCAAAACAAAGTGGCTTTTTTTTTCTTTCGGCAACATAGAGAGAAGGCAAGGAGCAACAAGAAAATTACCCAAGCTAAGCGAAATAAATAAAAAGTAAAAAAGAAAAAAGTTTTCTTGATATTTTTCCGTAGTAATTTTCTCCTGCCTTTTTTAAACCTAATTTTCCGATCATTTTCTTGTCACCTTTTACTATTTTTTTAGCAATTTGTGAGATTGCCCCCCCCATGTTTTCCACAAAAGAAATGAAAAAAAAATTGCTCACATTTCAATCCTTATAAAAGGTGTCTGAACAAGAAAACTGATGCTGATCCAGGGCTTAAAGGGTTAACTTTGAACTAGCCCTTCCCTGTGTGTGTATTTTCAAACAAGCAAAAAAAAATCTTAAGCAAATCTTCGCATCTCTTACCTGATCTCCACCTCAAAAGGCTTAATGAAGGGTGAGCCCCTCATGGTTTGTGTCTTCACGATGTGATCGTCCAGCAGCATCTGCACTTCATCCACAGATGACAGGATGGAGGTGCCCGTCTCTCGGTAGGCCAGGAGGCTGAACTCCATGTCGCCCCACTCGCCAGCCATTTTTTCCATGGCCTTCTCCAGGGAGTGCTCCTTGCTGGCCGCCTCGCTGATGCCCTCAAAGCTGCTCAGGTGCTGTTCCAGGCGCATGGACAGGAAGTTAGCCACACAGGCTTGATCATCAGCTGGCTGCAGGGAGACACCAGCCACCTCTGACATGGCATCCCAGTGGCGCTCACGCAGGCCTGGGTTGCACAGAACCTATGAGGGAGGAGTGGTCCAAAAAAAAACTGTTATACTAAACATAATTTAGTGGAAAAGCATGTCAGTTCATACAAAGATTTATTAAGTTTGGTGATGATTTTAAAGTAACTGAAAATAAAACAATTCTTTCTTCTTAAGATCTTTTTTTTTCTGTTAAGGTCTTACCTGCACCAAAGGAATGTGCTCCTTGAAGTCCTCCACCTTAGTCTTCATTGTCGTGGCAATGCTGAGGGCATTGGGCACATCACTGAAGCCTTTCTCCAGCTTGTACAGAGTGCGCCAGTAGTTACCAACATCCCCCTCTACCTACATGAGTGGGATTGTTTTTATTAAAAAGACACCAGAAAAAATAGAATGACTATGAATGACTAAAGCAATGAATCGCCAACTATAGTAATAAAATAAAACAGTCTATTATACCAAAAACTGTTTGTGTATCATGGATTTATCACTGTCTATTTATCAGTGTATATATGTTAAAGAAACTTGCCATCCTGTATGCACAGTAGAGGTGGCCCTGAATAGGTGACTTTTCTACTGTTGGATCTAAAGGGCCGGATTTAATTTTCAATTTCACAGCTGATTCATCGCAATTGCCCGGAAAATATGATGATTGTAAATGGAGAGCACTTGTGTAGTGCTTTTCTTGTCTTTTTTGACCACTCAAAGCACTTTGGCACAACATGTCTCATTCACCCATTCACACACACACATTCACACACTGATGGCCAAGGCTAATGTACAAGGTGCCAACTGCTACTCATTAACCACTTACATGCACTAACACTCTGATGGCACAGAATCGGGAGCAATTTTGGATTCAGTATCTTGCCCAAGGATACTCTGACGTGTGACTGGAGGAGACGGGGATTGTACAGCCAACCTTCCAATCAGAGAACCACCCGCTCTTCCCCTGAGCCAAAGCCTCACGACACAAGGATCTTTCCCCTTTGGGCTTTATGGGGGCGCTGAATGTCTGATTTTATGTAGAACTGCTTAGTTTCTCCCCATAAATCATCACCTATAAATGTATCAATAAGAGCAGTCACATAAGAATTGCTTCATATTTTTGGATTTTATTATTTTTCTTTTTTGGGGGCAGACAATTGTGTAATTAGTGATAATCTGCTTTCCTATTTATTTCAGTTTCAGGGCCTTCGTTATATAAATAACAGCTGACAGGCTTCATTAAAACATCATTACTTTATTAATATCACCTACGCAAATATATACTGCCCTGTAATTTTGCTTTCCTTTTTATTAGTCACTTTGAACTCTTTTTGATCTTTTATTTCATCTTACGTTGTTCTATTTAAATGCATCTCCTTTTATCGAGGTGTGTTTCTCCTATATCTTGTCTTAATGACTTCTTACGTCTTCTACAAAGCTCTCTGTTCTTTCTTCCGCTCTCTCTGCTTTAACAGACCAGTATAGACAGAAACTGAGATGTCAGTCAAACAGTGGGAAGCAGACCACTGATGCAAATGAGTGTGTTTGTGAATTTTTATCCACTCTAACAAGCAACAGCACACAACACATAAGTGCTATTTGGACAAAGCAAATCAGAGCAAAAATACTTGGATGTATGACATACAGTATGCTTAAAGACTGAAATTCATAAATGCATGTGTAGGTGTGAAACAGTGCACAACAAAGGCAGCCTTTTTATATCCTGTCAAGTCACTCTGAATGAAACCTGAACAGCTGAAGGTTTCACAGAATGGAAAGTGAGCTTTCAAAGCATTCAGAATTTTAAACAAAGCATCATTCTCACATTTCTCTGTTACTGCTGACGATCAAAATTCATCGATAGGCACGCACGCTAACCATGAGTGCACCATCTCTAATAGAATGTCTTCTTGCAGAGCAGTTTTACCCTTCCTTACCCACCACATGAGAGCTGAGCCCCGGTGAAACACAAATAACACTGGCCACATCCCAGTGCACACAGTTCAGGCCTCGTATGATGGCATTTTTTTAGCTGCACGGAAGCAGTAATGACACTAAAAAATGTCCCTGTTCATTGTGAGGTGCTTGATGGTGTGCTAACACTTTTATATGATGTGTAACCTCATAACAAAAGAATTTCCAAATTCTGGTACCTTATCTGGGTTCACACCCGACAGTGGTCCGTGCAGCCACAGCTCATACTGGTTTAGGAAATCAGTGGCTGTCTCATAGAGCCGCAGAAAGGGTGTCAGCTTGTCCTGGATCTTCTTACGCTGTGGGTACTGAGAAACAGACCAGCCATAGGCCTCCTCCTCGAGGTTGAAATCATTGATCTTAACAGAGTGACAGGAAGGTTGAAAGAGAAGCATAGAAGGAAGAAAGAAATAAACAAAGCCAAGACAGATGGATAAGTAGATGAGTGTCTATGTATGAGTTTCAAACACCTGATGAAGCCTCTTACAACTCCTGTGACGGAGTTCATTCTACAGGCAATGCTGCCCTCTACAGGTTAAAAATTTGAAAGCACTTACTGTTAATCAACTCCAAATACTGTGTAATAATCAACTGTATAATGAATGTGTATCTTTCATCAGAAGCATGCCTATCCATTACCACCAGTTCGCACAACCTCTCCTCTCTTCAATGTTAGATGTGAAGTGATGTACTTCAAAAATCAGAGAGCCTTGAAAATTGTCTCATACACGTCTATGTAAAGATGCTCTTTTATAAGACAAACTGTGTTTTATCATGGTTTGGGTATCATTATAACTAAAATCCGTATGCATTATTCATTGCATTATTGTCCTACTGTGACTCTCCATTAGCTTGTATATAATAATGCTGTTGCTATAAATTACAAATAGACCTTTTTCTCTACTTCTTATGATTTGCAGGTGCCAGGGTTGTAACAAGGACCAGAAAGGCTCAGCATATAACTGCAGTTCTCAGATCACTATGTTGACTTATAGTTTCTAACAGAATCAACTTTAAAATTCTATTAATTGTCAATAAATCACTAAACAGTCCAAGATACTTGTCAGATATCCCGTCTCAGTATGAACCTCTCAGACAGGCTGGTTCTGGATTAACAGTTATTCCCAAAAAAAGAACCAAACATGGTGAAGCTGCTTTCTATGCTGCTGAATGTGGAATAGGTTGTCAGAAGCAATGCTGAGCACTTTGAAATCTAAGCTAAAGACCTATCTTTTCACCGCTGCTTTTAATTAATTCTCTATTATTTTGGGTTTTTTTTATTTGTTTGTTAAATTGTTCTTTTATCTATGTGCTTTTGATTGTTTGTTCTATTGGTTTTTTTTTATTGTTTCTATCTGTGTACTTGCCTTTGCTTCTTTTCTATGTGCTTTGATTGCTTGCTTTAATAGTTTTATTTTGCTTGTTTACTGTTCTTTTACCCGTGTTATCTGCAAAGCATTTTGGATTGCCTTTGGGTATGAAATGTACTTTATAAATAAGTGTCTTGCCTCCTCTCATTTGAAGCATTGAAATCATGTACCTTTTCCATGGCTAACTCCAGTTTAGCACTGAGAGCCTGGGATTTCTTCAAGTACTTGCTGAGATCTGTCAGCTCACCAAAGGTGATAAACTCCTCCACCTGTACGCTGTAGCTCTCCAGTTCTTCCACAAAGCGATCGCGGCACAACTGGAATGCACGTACAGAAATACCCTCAATAACATTTAACATTCAAATTAACTCTACAGCGCTACAGTTCTAATGCAAAAACATCCAGGTTCCAGTCAACAGATCAACAGTTTGAAAGATATAGTAGAAATACACACCTTTAGGCTACTCTGATATTGCTCCGTCTTTTCAGCAACAATCTCTCGGTGTTCCTTAAAGATGGACGGCATGCGCTTGAGCCACTGGACGGTCTGTGAGTTGAGCTCCATGTCCAGCGGTGAGAGGGTGACAAAGTCCATCAGGAAGCACAGTTGTGTGTTGGAGTCGGCCAATCTTTTCTCCAAAAGAGGCATCTCTGTGGTCAACACCTTATTCATGAAGGCCTGACCGGGAGTACAGGGCAACAACAAACACTGGTATAGCACTTCACCCATTTGATTGCTCCCATTGCCACAGTCCAGTGACCACCCTAAGCTAATTAGTGTTTTCATCTGATATTACAGACTGGACCTTTAAAGGGGAACACCACCTAAACCAAGAATTAAAATCTGTTATTTCCATGACCTGAGAATGTTCGGTCAATATTTGTAAACATAATGTACAATCTTTCGAAGCAGAAACCAGAGAAGTAAGTCTTAAACTTGTAATGTCTTGTGATCCAGAATGAAGTCTTGAGCTTGAGTTTCAGCACTTAAAAGTCACAGAAGTTTTTGTATTTGGGTGAGATTTTACAAACATTTTGGACTGTCTTAGACCATAGATCTTTAACATGTAAGTCCATCTGTAACTGCTTTGTGGACAGAAGTGTGAAGGCCAGTTTTACACAGTGAAAAACCTCACGTCAAGCTGCTCTGTGTGACAAGCATTTGGATTCGTTACCTTAAGCTCCATCAGTTTCTGCGTGTCAGCTGGTGTGCTCAGTGCCTTCTCTGCAATCTTCTCGAATTCATTACAGAGCCTGTGAGAGGAAGAGCAATACTTCAGTGACATATACGAAGGCTTTCCCAGACTTACAATCTCATTACGGCACAGCTTGGAGCATAGAGGCACCATTGGGATAGAGGCCAATATAGCAGCTACCACTGGGTCCAAATACTGAAAACATTCCCTTTAACTGGCACAATGTTTATTTCAATGCCCCAGAGTGGCTGACTAAAGTCTGAAAGATTTCTATTATTTCAGCTGTATATCTCAAACAGAAATTGGTGCTTATCTCTGGACTAATCTAGCTGCATTTTGAGATTTCTGTGCAGACGGGGAGGGGAAAAAAGTGAAAAAGGTGAACGAACTGACTTCTTGTTGACTTCCTGATGGTCCTTTAGCATCCGTTTGACCAGTTTCTGCTGTAGCTCCTGAGCCCGCTCGACGAGGGAGTGGATAAGCTTATGGGACTGAACCTCAAACATGCCAAGACGAACCACCTAAAGCCCAAATTATTGGTCAGTACACAACTAACATCATATACGTAAGAGATAACCTTCAATCAAGCAAAAACAGTCATAATCACGGAAAACATCAAGATTTAAAGACTGTTGCTTTTGAGATTGTTTAGGAATCCTGAATAATTAGTCAGTGTGCTGTGTGGAATAACAGTTATCAGTGGAATTAGAGAGTAAAGAAACACGACCAAGAAAGTGTTGGTTCAGTCTTGTCTTTTTCAATAGACTACACCTCTTCTACTTTTGCAAGTCTCATTATTACTTTCTTTAGATATCAGCAGCAGCTAATTGCCTAAACTATTAATGTAATATATAACTTTTACAGCCATTCCACCTCACTGATCAGATACCTTGCATGATGTGTACTGGATCTGGTCAGCGAGCTGCTGGTAGTGCACCATCTCTGCCATGATCTCCTGGAAGGAGTGCTGCTCACTGAGGAAATCCTCCACATCCTCCTCCGCCTGCGTGGATACCAGCGTGGCGTATTTATCATACTCGCGGACATACTCCTTGGGCCTCACACACTCAGCCCAGAACACTCTGCGCACCTCCTCCTGGTGGGCCTCAAGGATCTCTGGCAGGATGATGGGCTTCAGGGTGCTTCCACACTGGAAGCCTTGCTAGTGGAACACAGAGGTAGGGTATTAAGCCAAACAGAAAGCTACATTGTGTAATAACATAATCAGTTATTGTAATTTTAAGATACAGAACAGTACATAAATCATACACAATGTCAACATAAAGGTGGGAATGACTATGGTGACAAAAAGCAGTTGGAGCATAATCAGTCAGATCTTAAAGACCTGATTTACTGCAGTTATTTTACATCTTCTCAGGTGGCAATTTGTTAGGCAAACCCAGCTAAAACTAATGCAGTTGAATACAATAGCCCTGCAATCAGTCCTTCCTTTATGAACTTTAGGTTGTTTTGTTACATTTTAGAGAGGTGCTGATTCCACTTTATGATCACTCTGTTCTGCTGAACCGCATTGAATTAAACTGACGTCATATTGTTTCTATTATTTTGTATGACCCATTTATATCAGTGAGGGTATGATTAAAAAAAGAGGAACACCTCTTATGATCTTCACTCTATAATCATTCTCCAAAATATCACTAACTTGGATGTAAACTAGGTCTCGGTGATATGGAGAAAATCAAATATCACAATATGTTTGACCCCATACCTCAATATCGATATTGTGACAATATTAAAGGGTTGACTTTTCAAAATATTTACACACTAAGATATATGACCAGAAATCATCAGCTATGTGGGTATATTACCTGGTGTCACTCCCAGCTTGTTGAATACCAACACGTGTTCAGTGGCCGTCGGACCTTTATCAGCGGTATGAGAAACACCACACAGGCAGTTTCAGATGCTCTGACCAACAATATTGAGAGAGAGTCTGCATAGGTTGGGTGGGTGGGTCAAACAAACTCCGGACTTTCACCCAGGAGACAGATGTTTGTTTCCCGTGTGAAACCAAATGTTAATCGAGTTAGTTCCTCCTTTTTTTTCAACTTTATTTATTGTCTTTTTGAACAATGTAAAAGTAAAGTAATACCTTAAAATTACAATTTTACAATCAATCAGCTCTGACTAACTACATTCATATATACACACAAATGTACAGTATCTAAAACATTATAAAACAATAAAATATATACACAAAATTAACTAAATAACAATAATAACAATATTAATAATAATAATAATAATGATAATAGAAATAAGAAATTATATTCGCCCAAACGTATTTAAAATAGAAATTATCGCAGGGGCTGAGTTAGATGGGTCTGAAATAAATAATAATAAATCATCTGCGCACAAGACTTTATGTTACGCTTTTCCTCTAAAAATTCCACCGTAGTCAAGTGAAATTTGTAAGGATACCACATGAGGTTCAATTGATATTGCAAAAAGCAGCGGATAAGAAGCTTATCCAAAGGCACATTGCTGTTTCGCACGGTTTAAGATAAAAGGGAAAAAAAACTGACCCGTTCCCTAAGCTACCTCACATCAAATAAATATTTAGGACTTCTGAACCTCAGTTTTTCACTAGGTTTAACATCAAACAGGAACAAACAGTGGCAACAACAGATAAAAACCTAAGTATTAAGTGCTTCATCTAAATCTATATACAGAATGAAGGAGAAAAAAAAGTTGGCTGTTCTTATCCTGTAGAATCATCTCGCCCTATAAAACGGTCAGCATTACATATTCAAGTCTTTTAAGTTTGTAAGTGTAAACACAAAACTAAAAAAATAAAAAAGGAGGAGGAAAGAAAGAAGAAAAAACAGATCTATACCACTTATGATAAGCGTGGAATATCTATAGAGCAGATGATACTAGAAAAGTTGTCAGTAGGCCAGCTTGCTGCTGTAGCCAGTAACAGTATGTTATCATTTTGTATGCCAGTATTGTTTATGAATCCTATTAGTCATGTTGTTTGGGTTGACTGACAGGCTCAGGTTGATACTGTGTGGTCTGAATTAGTCAGAAAAAAAAAACTCGGCTTGCTTGTTATCATCTTATAGCCACAATCAACCCAAAATGATCCCTAAAGAGAGTCTATAATAAACCATTCAGGTTACTTGCGTGAAGATCAGTTCACTTTGGCTCTTTCCTGGTTAAAGACGTCGCCGGCAGCCTGTGAGGAATCAAAGCACCGAGATGGAGAGTCTGGCTGGGTAGAACAGACTGTAAGTAACGTTGGCATCTCCAAGTTTTCTTTTCACGTGGTTTAAAGCAGCGCGCTGTCTGCCGACCTCAGGACTCAAGTCTGGGGGAAAATTGCACCTGGTCTCCTCTGTATGTGAGTCGGCCCTTCGCTTTACCGAGATCCACGATCCACCGTTTGTCTGCGTAATAATAATGGCTCACAAGTATGGCACGAAGCCTCTCCTTTCTGGTCGGCTTCGGTGCTAGGGTGCGATGTGCCCTGTCCATCATCACCGGGGAAGTCGAAGTTAGCACCTCCGAGCAAAACATCAGTGAGGAATTTGATCACGTTACCTCCATCGGTTCCTTCTTTAATGCCGACCAGCCCAAAATTCTGTCTCCTGCTTCTGTTTTCTAAATCCTGCCATTTGTTCTGTAGCGTCTTACGTTCCTTGGTGATAGCTTCATGTGTTTGTTGTAGCGCTGTCACTCTGTCCATCGTTTCCCTGAGTGTGATTCCTGTCTCCTCGTAGTTGTCTCTGCCTGCGCCGAGCGGAGCTTTGCTAGCTCGCCGGCTAATGGCCCGTATGTCAGCGTTTGTGTCTTCACCAAGGTAGGATATGTCTGTCTGGATTCCTTTAAATTATGTCAGAATCTCAGCCTTTATCTGAGTCAGTATCGTTCCTCTGAATATCTGTAGCTCCTCTTTCTGAAAAAGCGTGGTCTCAGGTGTAGTCTCAGGTGTAGTCCCCGTTGAGTTATCGGCCATCTTTCGACTGCCGTGTGTGAATGGAGTTACCGTTTTCTGAGTTTGTGTCGTTTTACCTCTTCATCGGCGCAAACTCTTCCTCATATAAGGACTTTTTGTTGTCGGGTAAAATATATGTGGGTTGTGTCTAGTTTTATCGATCAATGGAGGTTTAAATGTCAATGTTTAATATTTTCTATCACTGGAGCTCCTCTCCTTTGCTACCTACCCCATCAAGCGGAAACCGGAAGTCAATTGAGTTATTTCACAATTTCACAATATTTCACAATGTAGTGCTAGTTTTTGTGGCATGTAGTCTTGTGACATAATTGATGTATATTACATGGCGTTAGGTTAGTGACAAACATACACATTTCAAGCCAAACCATTATGTTTTTTTTTGTCTCTGAATCTTAGAATGTGCCTTTGTTGCGAACGAATGAACGAAATTAAGTTAAAAGTTTATTTTGAAAAGAGACAGGCTGTCTCTGAGCATCCAAAATCTATGCAGGAGAAGTACCCTGAGGGTCATAGTTTGACACTTAGGGCCACTGACCAAGCATCTATATTTGACTAGATGGGAGTAACAGTGTGTTGGAATATAATTAACAAGTGGAAAAGGCAAATAATATAATAGCGAGAGCAGTCTGTTAAGTTTAGAAAATTACATCGCTTCACTGTGATCAAGCCTCTAAGACCAGGAAAAGACAGCACTGAGATATCTAGTCTCATATCACTATATCTATATGATATTGTATAATATATATTGTCCAGCTCTTTTTTAATACCACTCTAAAACAACAAAAAATGAGCATAATAATGAGGAAGGATGTGTTGGAAGGCATACGATTTAGCCAGGGGTACTTAATATACTAGCAACACACACACACACTTTTCCTCTTACCAACTCAAGGTACAGTTTGGTCTCCACTCGAGGTACCGTGCTGATAGACCTGAGCATGAGCTCATACACATTTAGGATGGTCTCTTCATACGCTTTGAATTCTGGCTCAAACTTGATCTCCTTGTCTTCCAGGACCAGATGCAGCACAAAGCCTGAGTGCTCATGGGCTCGGTCTGACTGCTATGATAGTGGAGAGCAAGGCCAAAACAAGGCAGAAAAAGAGTTACTCTTTTAGTGTCTACCTGCTCATTTAGGTCAAAATCTAAAAAAAAATAGTTGAAATCATGTTTTTTTTATATTGAAACTGCTTTCACCTACCGGGTCTTGGGAAATTAGGTGTGTATAGTCCCTCATTGAGTTTAATGCAAGGCTCTGCAGCTGGGAGGTCATTAGTGTAGCCGCACAGTTGAAGAAAGACAGCAGTTTGGCTATGTTGCTGGAGGCAGGTACCTGCCCGCACCTGCACCCCTGGAAGTAAATGTTGTGCACCTCAGAATGCCACCTGGTGTAGAAAACAGAAAACTCAAAAGTGAGATTTGTGCGTTTTTATGTATGTAATACTCAACTACAGAGGCAAATATCAAATATTACAGAATGAAATAATAGGTTGAAACTTTAATGATACCAATGGTAAAAACTAGGCCAGAGAGGATCACTCACACATCATTTCAGTTAACTGGCATACATGACAATATACAGTGTGTGTATATATATATATATAAATATATATATACAGTATGTGTTGTGTGTGTGTTACCAATTATTTTGAGCTTATATAATGCAAGGTTAGAAAAAGATTCATAAAAACCTACTTCCCATGTCTGAGTATTTTTAAGACTTAAGTTTATTTAATACCTATTACGGCCTTACTTTTAGATTCAGTGCCTTTTAAGACATTTCAGGATCTGCGAGAACCCTGGGACAGGACTCACCCATGAGTTCAGGAATTGCTCCTATAATAGGAAGATTTTGAAACTCAACTTAAGATAGGTCAAGCAGTTTGTTTTTTTTTTTTTTTTTTTCTGTAATTAGGCCCCTGAACCACAGAAATAGGTTGTATCTAAATTGAAATTGCTTTTGCTCTTCAACAACAACATTATGTTTCTTTATATTCAAAAGCACTCCTAATTGTTATTTAACTGAGCTCAGGTATGTTGGTGTGAAGTGATAATATGGACTCACCGTTTGAGGAGGATTTCTCTGGCATTATCCACCTGTCTGCTGACAATCTGCTGAAACTCAGAGAGCTCCATGGACTCCTCTCTGCTGTGGAACTCCTTCACATCTATCAGACGTAGATCTCTGTAAACAGGTCATCCAGGAGAGTGAGATGATGATGGGAAACATGGATTTACTACAGCAAACGTTCAGTGGGATAATATACCGTATGTATACCACAAACATTAGAAAACTACGGAACATTGTTAAATAATCCATCTAATACCGTTATCTATAACTAAAAGCTTTCCTGTGGTTCTTGAAATAAATCTGCTAATGTTCTTACAGCAACAGTAATTTGGGGAAAAAACTGCTTTCTGTAGGTCTGAATTTACACAAGGCATAATGCAAATATGTTGATTAGTTTCTGTGTAAATATCTTCAGTTTTAGCTGAAAAAGTGCTCAGAACTGCTGTTACAGCATTACCATAATTATATACTAATGGTTACAATATTTCAGGAATAGAGTTTAGGGTAACATTCAATTGTGCATAATAGCCTCTTGTGTTGAGTAATACTAAGCGTATCGTCTTCAAACTACATGGGCTACTACTGTCTACTTTTCAAATGGTGCTCGTCTGACTTTTTAATTAATTAAATTAGTTACAAGTATCATAGAACAAAAGATATCAAAAATATTGAACACTACTTTTTTTCCCCTTTATATCTTTGCCCCACATTTTTTAAGAAAGGCTAATTTGACCAACATTTATCAAACTCAGTACAATTTTTATTAAAGTGAGTAAAATTAAATGAACTCCAGGTGTCGTTTTGATAAAAGTTAAAGACGAATTATAGCATACTTACTTGTGAGAGGCGTGCCAATTGCGCATCACTTGCATCATAGTGGGGTTGAACGAGTGAAGTTTATCTCTCATTCTCTTCCTCGCATGGACAAAGGCTTTGTTCCATGGTTTTGGCACTGCTTCCACTCTGACAATGAAAGATAACAAAAGGACTGTAAGGAATCCCCTTCACACAAAATATATGACTTATAGTTCTAAAGGCTTCCACTGACTGCTTATCGAAACGCCAGTTTTGATCCAAGCAAAACAAGAAATCTCTATGTCGCCTGATTGTGAAAATCTTGTGAAACAGCATAAGTAAAGGAACTTTACACTTCAAAAGCTAAAACAATGTCCAACCATAAATCAGTTTCAAATATTGTATAAAAATATTGTAGAAAAATATGATTTTCATGAGGTACGGGGACAAAGAGAAGGTCTGACAATCATCAGCCATGTACAGGGGCTACTGTTTATACGTATATATGGTTACTTAATTTTTCTTAGTTTATCTTACCCATTTTTTCTGTAAATAATAATGTAAAATTGTAGATATTTATTTTGGGGCATGTGAGTATATGCATATATGCTAAATTTATTAGTGTAGGGGTTTAAATTAATAAGGAAGCTGGTTCACTATAAATCAGTGACATATGGAGAAGGGGTGGGATTAAATAGGTTTGTACTTCTCACTCCTTCTTGAATATGCAAACCAAGTCATTTTGTCTTTGACCATTTCTTTTGCTTTATGATCTTGATTATCTGTGAATATTATCTTTTTTTTGTCTGTCTGCTGTATAATCGCTTCTCTATTTCCTTTTTTTACATGATTGAAATAGATCAAATTAAAATTTAAAAAAATAAACACGCAGCATTCTCTGTCATGTCCTGCTGACTTACTCAAGTCTGTGTGGGGGCGGGACTTTAACCTCGTCCTCGTTGTCCTCCTCTGAACCTCTGAATGTATATTTCACTGCAATCACACACAAAAGACATTTAAAAAAACTATATCATATTACCACATTCTTATGCATTACACATTATCCAGTCACTAAATATTTTTTGGGTAACACTGCTAGTTTGTAAAACCTGAAGTATATTAAAATAATTACAGATTGCTGTCTTGACGCTGAGCAGGTAGTCCTCCTTAATCTCATCAACCAGCAGCTCCAGCGGTGCGCTGAGGCTCCTCAGGCGCCGGGGGACCATCCTCTGAATGTTCTTCAGCCAACAGTCCTCCAGAGGAGCCACGCTCTCCAGGTCTATGCCTTTCTGGATGTAGTAGTTATACCTCTGAATAGAGGGATAGAATATTATGGGATATTATTAACATTGACATTTTAAACAAAAAATACCTGACATAATTTTATTTTTTATTTGTTTTTGGTGACAGTGCTGATTACTGGATGATGGCAAAATATCTACATCCATGACCTCATTGAGAGTCAGCTTTGATTTTTATCGAGCATATGATTTTAAGGGTAAATATTCATATCCACTGTTGACCTTTTGAGAACTGAACAAATTAGCTTTATTTTTTCAGAAACACCAAAGGATGGCAATGAGCCATGAGAGAAGAAATTATCCCAAAACTACCAAGAAATTTGTAAGAAGTACATGAAAATTAGTATTTAAAGAAAAAATTACATAACAATTTAAAATTAAATTACTTTTTTAAACAAGGAAATTACCTTAAAAAGATGCTTACAATGAATAATAATTCTGTAACATAATTTCAAATATGTAATTATGATAACTATGAATATATTTTCCCCTTGCTTTTTTGCTTTTTCCCTGGATATTTCTAAAAAAAATATTTTCTAAGTCTACTTATTTCTTTCAATTCTTGGGACATTTCTATTTTTTTGTTTTTGAAGGACATCACATCAATTTGCTCAGGGTTCAGAACTTGTAAGGGCGTCTGTAAGCTGCACAAAAAAGGTGGTGTTGCTCCAGGTTTTAAAGGGTTAGTTATAACACGGGTTTATTGATTTTACGTGAAGACAAAAGACTGCACTGAAAGGGAAAGATACCTAGCAACTGCCACAACTGAGACCGACAAAACTAAACAGTGATTAAATGCTACCATATCAAGTGTCTTGAAAGACTATGTGAAAGTAAGATGTGCACAATGTCTTCAATATGAGCACCCATGGAAAAAGAGGGCCAGTGGTATTATATATGGTATCAAGATTATTTTGCATTTTACCATTTCACGATTATTCTTTGCTGTGGATTTGGAGGGGCCACATGAAGGAGAGTCCTCTTCCTCCTCCTGGCTACAAAGAGTGAAAGAAAAGGCAAAACAGGAGTTACAACAATTGCCACTTTATGATAAACACAATATTTCCACCCCTAAGCAGTGTGATATAACAGCGGTGTAACTGTTTACAGTACAAAGATTTCTTTTGACAAGACAAAATTTAAATGTTATTGTTGAAGTTAGTCATGTGCTTCTAGTGCTTCCAGACCACATGGAGGACACACTGATGTTGAAATGACTAAATACATAAAAGAAATGTCATGATGGATGATTTAATCTTCACAAAAATAGAGTAACTCACCATATGAATTTAACCAGAGTTTCACGGAGATTCTTGCGCTTTTTAATGAGCTGCGTGCGGCTGCTGCTGAAGCGCTTGGAGGTCCCATGGATCCGCACGGCCCTCCTGCTCTGGAGCAGGTTCTGGCCCCTGCCATAACTTGGTCTACTGTCCGCACCATCAAACTCATCTCCTACAACACACACAGGGCAGATAGTTCAAATAGAATTGTAATATAGGCTCCCTTGTAAAAAAAAAATGGAAAAAAAACATCAGTATCTCAGAATATGTGATTTGAGTAAGGATAATCTATTTCATCTTTTATCTCATTTAAAGTTGTAAGGTACTGTACTTTATTTATGAGTAGTGGAGAGGCTGGGGAGCAGCTTCATTTGTTTTTATACATCCTGAACCTCCACGCTCTAACAAAGAGTTTTCCATGAGCCTCCCTGAGTGACTGGGGAGAAAATGCATGAGCCTCTCTCCACCATAAATAACCATATTTCACAGTTGCGGACTATGATAAATGGTGTGATTTTTTTTTGGTTTGTTTATTTTTTGAAAACATGCCTTTAAAACCCACTTGCTGGTGTTGTTGTTCTGAGAATATTTAAAATAAATACAAAACAGTTTAGTTTTCTTGTGCTGCGTTCAGGCGCCTCTCACAGGCTATTTGAGCCTTTGAGACTTGAGCAAATTGGTTTGATTTCATTTAAAAACGCGGGGAGAAAAGGCAACGACCAACTTGGCAAGAAATGTCCAACAAGTTGCAAGAAATTTAGTAAAAGGTGACAAGAAAATTTCCTAATAATTAGCTTTGAAAGAAGAGGGGGGGGTTATTGTAAAATGATCCAAAAATATGGGAGAAATGTACAGAAAGTTATGTATGTTATAATAATTTTACATTTGAAATTATGTTACAGAAACTATATAAGATTATATATAAAACGTTTTGGGGTTTTTTTCAGCACTTTTTTCAGGCTTTTTGTTTTTATTATTATTATATCAGTGCTTTTTTGTAACTATTTCACTATTTTTGGCTAATTTTAATTTTTGTCTCATTAAGTTGTATGTTGCCTTCTACCCGTATTTAAAAGAAAATTCAAGCCAATTTGCTTAGGTTTAACAAAAATAATTAATTTAATGTATTTATGACTTAATTGTTTAATTAATTTGACTAAATCAAAAAACATGATCCCTCCCACAATAAACTCACTTCTCTCAGCTGTAGCAGTTCCTTGAGGTCTCTGGAGGAGAGGATACAGAGAAAATGTAGGCTTTGTGTCCATCCACGGCTGTTTTCTGTGGACCTGGACAATGGACAGTGGACAGTTAACTACTCAGTTGGTGATTTTTTGACACAAATAAGTTGAGAGAGAAAAAAACATGCGACCGAAAAACTTAGAAAATAGTACTGAGTGACATGGATGCGCACGACACCGGGCTTTTTCAGTTTTACTGTCAAGTTTCCACATAAACAGCACAGAAAGTGTTTGCTCGTGTCACGGTCAGTAAAGCGAACGTTAAATAAGCGGAAGTTAATACGGTCAGTTCAAAGTTTTTACGCTAACAAAGCACGTAGTGTTGTCTAAACTTACCTGTGGTGGAATTGGTGGAAAGAAGTCGTGACTATCGGTAAATTTAGCTTTCTTCCTGACGGAACTCATTTTGGTACTTTAGTTATCATAAGCTAACGCTAGCTCCTTCACTTGTGTTGTTGCTAGGGCCGTTGCTAAGGAAGCAAAAGAATACTCGCGTGAACTCCTCAGCACCAGCAAGAGTTACCGTCAAAGGAATGTTAATATTTGTTAATCAGTAATTAGCACATTCGTAAGCCCCTAATACAGTTTAATTTCTGTATATATTTCAAAAAGCGCAACGTTAAATTTAAGGGTGACTAAACTGTTTCTGTCGTGACTTGAGTACCAGTTTCCCTTAACTAAGGGACTGTTCTTTATTTATCAGGGGAGGGGGGTTTGCCGGACAATTTTTTTTTTTTGGCTTCAACCCTGAAGCTGAAAAAGGCCTTTGTCATGCATGCAGGAGAGCAGAATTTAATGTTTATTTTTACAGGATTTTTGTTTCAGTGACATTTTGTTTTTGATGAAATATCACAATTTTAAGCTTATATTTGATTACGGTTCTTGATAAAAGCCTTGTGTTAAAGGACCCTCATACAATAATTTGTTTTCACAGTTTCTGGCTATGATAAATGATGTAATTGCCATGAGTTTAAACAGAGCCTACCTTTTTAACCCACTTACAGGTTTGGGTGTTATTTTAAATAAATACAAAATACAACCATTTAAAGTTGAATGTCCCTCCCCTAAGCCAAATCATTAACATGACTCCGTCCCAGTACTTAAAAATATATATAATTGAATTGCCTCCCCCATTTTGCAACACCCCCTACCCTATCATAAGTAATGAACAGTCCCTAAACTTGCTGCTCAACTTCAGAAGGAAAAAAAATAACAAAATAAAATAAGTGGAGGGAATTTGTTAAATTGTTGGAGAACATTTTTATTTGCCATTAAAATGTAAGCTGACAACAAATGTTACAGTCATTTACAGCCTCAATTCAAAACAGAGAAAAACAAAAACGCTTCATAAATTTTCCAGCTACTAAATAATTTAAACAGACAACAGATAAACAGCAATATTAGTAAAGTCCAAATTCTTGGCTCAACTTTATATAGTAACAAGTCAACAACATTTTTTTAGCATGGCTACCATAAAATCTATGGAAGACTAGAATGTAAGTCGACAAAATGTAATGTGGTTATGGTGTAAAAATAATTTTTCCACGTCTTGCTGAATTTTTAGCTCTATAAAAATGCTATTTCACTCTGCACGAGAACCACATGGGGACCTAAGGGTACGTAAAGGCATGTTCATCAAGTTGTATAAAAAAGAAATCCTGGAGACAGATGTAATCCACGCAGTTACGATGTGTGAGAGTATTTAAAATATTGAGACTGAAGATATCTTAAATAATGGTAAATCTAAGAGTGGTCAAAAGATGTACCCACTGCTTCAGTAACTAAAGTCAAGGTTTCCTTGAGCAAAGAACTTTATTTCTCATGTGCCTTACTTGGATGCTGTTTTCCCCCAATGAATCAGCTGCTTCAGTTAAATGGTTTAGCTGTCCACACAAAACCTTTTTGTATTTTGGGTTCTTCCAGGTGCGAATATATATAAAAGTCTGTAACTGTTCTTTAATATGTAATGACTCCCCTTGACTGCTGCAACAAACAAACTTGCGTTTTCATTTATTTCCAACCTGTAAAATATTAAATAAAAACTATCAATATAAATATTTACAAAAAAAAAATACAAAAGGATGATTGGCTTCCATATCAACTGAAAAACCAAATGTATCCAAATTAAAGAAATTACCTTGTTTCATGTTACAAAGATGTCTTTTGGAATATAAATGCTTAGCAATAGCATTATTATTCGGGATCATTTGGTTTCTGCTTGTCAAGAAACTATATTTAATTCATCAGAGTAGGCGGTTGGGTGAGGGGACTGGAGTGTGGAATATATATAGATATATATATATATGAAGTGCTGCGTTTGGAAAACCCAACTCTGGTCCACAATGATAAAGAAGACAAAGAAGTGTGCAACTCGTCCAGCATTTATCTGGCTTGTATTTGGCCTTGGCTGTTGAGCTGCTCTGAAAACACAAGTTTTTACAGCTCTACCCTTTAGCTTTATTTCTTCAGCCCAGGCAGTGTGAGCTCAAACCTGAAGAGAAGAGAGAAAATATTCATCGAATTATGTTTGAAGTAAACCAGCTATTTGTTTTCCCACAAACATTTCTATATATTATTACTGACAGAAACATTTATGACAATAGGAAGTATTTCACTTCAGCTCAGAATACTTAAGCTACTGTTTTCTCCAAATCATGGAAAAAGAAAATAAACTGGCCCTCATACCATTCTGTGATGCCTTTGGTTAAATCCAACTGTGATAGATCTATCAAAACCTGTGGAGAGGAGCACAACCAGAATACTCTGTCAGACTGCAAAAGCGTGACATCCATAGCAACCAAGACATTGGTTTTGCAATATACTATATGTATAAAATAAACCTTTACAACATTGAACAATAATGACTTTGTACTTTTGTCTCACCAGCAAAACAACATAAAGCATTTCAAACTTGTGTCAGGAATGAAAAGTCACAGTCTGTCACAGACAGGATTACCCACCATGCCAATGTCCTTTCTCTCCCGTGAGTGGAACATCTTGCCATTTTTTACTGACACATCCAGCTTCCTGGTTTGTGCTTCTTCAAGTGACACGTCAAATTCAAACCTGTGATGAAAGAGAAAGAAACAAGTTTCAGTCACTGAACATTTAGCTGTATGTGACATTCAGAGCATTAATATAGCAGCAAATAACTATTGCTATGTCATAATATAGTGAAGTAATGGTGTCCAGCGTGGAGAATGAAGTAACACTCACTGTTTATGTTAAAATCGGATTTTTCTGTTCTTTGTTTGTAGTAGGCGGTCCAGCCACGCATGCATGCTGGTGTATCTGAGTCCCTGTGTGTGTTTACTACTGGCTAGCTAACCACCAATGTGCACTGTGCCAGTGTGGTGGCACTGATAACAGTGTCCTTGCCCGCACTGGCGAAGCAGCATTATCGTGCAAGTGTAACGTTTATGTTCTTATCCCCCCAGTTAACCATGTCAGCTCTGTCTGCACTGTTGCAATTGTTAGCACTGTTAGCACCATTAGCTACTAACTCCTGGCTCAGCCACCTCCATGTTCAGAACCAAACGCAGGCAATCCCGGCTTAAACTCTGAATCATAGACATGCTCTGAATGTTACTTACAGCATCTTTAAGGAATTACTTAATGTTAATAAGAAGAAATGTTTTTTTCATACAGATGTGTGATGTAGTTTGTATCCAGGAAGCTTACTTGTGATTGAAGACAGGATTGACTGTCCTCTTCTTGACTTGTGTCCTCTTGCGGTGAATCCAGGATTGGTCAGGGAGAAAATACAGGCGGACATAAGAGTCGGTGCCACTCTCACTAAAGCGGAATAAGTTCCTGCAGGAAACAGGTGCACATAGCGGGTTACTGTAGGTGGTGAGCTATATGAAATAATAAGGAAAATCAGCTATTTTTTCTTTTCTAATGTTGGTTTCAGTGATTTAAACAAAGGAAATACTGACTATATGGGTACTCAACACTAAACCTATTTTGATGATCTGAGGACTGAAAAAAGAAATTATATTAGTTAGTTTTTTTCTTCAGAGCTGTTCTGATACCAGTACCAGCATTACAAATTTATTATATACTGCCTAAAATGCTACTCTGAGTATTTGTGAGTACCACTCTGCACTGATCCCATACCATGTTATTTTGACCCGAGCAATGCCACAAAATAATGACAGCAATAATTTCACGTCTCTTCTGTCCGTCAATGCAGCACAGAGAGAACTCAAAGTGAGATCTTTTTTTTGCCACAGCAGCGTCTTGTGAAGTTTGATTCAGGTGGTGAATACTTGATCAGTAAATCATCAGATTGATGGAGAAGAGGAGCAGCTGCTGCAGAGGCCAGTGAATACAAACTTTTAGACCCAGCGCAATTAACGATTAAGTTTCACCTTGACTGCACCTGGCATTCTGCTGCTCCGTTTGTACCCAGAGTATGCTCTGCATTCTGGGAGTGTGGTGCAATGAATAATGTATAAAATGTTGATTTTTGTTTCCTGAGATCTAAAATGTATGCAAAACTGAGATGAGCGGGTGGTATATTCCTGTTCAATATTGGTGCTGCTAGGTAACTAGTGAGGCTGGATGTTTCCTCTGTACCTGCAGGAGTTAACCAGGACAATGAGTTTGTTCCTCAGGATGGCATAGCGCAACGTCAGCTGGATCTCTCCAAATGAACCCTGATGTTTCCTGATGGCCCTATAATAATAAAAACAACATTTGTAAATGTCACTTTCATTACCAAACTCTTAAAAAGGTCAAAGGTCAGTGCACTAAAGGTCTGAAAAAGACAAAACCATAGACTCACTCTGGATATGAGGCACCTTCTGAAACGTCAAAACGTGACGAAGCCATGGAGTTCTCTGACAGCAGGCTGTGGGAGTCATACCGACGCATGTTCGGCGTAGAAGAGGGTGACCGCCAGGTTTCATCTGGGCCATTCTGGTTTTCGGCCAGTCGGGTCGGAGATACGGATTGGGCAGCGGGGACGGTGTTGGGGGATAGTGCAGCAGACGATGCAGCGTTCGGAGTAGCCAAAGAGGCGTTAGCTTCTTGGTTAGTCCGTGCCCTTAGTTGTTTGTCTTCTGGAGGATTCAGGACAATCTTGGGTGGTGGCTTTTCAATAGCAAGAACCTATTGTGGGATTGAGGACATGACTAATGTCAGTGACACAATGTAAAAACATCAATGTAACAGAGCTCACATGCAGGATTTCATGATCTAGTTAGAACATCTGAGTTAAAAAAAAGTACATAGCAGCATTCAGGTCCTTTATTTAAGAAACAGTACTAACACCGTGAAAATACTCAATAATGTTACAAGTAAAGGCCTGAATTAAAATGGTGCTTATTTAAAAGTAACTAAGTATAATCAGGAAGTATAAAAAGCAAAAGTACCCAATGCAGAAAAAAAACAAATAAAAAACAACACATCCAAAATAAAAAATCAAAATTATTATTAAAATAATAGAAAAACATCCCAAACCCCATATTATTAAATATGAATACCTAAGACTTCAGAATTAATTAATTAATAGACAAAAACTCACATACTACCACTTAAAATAATACCCCAAAAAACTTAAAATAAAAAAATAATAATATTAAACAGAGAAAGCCTGAAATGTTTATCAAAATAGTTGGCAATTAATTTACTGTGAAACAACTGATAGATAAATCAAGTAATTGTTGCATCTGTATTTGTATAAACTGTTTCATTACTTTAATTCCATCTATAACAAACATCATATTTTATGAACTCTTTTTATGCAAAAATCTTAATTTGTTAATTAACCAAAGTGTTCAGATAAATGTAGTGAAGTTAAAAAGTACAATATTTCCCCTTGAAATGTAGAGACGTTGAAGTATAGAGCAGCATGAAAATAAAATACTCAGGTAAAGTATAAGTACCTTGACTTTATACTGAAGTACAGTACTTGAGTAAATTTACTCAGTACACATGAACAATATATATATTTTTTAATGATATCCGATACCGATATTGATTTCTTTATTGATCGATATTGATATCTTTCAGTGATATCAATATTGTCTCTTCTGCAGTGGAATTAACATCATAGTATGCATACTGTTATCATGAAGGCCCACCAGCAGATGAAAATAAAATATATTTACACTTTTCAATGTGAGTTATGTTCATTCATTGTGCAAAATAAGAAAAAGCATGCTGGCCCGTTCCTATAGTTTATTTCAAAGGCCAACATCGGCCGATCGCGATGATGTACCGATGTTATCGTGCATCCATATTGTGTACCCACCCTGAGAGTTGCTTTCAGCTTGATCTGGCTGTTTGCTCCGGAGCGCTCGAGCGGGACGCGCTGGTCGAAAGTCATATCAGAGGCTTGGAGGAGGCGACTCAGAGGCAAGTTGAGAACTCCGAGCTGATTCTTTTTCTCATGCTCTTTGACCTGGAGAGCACAAATAAAACTATTAAAGCAGTGAATGGAAAAGGTTTTAGAAGAAGTCCAGTTTTCTAACATTTACTCTTTTTTAAGTCAAGTTAAGGTAATCGTCTTTTGTCAGGGATGAATGCATAAAGTAGACCATCTCAGAGGTCTGATCACAGTTCCGCTACACCACATTCTCTAATATGAAATCAAAACAGAAAAATATGAATTTTGTGTGCAACATAAAATGACAAACCTGAACCACGAGCTGCTGTGTTCTAACACTGTGCACAAAGAAGGTGAAGCCCTCCTCCCATTTCGGGTCTTTATTTGAGAACACAACCTGTGGAAACAGAAGACGGGGACAAGAAATAATTACAGCTGAAAGGGTTTCATTGCAAAGACGTTTAGTGACAATTTCGCAAGGCAGAAGTGTTGATTTGAAACGTCTGACAGTTGCCAGTCTGCCGTCTTGTACAGTGCTAACATACATGAAAACATTAGTTAAGAGATACTGTATTAATTCAACGACTTGAAGGGAAACTGGTGTAGCGCAGTGATAAAGTGTGAGCCGTACCTTGCTTTTCTGGATGTCTTCATCAATGGAAAACTCCACATAGGAGTTTGGAGCGGCAGTTCTCTTTGTGAGCTGGAAACAAAGTAAACCAGTGAGGCAGGAAATGTTTTCATACAACACTGACTCAGGAAACCTCAGGAACAATGAGGAATATATTAATACATTGTGACAGTAAATTAGCATGAAACATTGATCATTTATTGCCATTTTTCTATTGCTGCTAGTCAGTCAGGCAGGATTTACACACGTGTGCTGGGGTTCGCTGATGAGAGCTTGGACTCTGACCTCTGTGGGTCATGTTAAATATGTTACACATTTATATGATGATGCTGAAACTATGTCACATGAAAGATGTGTTAAGCGTGCACCATGTGACATTTTGGGATAAGTGACCACGTGTAAGGATCAGAGAACCAGTTCTGTAAGACTTACTCTGTGCATTATATTTTTCATCAAACCCATCAAATGCTTTCTGGGTTTCTTCCCAAGAGCTGATTGTTTGCAGGCAAATTCCACCACATTTTTTATAGCAACTGTACTGCTCAGCAAAGTGACAATGATCACAGGCATAGCACCAAATTCTGGGCCTTATGCATAAAGCAGCGAATAGAAATATGTACGAGAAATCTTTGTCTCGTGTGCTGTCGAGGTGATAAATGATACGGGGATTCATACCTGGGTTAGTGGGTGGTGCTCCTGAGAGGTTTTTGCACGGCATTATAACTCTAAATGAGTATTTATTTATTGTAAATTCCATCTGCTCAAATGTGTATCACATTGTGTGTATCATTTCTATACTTTTTACATGGAATTTCTTGTTTTTATTTTATGTTTTAATGTTTTTAGGACTCTTTTATGTATTTTATAGTGAAACTGAAGGCACATGTCCACATAAATTCTTAAATAAGCAGTCTCTGTGCTAAAAAAAATACAAAAACTGATAACTTTTTAAAGTTAAAATAATTAGTATCTTTTTACAGTGTATGATTATGATTACATTTGGTGATTTTTTTCCAGACAACATAGTTACCTGTTATGGTGAAGCAGGTTTTAAATTCTTTTATCAATACATTGTGGCCCCCTCAATATAATCATGGCCTTGCTCCACCATAAATAACCAGATTTTAACATTTCTGGCTATGACAAAAAGGAGTGATTTAGGAGATTTCTTGAGAAAACATGCATTCCAAACCCATGGATTTGGGGTTCAGAGGGTATTTAAATTAAATACAAATTACAACCATTTGAAGTTGAATGTCCCATCACTACGAAAGTGAAGTGCTTCTTTTGTACCATCCTCTCCCGTCTCATAAATAACCAACAGTCCCTATGTTCTGCAAATGAACCAACCAAGTTTAAAAAAGTATTTTTGTAGTACTCCTCAATTACGTTTGCTATAACCACAATGGAGCTCAAAATAATGACACCTTAAAATGACATGTATATATGTCTGTATTTTCTTTCTTTCTATTGCCCGCTTATTTAATTTCTGCACATATATAGTTTTAGTTTTGTTTTTTTTTGCCTGTTTTTCTATTGTCTTTTGTCCTTTTACTATTTGCATCGTGGGCATGGAGAGAAATACAATTTCAATTCCTGTATGTCTAACAAACATGTCAGAACTGACAATAAAGATGACTTTGACTTTGAATGTAGTGCTCACACATCCCTGTGTTTTCACACACTGACCAGCAGAGGGCATTCAGAGGCAATAGCTGCTGCTGACAGTCTGAGTTAGGTGCAGCAATAGCAGGAGATCCTGTATTGTAAGTGTGATGGATTTGTTTGGCAGCTCTATGTTAAAAGTGTCCTCAAAAAATTCCTGTAATTTGATTTCAGTTGCCTTCATTTTGAGTGGGTCAAATGTTTGGCACAGAAACTGCAAAGCAATCATTTATTGATTCGTCCCACTCAGAAATCTCACTATCCTAAAATCTATCAGCATATATTTACAGTAGATCCAGTAAACGTTTCATCTGGGAATCTCTCACCCTGAACAACCCTCTGAGTGAAGGCAGAGATGTATCAACAGACACCAGCTGGTTGTAACACACCCACAAAAAATGACAGGCATGCACCAAGCAAACGGGAAATACCAGCTACGCACAGGGACAAATACACCCGCAGTGCTATCAGAAAACATCTGATCTGAATGAGGCTTTTGTCTGACATCGACACATGAAATGACTGTCAAACAGTAATGCAGTGAGGAGAAGCTACATTACTGCCTGGTTTAACACTAAAAGAATAAACATGGGCTTTTAAGAGGCAGTCAAGAAACTTAAAATTTTCATGTCAGGTTTCCATGAGCTGTCTGACAACCCCTTACACATTAGGCCTAAAGCATTCCTATGCAGTCTATACAAAAGCTGTGTGATTACAAAAAACTGACTTAAATGAAGATGGTGTGTGTGTGTTTGAGATGTATGAAAATACTTGTGTCTCTCGTTCACACCTTATAGGGAACGTCCAGTGATTAAACGTTTGTACAAACTGGTTATGTTGGAAAAGGGGTTGGGCCTCTGCATACCACACAGTCATGGATTAATCACTCTCATATGTCAAATCAAGTACAATATAACAAAATTTTAGCTACGCCATGGGTCTATTTGCCAATGATTAAGCTGGTGCTCGAGAATAAATTAAGCTGGTGTTCCAGAATAAAAATATAAACATGGGCTTATATATATATATATATATATATATATATATATATATATATATATTCTTTCTAGACGGTTTGAGTTTGCACCTTGTAATTTTATGTTACTGTTTTTTAACCTTGTTTTTTTTATCATACTTGGCACTGTGTTTTTTTTTATCTAATATTTTAATATTTTTATATTTGTAATTTTTTTTTTTACTATTGTATTGCTATTTTGCTGCTTATCTGTACCTTATACTGTAGCTGCTGTAACACTGTGAATTTCCCCACTGTGGGACTAATAAAGGATTATCTTATCTTATCTTATGAGAACCACAAAACACACAAGTGGGTTTGAAAAGCACATTTTCTTTAAAAAATCTCCAAAATCATACCATTTATCATATCCAAACACTGTGAAATATGGTTATCTATGGTGGAGGGAGGGTCACGCTTTTTCTCTCAATCATTCTGGGAGGCTCAAGGAAAAATATTTGTAGCTCCGGGTCATGACATAAAAAAACAAAATTGCATCACAGCCACCCCACTACTCTGATTAATACAGTGCAGTCCCTCATTAGGAAGAACAACTAACATACAGCACACAGACTATATGACTAAAATAAACCATTCAAACTACAACAAAGTTGGTCTAGGGTTGCTAAGGCCAATCTAGCTCCTTCTTTTAGCAACTACTGAAGAGTGAGGGCATCTTACCCGAGCTTCCTTCGAGTGCTTCCCATGTTTGTGGTGCTCACCGATCTCCTTGCGGTCTTTCTGGAGACAGACACAAGTTTGCACATCAGCACATTTGTCCATGCATGTTTCATCATCTGCTCTTAACAACAACAGTCCCCATTAGGGGCCACTTACTGGCAGGTTTGAGGCGTTGTCCAGATACACAGAGAGCATAGCACAAGCAAGGCCGTCCGAAGACTGAAAGAGAGCGATGGAAAAGAGCAGTAGATGACTTACAAAACTAACTGCCGAGCCAAAAACTCAAGTTACACAGAGGGGCGACCAACAGTTATGATATATGATAACACTGAATATAAATGTTAAGTAACACTGAGGCTACCTCTCTCAGCAGGCTGGGGTCGGTCTGAAGTGAAAACCACTGGAGCTTGAGATGAACTTCTCCACTCTGGACCGCTTCCAGGGGAAACCACTGCAACAGCAAGAAAGAGTCATTCATCAACCACACATCCATACAAAGACTGTATTTAAACAGAGAAGTTAGGAAAATAGTTTAAATACATTATTTAAACTTTTTTACCCCCATTCTTATAACTCCTGCTGCTGCACATTCACAAGATATTTCACAAAGAATTAAAACAGTGGGAAACAGTAGACTGTAATGTCCTTTATTGCTGACAATCAGTTTGTGAGTGCAAGTTTTTTTCTTATTTCTGAGAAAATACGGTAGTTTAGGCACAAAATTGCAATTATTTTTATACTGTTATTTCATTATCAAAACTGCTTTTAGTGTGTGAATAATGTGTGTATTTTTATGTTGTGTGTATTTGCGTGTACTCCACTTTATGATCTTTAATGACTTATGTAAAGTGCCTGAGAACTGTGAAAAGCATTCTAGGAATAAAATGTAATATTAATATTAATATCACAAGTGCATTATTTCAATATAAAGATAACAATGCTCAGTCTCTTGTGATAACACATAATTTACCTCGACTCTCCACAGGACAAAAGGCGGATTTCTCATGATAACGACAATTTATCACAAGAAAATAACTTGATTTCTCAAGGATGAAGATGATTATGAATAGATAAAAAATACGTGTCTGGGCTTCTTAAATATTGAGCTGATAGGAAAGTTATTTGTGATAGGAAAACTCTCTGCTCTTTCTGCCTCTGTTAGACTCTGAGGTACAGTCTGATGCACCGATTAATAACAGGCAGGCAGATTTTTTTATTTCCAGCATATATCAGTTGCTACATTTGTCAAGAGCCATCTATACACACTGGCATGGTAACCCTGATCTGTAATAAACATAGGTAATAAGAGGAAAATGATGTTTTGCTTTATATTGATCATGGCTTAATTACGTCATTATCTTGAGATAATTAAATAGTACATTTGTAATCTCAAAATAAAAAATTATTGCAAGCAGAGCTGTTTTTGGCTTTCATACAAATGGCTTTGTTAAGTGTATCCACAATGTAAAATATACACTCACCTTATCCATTTCTACTTCCTTCTTCACTTCTCCAAAATCAAGGTTAAACCTAGGGTGATAATAAAAAAATTAAAAAATGATGGTGAGTGGCTTAACATTTATGATAAAAATATTTTCAGCACCGATACCACATATAGGCTACTCATATTTCTCCCTATCACTCTCTAAAAACATATTTGTTAAAACCACTGTACTGTATATTTTCAATACAGTAACCATGTTTAGTTATAGAATACCTTACATATTTGACAAACTACGTATGTAGTAAAATGAATGTAATACTCAAACAGCGTCAGCCCCACATGTTGGATAGTTTCTTACGATCCAAGTTGGTCATCTTTGTCTGTGTCCTCGTCAAATACTTCCACCTCCAGCTCTTGCCCCGGGGCTTCATGGACGACAAACTGCACACAGATGAAGGAAAGATGGATACTATAAAATGTATTTAAGACGAGAAAGTCGATGTTTACATCCATGCCCAAGTTTATCATATGTAATTACATTTCTACAATATCTAAAGAAAACCTTCTGCAGATTACACACATAGAAGGGAACCTTGAGAGTGAGCATTACACCCAAAAGAGTAAGTAACACTGAAATAAAGATTTTCACATATCCTTAAATCACGACTGATATTTTGCATTTTGCCAATTATCCAATTTGTTTTAATGAAAGCCGATAAAATTAATTAATGAAAAAGTATGTGTATTACACTTAACCAATACCAGGGAGGGCAGTTGCAAAACATGCAAAGAAAGTGTTAGCATGGGAGGAATCTCAGAGAGCTATTTTTATTCATTCATTTTTTCATTTTCATTGAACTCTATAAAAAGTTGCAGGAAACTTGCTGTATGTGATGTTGAAAGTTTCAGTTTTGATTAAACATTAGCTAAGGGCATTGAAACTAAGTTTTGTGCTGGAGTTTGTTATATTCCAAAATTCTATTTTCATTGTATATTAAATGCATATCAGTTCCAAATATCGGGTCTCATTAAGTACTAATAATTGATATTGGCCCTGAAAAAACAATATTGGTTGACCCCTAGTTGCAAACAGTGATTTTAGTAACTTTTTAATGCAACTTGTGACAAAGTTTGTGTCTTAAGCTTTGTTTTTCACAAACAAGACAATATGTGATGGGATTTTATCAGGAAAACAGTAAAGATCAATCATGTTCATGTATTTCTCAGCTTATCTAGGGGTTATATGAAGAAGTTATGCATGTCCCTGATTTTTTTTACCTCATACACTTCATTCCATCTGGGATGCAAATTCTCTTTGATGGTCTTGCTTTTAAAATGTCGGTTGCCCACTCTGAGTGTTGCATAGGGGTCAGATTTTCCTTTCACAATACCCATCATGTACGTGTCCTTCGCCATCAGGTCTCTGGCTTCCAGCAAGTGGACCCTCACCACACCCTAAGGAACAGACAAGGAGAGATTCAAGCAAAAATACTGTCCCACATGACAGAAAAAGAGATGTAGTCTTCACCTGTATAAAACTAGAACTATCACTTTGTCATTTTACACTATTAGATACCTTTTGCAAACATTTAAACCTCAAAAAAATGAGAAAATTAGTTTAACTTTATTTTTCTTTTTTTTCCAAAAATGCATGATTTGAAACTTGGCAAGAAATGTCCCACACACTGCAAAAAAAATATGTAAAATATGACAAGGAAATGACATGAAAATTGGTGGAGGGTGGGGTTTTTTAGATATTATATTTTTAAATTTTGTTAAAGGGAAAAAAAAAGAACATAGTGTCTTTTTTTTCCTTAGGTCATTTTCTGTTTTGTTTTTTTTTTTAAATGTTTTTTCATGTTTTCACTTTTTACAATTTTTTTGGGCCATTTCTTAATACGCTTTTTGTCGTCTTTTTCTTTGTTTGCTTTTTTTTCATTGTTTGTTTGTTTTTCTAAATATTTTTTTTCTTATTTTTAGGTAATTTTCCTCTAACTTTTTACTCATTTCTTGCTAATTTTTTTGGGTTACTTGTCGCCTTTCCTCATGTTTCTGAAAGAGATTACGCCAATTTGCTCAGGTTCCAAAGGGTTAAAAAAGTCCTTCAGTGTTTTGGACATGTTCATCAGAATGAGGCAGACGTGAGGTCACAGTAAGCTTGACTTTCAACTTCCAAAATCTAATCAGTTAATCCTTGAGTCCAAGTGGACATTTGTGCCAAATTTGGAGAAATCCTCTTGAGGCGTTCTTGAGATATCTCATTCACAAAAATGGGACGGATGGACAGACAACCCAAAACATAATGTAAAAAGAGAAACCTACAAGTGTCAAAACAACACCAACATTTTTAAAAGTTTCTATTTTGCTAGGGGGCTTTTAGACTAAATTTAGTATTTTATTGTGTAAAATGGAATGTGTATCTTACATACTCGAGGTAGCGGGAACCTCATCTGGTCCACTTTGACCTGGTCTATGAGGGGCACACACATGCGATTAGGCAACACCATGAGTGAGGCAATGATGTCCATGATGGTCCCCTCAGACAGCGAGCTGGAAGGTGACAGACGAGATGAGAGAGCTTTATAAAACACTATACAGCTAAATGTTGGGGCGGCCATCGAGACTCCAACAAGAGAGGATTGGGCATTATAGCAGTCGGGGAGTTTTCTGAGGAGTCTGACCTGAAGGCAGGGCTGTCCAAAAGGTTGGTCATTCCAGTCCAGTTTATCTCAAGGGTCTGGAAAGGATTATTTAGAGTTTTAAATTTGTCTCATAACAAAGTTTTGTTAAAGAAAATGAGGCCATAAAAATATCACTCACAGGGCGGCGAATGAAAAAAAAGGTGACTCCTCCCACCAGTGGCGCTTGACCAATGAGAGGCTCCAAAATCACCCTCATCATCCCGCCGAGCTGGAGGATTCAGAACAGTTTTTACAAGACTGGTAAACACATACGATAATAAATATAATGCAGAAAATACAGAAACATGAGATGCTCACTTTAAGTCCTTTGACACCAGCTGTGATAGGCGCCTGCACCTCAGCGTCGATGTCCACATCGCCTTCATAACTGCAAGGTGAACAGTGCTGGTGAGGGAACGCAACACGCACACCCACATGGCTCTTGTTTAGAGCCTAGCATGTTTAGCTACGAAATGACCAAACAGAAGCAGTTCTGATGTGAGAAATGTGTCAGACCGACCTTATATTCATGTCCAGAATGACCTCCCTGTGATCCACTTCATGTGTGTAAGCTTTCATGCCAGTGATCCTGGGAGGCTGGAAATAAAGAAAACATATTAAAGGAAAGTCATAAGCTATCTTTAAAGGACTACTTCAACCCCAAAATGAGGAAATACAGTGCTGTGCTCTGTGTTATGTTAAATTTGTAAAGGATACTTTTTTCTTGCATGTCTCCACAGTGAATGAAAAATTCAAAAATGGAGAAAATTCAAGACATGATTTCATAGGGGCCCCGTGTTCAACAACAGCAAAACTATATCATAACATCCATTTACAAACTGTTACACAACTCGTGGCATAATCCAAGTCTCATTTATCCAGTGTTGTGCTCAGTTTTTCCTAAACGCACATTTTTTAATGAAGATCTGAATGATAAGTGAAATGTTCACTGCAACGACAGACTTCATTGACAAAAACAGTAATTTTACCTCCCTGAACATGAGCTGCTGGTCTACCACTGCCTCGATCTATAGCTTCCAAACTGATCCTTTAAGTCACAAAATTACAGAAACTCAATAACCGATTGAGGCAGCAGTAGACTAGCAGCTCCAGTGTTCAGAGACGTAAAATTACTGTTTTTGAACAAGCAAGGTTGAGGGCACTCACATCAAGGTCGGGATCAAAAAATCAAACTAAGGCAAGATTCAAACAGAAGATCTGCACAGTGTATTAAAAGCTCCCAGTTATTTAATCTAACAGAGATCTTCATCATCTGAAAATGCCTGACGGGGATCACTGTCAGAGCAAAACGTCACGCTGGAAATGGCCGTATGTTTGTAAAAGTACTAAGCATACAACTGGATAAATGAGACTTGGATCACACTGCACGAGTTGTGTGAGAGTTTGTAAAGTGATGTTTTAAATGTGGACCCCTATGAACTCTATTAGTCAAGAATTTTCTCCAGTTTTGGGAGAAAAGCAAAGTTTTCATCATGAATTCAGGATTACATGAGGTGAGTTACTGATATTTAAATGCTCATTTTGGGGGGGTGAAGTATTTAATGAGACACTGCGCTCTCAGTTTATCATTCATGTGTGAGGACATTTCTGCCTACAGAAAATCACAGGGGTGTGCTTTGCTTTATAAAACATGTCGTCAGTAAAAGATTTGGTCCCTGTTTGACTGAACATAGCAATGCATTTAAATGGCTTTCATCATGCATCAAGTGTCAAAAGCGGACAAATGCAAACTCACCACGTGTCCAAAGTGGACCTTGGTGAAAGTGAACATTTTGAGCGCGGGGCTGGAGAGCCTGACAGACGGCTGGATGTTTTCCTTTAGGAGTTTCTCCATGTACATCCCAAAGAAAGGCCAGGCCTGCTCCAACACCTGAACATGCAAAGCAAAACAGAGCGTGTGAAAACGCCTTGATTCAACACCTTAATCAAACAACACGTGTTATTTTACTTGCACTTTGAAATACAGGTAATACTTGAAGGCAATATGCATAAAACAGCAGCATTTCTTTTTTAAAAATCGTACCGATGGAAGAAGTTTTAGTTTGTAGGAAAATGAAATGATACAGTTGAAAATTGGTGCATTCTATGTGTTGCTTTCAGTTCATTTATCTCAGAGTCCATATGTCAAAGCATAGCACTGATGAGTTCAGCCTCTGTCCAGCCCTGCTTTTAAATTGAGCCCTTTTGACCTCTACCATAAAGACACACAGTTATGGATGGGAAGTATGCTGTTGAGCCTTTAAAGAGGAGTCAAAAATCAAAAGCACCAGCTCAGTTTAGCAAGTTGGGGTCTCTTCAACCCTAAAAGAGATGCTTAGCGTCATCCCATAAAACTATAACACCCAAAGAAGAAAACTTTATCTTGATACTGTACCTTGTTAACCCAGTCAACTTTCTCAACATCAGAAAAGTGGACCTACGAATAAAAAAAGATTTTGAAGTCAGACGTGGGTCTGTCAGTATTTATCTAACGCAAACAACATGGCAGCATGCACAATGGTGGTGATGGAAGATAAAATCGTGTCAGTAATTATTAATTATCCATCATGCAATTTCTGAGATAGATTAGTGGTGAAATTTGTCATCATGAAATCAGTCAAAAAGAAATAATCAAAAATCAATGCAAGACCGGCAAATTCAGTTCAAACAATTCTGCACATTTTCTGGAAAATTTAAAAAGTTAAAACTTCAAATTTAATTTTTTTTTTTAAAAATTACAGCATTCCTTAGTTTTACAAAAAAATGGACACGGAAAAATAAAGTCACAGCAGTATTTGTGATTTAAGGCTTACCAAAGTTTCTTTGCCGCATGGAAACTGTGGACTGTAACAGAGGTTTGGAATCATGCTCTAATAAAGCTCATCTGTCTAAATATCTACCCAAAGTATCATCAGTAAGCTCTGCTTAACCCTTTAAAAACCTGAGCAAACTGGTTTGAATTCTTTAAAAGACACGGAGATAAGTTAATGAGCAACAAAAGAAGAAATTACCAGAATATTTGCAGAAATTTTGGGAAAAGTTTGAGAAAATAACCTGAAAATATGTAAAATAAATTTAAAAAATAATCATAATCATAACACCAATAAGAGAAAAAAAAGAAAATGACCTGGGAAAAGTTCTTCAAAAATATATAATTGTGTAACATAATTTTAAATATGTAATTATGGTCATTATAAATACTTTTTTTCCCTAGACATTTTACCCTAGGTTGTTTAAAATAATTCACAAGTTCTATTGATTTCTTGCAATTTGCATAACAATTCTTACAAAGTAAAGGCTTACCCATAACTCAAGGTACATTTTTAAGACCTACAGAAGGGGTAAAATAAGATCTATTCATATAACAGTTTAACTTTGGGAGAAAATCAAAAATCCACATATTTTCTAATGGAATTCTACATGTATGAAACAAGAGTTTTAGTGTTTAAACCATAGAAAGTATGTCATAATCATTTCTCCGTCACAAAAACAGAGAGTGAGCTGCAAGAAGTGAAGCGTAACCTGATCTGCTGTGTATATGACATTCCTCTGACATTAGAAGAACCCCTCTCACTGTCTCTCCTGTCCCAGTTCCCATGAGTCACTGTGCGAGTGGGTGTGGTGTAACCAAATGCAGAGAAACAAAACCTCATGTGAAAGAGCAGCACGTTTGGCTGGCGTAACCCAGTTCTGAGCACTGGGAGGTTCAGCCCCAGTCTGGCATGTCATGCAAATACAGTGTCGTGTTGTCAGGGAAACAGAGAGCGTGACATGTCCTACAGTATGGGTTTCGTTTAATGATGTTTAACACAATGTTGCTACCGCTGCACACTAAGTGTTACCTTACTTGACCTGCAAAAAGCTGACAAAATCAGTGACTCCACAAACAGCAAAAACAGGTCCGACAATAAGTTTGGACAGTTTTTTTCAGTGACTGGAATGCTGCCGAGTTGACTAAATGTTGACACCTACAGCAAAAAGTAAAGCTTCTCAGTGACAAACAGCAGAAATCTGTCATTTTACTTTATCGCATATTAGCAAAATACCTCTGGTGGATATGGCTAAGTACATTTACTCAGGTATTGTAATCAGTGCAAATCTGAAGTACTTCTACTTTACTCAAGTATTTTCTTTTCATGTCACTTTCTATTTTATTTACTAGTTACCCTTAATCATTGTGATTTCTACAAAAAAATAGTTTGTAAAATATGCTTTGTTATAAATTACACTTTTTTACAGTTTTCACAAGTACAACTGATTTGAGTCAGTTTATTAATCAATTAATTAATTGAAGATTAACTGGCGGCTATTTTGACAATGGTTAAAGTCATTTTTCATATCCAAACATTACACAGTTCCAGCTTCATAAATGTGACATTTTGCTGCTTTTCCTTTTAATGACCTTAATAACTTTTTAACAGTTTTAACATTAGACTGATAGTTGTGCAAAATAAACACTGTCAAGGTATTTCTCACTATTTTCACTATTTTAACAAACAAAATTATAAATGTAATGGAGCAAATAATTATCAGATAAGTCTATCATGAAAATAGTCATTAGTTGCAGTAGTTGCAATAGTTCAAATGATCAAATGATCTCCACCTCAACCAACTACAACAGCAAAATCCTGCCTTTACATTAAGGGAGAACACTACCTAAATTAACAACTCCAATACGTTATTATCATGGCCGAGAAAAAACACGAGCTCCTCTTTCTCAGATCCAGAGAAGACAGTTTCAAACTTTCAAACAAGGTCATCAAGTGTAAAGTCTGGAGCTGCTTTATAGTCAGTGAATGGGATTGTGTTTGGGTTTTTTTCATACCAAAATTAGTTTGATTCAGTTGTAATGTTCTGAGTTGTGAAACAAAAAATGTACCCAAATACACAAACTTAATTAATTCTGTTAGCCGATCACAATGTACCACATCATCTAAAGTGGACTGTATTAGATCCACGCCCCCTTTTATTCACAGTCCTGAGGCCAGGAGGAAGCAAAGGGTGCATTTTCATCTATAATTCACATTGCTGAAGCACACAATTTATGAAATATTATTAATTACTCATACATGTAAAAAAAATCATATGCAATATTTGACGCTTTTACTCAGGATTTAAATACATAAAAACCCATCCATTTGAGTGAAAGGGATCTCTGAATGTCACTGGAAAATTACTATGGAAATTCTTTTTAAATAGGGAAATACTTGTCTGACTCGATTTACTAATGATGCAATCTGCTAGTAATGCATCTTTCTTAATTATGTACAATTATATTCATCTATGGAGGCTTTCAACACATTGTTTTCAGGAGATTCTTCAAAAATATAAAAATATAAAAATAATGAGGATATTTTAAGTACTTATGACACATATGATATATGAAATATATCTGCAATGCGATTTAAGGCATCACTTTGTTCATTGATACAAATTAAACCATTCATGAAGGAAAAAAAATGGTGAAAAAAAGGTCTGTTCAAACCATTTATTGTCATATTTACAAGGCAATTGTTAGGTTTCTGTGTTGAGACCGTCCGTCGAAAGTTGAAAGAACTGAAGAACTTTGAAAGAAAAAAATACTAATAATCATTATTATTTATGAGTGCATTTAGAGTAAAAAAAATCCATCATAACATTTTTGTGAGTGTGCCTGAATATAATTGGGCTAAGTACATTTTCCTGTTAATGCAGGACGTCAGCTTGCTACATGGTATTTTCACAGTGTGGCAGCTTAACTTTAATTCAGGTAAAGTATTTGAATAAATCCTCCATCACAGCACAATACATACCCATGATGCCATCTGTAAGGCGCCCTCCAGCTCCTTATTGACCACATATGTCTCATTGTCCACGAAATCAATGGCGGTTCCGATCCGGGCGTCTTTCCACTGGCGGTTCTTCTTCCACCAGGTGACCATCACCATGCACAGCAGCACCCAGCTGACACTGAGGCCCAGGTATCCTGTCAGGTACACGGGGTACAGCACGACCATGGCTCTGCCGAAGTACGCGAGGAACTCCATGAGGACGCGGTTGACAGCGAAGGAGTTCAGATTGTCTGAGCTGCCGCTGCTCGACAGGCTCTCCCCGAGCCCCGCGCCCTCCCTCGGATACATCTGTCCGGCGGATGCCATGGGGTCGGACTCCCGCTGGAACCTGCTTCCTGAAGTCCGGAACACTTGTTTTCGCTCCCTTTCTGAACAAGTTTGATGTTTTGCGTATTTCGGTTCACTTTAACATGGCTTTCTGAAGGAAAACAACCCAGGGGAGCTAAGCTAAATGACAACTCCGAGGTGCAGTGCTAAAGTGAACAGTGACAGTCCTAAAACTTCCGCGTTTGAAACTTTGAAAACGCAGGTAGCCTAGGCACACCTGCACCCATGGGTGGGGAATGCAAGCTACAGAAAAGAATTCCACCCCAAAAATACATTCGAAAAAGCAGCTGTGTAATATTGGAGCCTTTTTGGTGTTGTTGCTATTTGCAGTTTTTTTTAAAGTCCCATATATATATATAATTTCAAATAATTTTCAGGTTTATAGCCTACTTCTATTTTGTGTTCCTGCTTAAATGTGTTTATATGCTTTAAAGTTCATAAAACGCCTTATTTTCCACGTACTGTCTTCCTGAATATACCTGTATTCACACTGTCTGAAACACTATTTATCAAGGTAAAAGATAGATTTAAGTTAAAATTTGTCCTTAAATCCTGCTAAATCTTTTGACCAAGATAGGTTCTCAGCAATTTTCAGCATTTTCACGTGAACTGCAAAACATTCCAACAGGAAATACAAAAGGTGTGCTCAGGAATACTCGCTCTGAATGCCGGAGCACACGCTGGAAAAAACTGGACTTTTCGTGTTGGAGCATCGTTGGAACTGTTTTTATTTTTTTTCAAACAGCACTTCTGTCATATTAGTGTTGAGCATCACATTAGAATTATGAATGCAAGCAAAGGGACCCATCTGGAATGATTATGTTTGAGTTTGAAACAGTTTGTGACATCACAAATTCACAAAAATCCAGACGGCTCGTTTAAAGACACAGATCCTAATTACAGATTGTGTTCACTCCTCTGTGGACTGAGCGTTTTGATACTTTCACTGTATTTATAGTGTACCTATGCCTGCTTTATATTAAAGAAATCTGACTTTTTACAATATGGGACCTTTTAAATAAAATTTTGTTGCCTTAAATGTTTTTGTGACCAGCAGTAGTGTAGCCTTCCATTGCTGTGATACAGAAGGACTAGTGTCAACCCTTATATCTCGGACACAGGAGATAATGGTCAGGGAGACTGTATCTGCACAGATGCAGTAAGACCTGCAGATGGAGCCAGACAGTCCAGCAGAGAACTTCATTTCCATAAACCTCTGTGATAACAAGTCTGTGATTTCCTGGCCTCTCTGTAATAAAAACTCACTTAACAACAAGCATATGAATGTTTTTCTAATGAAAAGTAAATGCATTTTTAATCACCTGTTAAACATTAAATTACATTTTTAAAATCTGAAAAGAAAGCTGATCTTAATGTAAAGGCTTGAAAGTTTGACGGGTTTTACACGAGGAAATCATTGCATATTATAGAAATCTAAGAGTGTTTTTCTTTACTGTAATCTTTCTATATTTCCTTGTTTTTATTTTACTTATACCTCCTGGATCTTTATTTTAGAGCAAGATTACACGTTTATAGAAGTGTGAATTACAAGCGAAGCTTATTTCCCTGAACCAAACATCGGTGTCTGAGTTAATGATATCAGAACCTAAGGGTTTGGAATAAATACATTTGACAGGTAAGCTTAGTGTTTTAAGAGAAAATGGCAACCATTATTATTAACAATGGGGGACGTTGGAAGTCCTGTGTTAGTAAAGAGGGGTGATAAGATGTCTCTTTTATTGATTTGTGGGTTTTTTTGGGTATATTCTACATTTTTGTGGTTCCCTTTTATCATGGTATGAAAATTGCTGTTTAACATGTATGTGATTCAACTGATTGTATAAAAGTAGTGAGAAAATAATAGCAATGGGTTTGACATATTCTGCCTTTCAAAAACATATTAGAGGAACTGTAAATCGATATGTAATGACTATTCATTTTACTATGTATGTTGCTCCTATAGACAAATGCTGGACACAAGTTCATAGCTGGAATAATTAACTTTATTATACAAAAAAAACAAAACATTGTGCTAGTATGAACTTTTGTGGTACATGTTTGTTAACTGGAACAGCAGTTACCTTTGCAGGTTTCCCCTCAAAACCTAAAGTAATTGTTAACCTGATATATGCATTCCTACACAGGCAAGTGTTTATTATCTTTTATTATCCCATGATTGCCTGTAACAGTGCAGGTGCTTTCCATCAGTCTCACACCAACTGCAAACAGTGTACAAAGCTCAGTGTGATTACCAAGTGCAAAACATATAGGCAACAATTTGTTTCGACAACCCTCTAATTTTCTTTTCCTTCTCTGATTTTATCTCGCACAGTTATTCTGTAGTATGGCAGAGATATTTCAAGGCACTATATGGATCTGACTTCTAATACTTTCTCTTCTGACTCTTGTAAAGAAAGTACGTACTATATTACGGCAATAATTGGCAATTTAAACCAAATACCTCAGAAAAAAAATATCAGCTGACAATTCGTGGCAAACAGCATTTGAAACAACAACTTACAAATGTAAGGAATTATTTTGCTGTCTCAGTTCATGGCTGTCACTTGAATGTAATCAAATATTCAGGACAAGCCTGGCTGTCGTGGAAGATAATGTACATGGTGGGTTTGGCCAGGTTGTCTACAACGCTGTCGTACTTCTGAATGGAGACGGGGCCCTTGGCCGGTGGTGTGATCATGTTTTGTTGTCCAGTGGTGAAATCCCCCGTCAGCACTCGACAAAGGTACATGAACTTCTCGCCATTTTGATTAGGCTTGGAGTAGGTGTCTTGAGCAGAGTAACTGGCATTGACAGCAAAGTATGTGCCATTGCCGTAACAAGCAGCTGAAAGTGGAACAGCAGCAGACAGATACTGAGTTAATCCATGAGATACTTCCTTTAATATATTAGGGGTTAGGGTTGCTTTTATCTACGCCAAAAACTGTGTCATTTTCAGATGATATTTCAACATGCTACACTATGGCGTTTTTCAACACGCTATGTAAATGACCCTCAAAAGGTAAAGAATTTCTTTCAGTAAGGTAAAGTTAATGCTAAAGTGACTTCCTGTAAGCTATTAATTTGAAACAGAAACAGATCATTACAGCACAGCTGAGAAAATGGAGGGAAACAGAGAAATGTTTGCATGGAAGTTTCTGATGGTTTCTTATTAAAATAAGCACCAGGCGGAAATGAAAACAAGGTATGGCGTGGTATAAAATGTTTTCTTGGTTTTTGGATATGTATTTTACCTTGTGGTAATTAAGTGTAAACTTAAGTGTGTCACTGTCACAGCATTAATTCTAAAAGCTGCTGATGTACATCAGATAATAAGTTATCATCGCTAACACAGATATGCCTAATTCATTAATGTATATATTTGTGTAATTTGCTTTTGTATACATAGTATATTGTTATGTTTCATGTGTATAAGAGCTGATTTTACTTTTTTGTGTTCTTTCAGCTCTTACGTTGCTGAAGGAACACATCAGTACGCTTGACCATAGTTTGGCCTAGGGTTTGCTACACGCTATACTATGGCTTTTTTCAACGTCAATAACAATTACTTTTTCAGATGATTTTTTCACATACTATACTATGAAGGAACTGAGGTAAAAGCAGAATTTATTGTAGGAAGAACAACAACTAGAAAAACAAGAGCTAAATATAACAGAAATTTAACAGAATATTGCTGCACGAGGCCCAAAGTCCCAAACTTTCAACTAAAACTCACCATTCTTTCCTGCGTAACTCCTGTTGAAGCCGTGTTCGTTAATGTAGGCCACAGTGGTGTGACAGGTACCGTGAAAGAGGCGTTTCTCGTTGTTCTGATGCTTGTTTCTCACCTCCATGTCATGCTTCTTGATCTGTAAGCTTTTCCACAACACAGGGTTCTGGATCCTCTCGATCTAAGAGGAGAGAAAAGAGCATTTTTGACAAGACACGTGACAGATAAAACACGATTCATTGCATACAGTGCACGTTAAATGCAGTCTACCTTAATAACGGGCCGTTGGCATGAGCTCTGGAACAGTTTCAGGACTTCGGTGTGCTCTGCTGTCCCAGCCTTAATGGTGATCGCCTGGCATGAGGTGTTGGCTGGCATTGCATCCCAGTGCTCAGGTGTGTCTTGATCTAGAGGCATAATAAAGTTTATTTTAATTATTTCCAGTATCAACAATTTCTTCCCGAAAAAATAGATCTTATCGAAGACACGGGAGGAGAGTTAGGGCAAATAACATGTTTTCTAATTATCAGAGGAGTATGATACCTTTCAGTCTGTCGATGCGCTTTATCTGCAGGGTGTGTCCCTGGCTATCAGTAGCAGGTCCCTTTGGCATAGTGACTGTGTAGTCTTGACCCTGAACTGTAACTTTTACATTCGGTAGCTTCTTTTCCAATGCTTGCTCAAGCTTGAAGTTGGCCTTTGAATCAAAGCTCTGAAACTGAAGCCCCTGCTTCTGGTACTGCCAGTCTACCACTTTGCTCGCCAGCTCCACTTTTGTCTTCTGCTCCTCCTCATCCCTCACTGCCCTCAGCAGCTCATGGATCTCATGGCTGGCTTTGAGCACATCCTTGCTGAGCCCCTCAATGGTGACTGAGACCTGGGATTTCTTGCTCTCTGTCCTTATTGTGACACCCATGGTCTTCTGGATGTCAACGATGCGCTGGTGGTCTGTGTCGGAGAAGCTAAGGATGGTGTTGTCTGAAATGCAGATGCTGTTTTGTTCCTTAGATAACAGGTCGTTGATCCACTTCTTGGCTGCGTCTACTCTTGCCTGCGATTCGCCACAGATGTGGAAGGAAGAGGGGTCAACTTTCAGAGGCTCGATGACAAAATCGCCATCTTTCTGTGGCTTTTCAGGGCTTCCACTATTAAATAATACTGAAAGAACAAAGATCCACATTAGAATAAACTTTTGTGATTATGGATTAAAAAATATTAACACCAAAATGTAGTCTTCACTGTACTTACATTTAATTTTGGAGCCTATGTTTCCCCAGAAGCCTGTTTTATCTTTTGGATCAGTGGCTTCTCTCTGGTGCATGCTGTTGTAGAAATCTTTTAGCATGGGTGGCTGAAAAATAACTATCCGAATGGTCTTCAAGGGGCTGGAAGTGTTTTGGGTCAACACATCAACCACTGCATCCAACATGGCGTCCGCCACCTGCTGTGCCTGCACATTGCCTTGACCTAGAATGGTAGAGCATTAAGTTACAGACTTTTTGCGAAAAATGTGCGCAGGTGTGCAGCAGTCCAAAAAGGCAGAATCTGAAAGAAGATACTAAGGATGCTAGAATTTCTGAGCTTTGAACACGACTACATGAAGATAAATATCAAGAAATCACAAAAAATCTCACCTGTGCCAATGGCAGGAAATGAGACAGATGTGTGTGAGTTTTTCTCACACATTTGAAGTGCATCTTTCACAACCCTTTTGATTTTTATTGGGTCCGTCTGTCCAACCAGGTGGAGGATCTTCTTACACTTGAGGTTGCCTGGCTGGGTTAGTATCATGCCTGGGTTGGCCTGGGCACCTAAAAGTGTACACGGTGGATTTGAATGCTTTTGAACCTGGACAAAAATGGGTCTGTGTGTGTGTGTGTGTGTGTGTATTTAGGCCATACTTCATTTTGGAACAATCTTCAGTTATGAATACAGAATTGGAATAAACATTGACTCTTTATCCAAATTAAAATACAAAGCATGAGAATTGTTATAGTGTGTTAACTCTTTGTGTAAATGTTTCCTTACCGAGTTTTTGGCACTCTGCTTCAACAGCCTGACCAGCTGCATCAAGAATGGCCTTCGATACTCCTAGAGGAGGGAAATATGAAAACAAAAATCATTTTTTAAATAGATATGAAATACATATATGAATAAATTGAAAGATATGATTACACGTGGCATTCAAGATTATCAACATGATTGAGCATGGGTTTCACATGTCAAATATATTGCCTAAATATTTACATTAAATGTAGAAAAAAAATTATACATATTTTGCATTTTTGAAACACTCCAGTTCATTTACCTGACTTAAGAGAAAATGACTCATTGGAGGAGTTGACGATGACATCAGTGGTCTCCTTGGTTATGTCTCCTGTGACCACCTGTATAACCACACCTCCCATTTTGGTCTCATGCATTCCTGAGCCCGAGACAACTTTAGAGAAGGGGCCTTGAGACACTAAACGAAAACAAATAATTAAGAGTGGTGCAAAAGCCCATTAAGTTAAAGTGAGTAAAACAATACAGTTTTTTTTCAGATTAGGCTTTGCAATGCTAAGATTTGACTGCTTATTTTTTAAATAAATCCTTGTGAATTTTTTGGGGTTGTTTTTTTTAGGTGTATAAGTACACTTTTTGAGTGCTTCACTACATAATATGGAGTGGAGCACTCCAGTGTTCAGAAAACTGTTATTGTAGTGCTTACACATTTCTCATTACACATTATATTTTTTCATTGCATATTAAAATGTTGCAACAAGGTTGCCCACCTTGACTTTGTGGAGAACTCATGGGCATCGTACCACCTGAGGCATTTGGGAATTTCTTCATGAATTCATCACCAAAGACCTGGAGACAGAATCACAGATACTTGTTAACAAAACAGTTACAACATACAGAAGTCACACACTCAGCTGATTGCCTCTTGTAAACTGTGCTATAGTGGAGAGCTATAACTTGTTAACTGTGCTATAGTGGAGAGCTATAACTGGTTAATAATACTGATATGTCATTAAAATTACAATTACAAGATTTTCATAAAATAAAATAAAATCAAATCATAACTATTTATGGTTGGCTTTTTTCTTTGCAACTCTTTACATAGTCATTTTCATGATTAGTGGCAGGGTCTGCCATTCCCATCCAGGATTCACAGGAAAAGATGCATGCATGTAATACAGTGTTACTGTTTCTTTTATGTCATTATTCACAGACTCACAGTTTAATGTTCTGTTTTTGTCAAAGTGGCTGTTCAGTGTTTGCTGCCTCCAGATTTCTGGGGCTTGAAGTATTTGTAGCATTATAATGAACAGAAGTTGCTGTTCCCACCAGTAACAACAGATTTCACCAAATCAACCAGGGCCATAATCTTAAAGATTATAATTTTAAAGGTATACTATGAAGAAATCCTACTGTTGGTTAACAATATTCAAAATACTTTATATATTGTTTTGGGGAAAATTCTGCATAGTACACCTTTAAGTTCATCTCACTGTTAAATTTTTACTTTAGCACAAGGGGCTTGAAAATACTACGAAGCATGTTTTCTGTCCTTACCTTGATAGTTGATGCATCTCCTGAGTAAAGGATGATCACAACCTTCTTCAAGTGCTTAGGTTGTCTCTTGCTAAATGCTAAGATTTCGTCCAAAATCAATGAGGCTGCAAGGTCTTTTGGGAAACCCAGGTTTCCTGTGCCGATGGCAGGGAAGGATATTGAGGTCAGACCACTGTCTTCTGCCTTGTCCAAGCAATCCTTGAAAATGCCACTCAAGGTCTGGAAGGCAAAGCATAAATGATATTAATATCTGGGCACAAAATGTTTAAGATATGACCTGGGACCTCAAACAGAGCAGACAGTAGCTGAAAGCAATATGTCTTGTGTTACACATATTAGTAAAATAATGTTTTACATTCAGACAATAAAAGAAAAAAATGTGTAGGTCTTCCTTAGATCAAAGACTTTTCACCATATTCAGTTCAGAGACATCATTTAACCCATGATATACATAATGGTACACTTTTACCTTTTCAGCTGTGCCTTGTCCTTTGTCCCAATGAGGTGCAACTGCATGAAAGACTTGTTTGCTTATCAGGTTGCAGCCCTCAGTAACAATGACCTCACCAACATTTCCATGAGCCTTATTTGCAGTTACCAACTGCTGAAGATCGGGTCCGGCCGCACCCAAGATGGCATTTGAAACTGCCCCTCTGTTCAGGTTGAGATCTTCAGATGCAGTATTAACGGTCACCTCCGTCTAGGAATGTATTAGCATAATTTTATCAGTCACATGTCCTTCATTCCACAACATCTTAATATTTTAAATCATAGAGCAAACAAATGTCAGTGTCTTAAATATCAGTCAGAAAAGGATCAGTCAAGATCTACAGGACCACATTAAATGCATGGTGATACTATAAAGATAGAGGACAGGGTCAGTAGTATATGCTACATACTCTAGCAATGTGTCGTCCCTATTTAGGAATGTTTCAATCTTAAACTAAAAAAGTAAAGGATGATAAGAAATTTAAATTACCGTGGCATTCTCTATATGTCCTTTCATGAGAGTGACGCCCAAGCCCTCTGAGGTCTGCACTTCAACCAAGCAGTCAGCAGATCCAACATGTTTCACAGTGTCAGACTTGGTGGTTTGCGTAGGGAGATTTGGTTGATTAAGACTACTACCATGATTCCCAAACTCTCGTCTGACAGCTGCTTCCATAGCCTGAACAGTGCTGTCGTCATTGTTCACCAAATGGATCTTCTTCAGGTTGATGTCATCATACTCATCACAGTGCTCCTTCACTGCTTTGATAATGGTGTCTGCACATAACTGGAGAGAAAAACCAAGGTTTTTGCTGATGGCGGGCAGAGCCACAGAGGCGCAGCTGTGTTCTTCAGCAAGTTGCAAGCTTCCTTTGACGGCATTTTTTAACAGCGCCACAGACCTCTGGGGATGAGCAGGGTCAAACTTGGGTCCCACTGCATGGATGATGTTTTTGCAGTAAAGCTGTCCCCCTGCACCAGTTATGACACATTCTCCAGGCCTGAGATGTCCTTTCGCATTAATTAGTCTGTCACATTCATCCTGCAACTGAGGGCCAGCAGCCTTAAGAAGTGCCCCTGAAAGACCACCACTATGTTTTAAGACTGTATTAGAAGCATTGATAACTGCATGGACTGGGTAGCTGCACATATCTGCCTTGAGAACAGCTATTTCCACTCCATCAGCTGTATGAAGCTGATATACATGCTTTGATACTTGCCCTCGGGCCAAGTCGTCCTGTCCACCGCTCGTCTCATTAACCAGCTGCACCAGGCAGCCAGTTTCATTCAACAGTGAGGAAACATACATAGCTTCTTTATCCTGGAAGAACTTCTTCACACTAGGCAAGGAGACCTTTAAACCTTCAAAGACCAAAGAAGAGACCAGTTTTTCAACCAAGGTCTTGCCCTCTGTGACATCAACTCTAGAGCCACTAAGACAGACAGCCTCCTTTTTATAAGACACCTTCACTTTGTCTTCCACTTGCTCCAACCAATATGTGTCAAGTTTTTTAATGTATTCAACTATGACATTAGCCTTGACCACAACTGTCTCTTCAACTTGAGCATTCTGCATTAAGAAGTCAGCAATTTCACTGCTAACCCTTGTGACACTGTCCTTGTGGCCAGACACCACGACTTGTTGATTAGTGGTCTGGATTCCAATTCTTCTGCATGACTCATTGTCGGCATTCTCTAATTCAGTGACCAGGTCCTGCCACTCTGGCTTGTCCAGGACATTACTGTCTTCAACATCAATGTATTGAGATATTAGCAGACCCCGCAGATGCTCCTCAGCATCATTCAGATCTCTGTCAGAAACAGCAAGGAGTTGCAACCTGTATGCATTGATCTCAAAAGCTGCATTTATCCCTTGGGATATGAGGAGAGCATCTGTAAGCTCCTCTTGTTGTTCATCCTTCAACAAGTCAAGAACATAGTTATCTAATTCTAAATTCTGTCGTTTTAATGCAAACATTGCATCATATATGACTTTGCTTGCTGTCAAAATCTCATCCCTCAAGCCAGTAACGATCAAATCTGGACTGTCTTTTCTATATGACATTTTGAGGTCTGGGTAGACATGTAGCAGCTTGTCCTGAAGACCATTTTGACACAGGATGTGGAAAATTGATGGTGACAATTTGATCTCTTGGGTCACGCTAAATTTCTCCCTCTGCACCCTTTTGGCAATCTTGCTTACGACTTCACAAAGAGTCTGCTCTAGTCTATTGACATCAGCCACCAGGCCACCCACTAATAAGAAACCATTGGCTTTATCAGGCACAACAACCACATCTTCATTCAGTAGCGTCTGCTCGATCTTCACCTCAGATTCTTCCCATACCTCTGGCTCTGGCTGAAGCTTCAGGGATTTGAATTTTGACAGAGCTTGTGCAAAGGCTGACTTTACAGTGTCTCTCCACTCTTTGATGATGACTTTGGCATCCTTTTGCTGTAGTAGTGAAGATACAGGGCTCAGGCACACAGTTGGCTGGTTGAGGTTCACGTTGCAGAAATCTTTTGCCAGCTGACTTTGAATGGCCTCTGCTTCTGACTGATTGTCATTTAAGTATTTCCAGACAGCATAGTCAATGGGTTCAGAGACAGCAGCAGGGAGTTTTAGTGGGGGTTTGTCCTTGCCGAAGAGGGCTGTTCCCAAAGATTTATAGTAAGGATAAACTTTGATCTCTTCATGCTTGATGTGATGCTTTTTCTTAATGATTTTCTGAACGGCTATGGAAAGAACAATTGCATAATCAGAGGTTGCCACCTTTATATGAATTCTTGACAAAGTAATATTTAACGGGTACTCTAAATGCACTACCTTTATGGTCTTTGAAGGTGATGATGGCAGACTGTTCTTCTTCAATAAGCGCAACATGCTCCACTTCCCAACCTGCATTTTCTAAATAAAGGCTGAGGACGTCCTCACTAAAATTTTGTATGTCTTCGATTAGAACAAGCTCTGTGACGCCGAGAGGCCTTACTGATAGTCCTTTCTTCGTGAACGTCCTGTTTTGGGGGCATCTTGTCACGAAATCAGTGTTTTCTGTAAGATAGTGTGAAAGGAAGTTAGGCAATGACACTTTCATAAAATAACACAAACAATAAAAAGCTCTTTATGCCCTCTTAGAAAAAACACATTAGCCTTTTAGAAGACATTCAATAGGATGAGTTGTTTGGGAAACAAAATAGCAAATAAGCTAAATTAATTAATGGAAAAGGTTTAGTTTCCACACACACACACAATTAGTACACATTGCGTTTGCATCTAAAGCACATGCAAGGACACTAGCTTGCATGCATGCACTCATACCAGCAGCTGACAATATGCTGATGCTTAGACTTTCACAGTAATCCACTGACCAACAGCCAGTGGCAGTAATGTGCTTAAGGGACATAACAATATGACAACAAAGGCAGAAATATATTCATCAAATTTTTAGGCTGCAACTTGGTGAAAGCCCTAAATTGAATCAGGACTTTATTAACAAGAAAAGTCACTAAAGGCACTTTTAATTTTCAGTATTATTTTAAAAAGAAGTACAGTGATTTGCCAGGTTTTATTGCCAGTGCATTGCTTTCTGTAAGTGTATATTGTTTCACATACATCTGAGACATACGTTGGTAAACAGCAACATTATATTGTCTACCAGTATTCAGAATAAGGACACCTCTGTGTTTTTTTTATCTGTGCTGTTCATTAGTTGTCAGTAAAATTGCAAGAATCAAGTAATTTCTCACTAGACTGGAAGTACTAGAAGCAATTTGTTGATGTAATTCTGCTGAGTGTTATGCAGTGTTCGTGTTAGCTGGTGCCATCTGTTGTCTATTAATGTATGGCATGTAATAAATATGTTTTCTCATGAATAAATATTTTTGCAGCATCAGCAGGTGCGCATTATTTCTAAATTCCGAAAAACAACAGAGGTATGCTGGAGAATATAAAGTGGCATCCAAAATTGTTTGTTCAAGAAAAAACCTTGGGATAAACTCAACATTTTGGACACACATGCACACAGAGTAAATGAGTACCTTTTCCACTCTGGAAAGTCACCACAGCAGAGGAGATGTCAGGAATGACTTCCAAAGTGAAGCTCTGGGTGGCAGCTGGAGAGTCAGGATTCTTTAAAACGTTCTCCACCAGCATCTCCAAAAACTCTTGGTTTAACGTCTCTGGAATGTTTCCTAAAACTGCCGAAGTGCAGCACAGCTCTTCTCCAGCCGCCTCATCATCTCTACCTCCTCTCGCCTCTGTCTGAACATCGACTGCAGGCATGCGTTCATCTGGGCTCGATGTCTTGATGTTTACAGCAACATCCACTGTTAATGAAAAATAAAAAATTAAGTGACTGATCACACATTTCTTTGAGATACTTCAACTGTAAATAACAGCCAACCATGAGAGGAGCTCCTGTTTGTGGGATGTTTATTTCAAGTGTTACCCAAACACACAATTTATTGTGGTGGCCACCCAAATATTTCCCAACACCTAAAAGTAAATCAAGTTTTTCATATATTTTCTTTTAATACTGAAGTGATGCTTGGGTTAGTGCAAGAATCATTTTGCAGCCTTTTCTGCATCTGTCTTGTGGCATTTTGAAGCACAGTGACAGTGGATTTACAGCATACCTGTGCCAACCTAATGATAATCCTGCATTTCAGTGTTTGTATTACATACTGTTATCTATGTATCATTGATAAGATGTGTAGCCTGTCCTAAACAAGACTGTAAAGTTATCACATTTCCTAAAGCAAAGAACATGTGTTTTTGCATGTTTTTATGGCCTATTTACTACTATGAGCTGTCAGCACCCTGCCTGGAGGGAGGGAGGGGAGTGGTTTAATTAGCAGCCATTTTAGATAGCTCATCTGTGACTTAAAACAAGTCAGACGCTCCTGGGCTGTGCTAATTTATTTCCATGTCATTGATGTTTTCATTGCATTTCATCAACTACCCAAATCAAGCAAAAGGGGAGAGGAAAAAAGGAGACAGAGAGAGAGAAAAAGAAAGAGCACAAATGGAGAATTAGGTGGAGAGAACCGAAATTGAAACTTAAATTTCTGCTGATGTAATGTACTCGTGTGGGAGGCTGGTTTAGCCGTCAGCTGTCCTAAACTGGAGCCAAACTGGACCGGTTCAAAGTCCAGAGTGAGAGTGAAGCAGAATGTTGAGTTTGTCAAAACTAAGGCCATCAGTGAAGTGATTTAGTGTATTGTACATATTCAAAAACATTTTGGAAGTTGATTACCCAAAAAAGAAGTTTTTCCAGCATTTTTTTCACATTATTTAAAAGGAAATTTATAAAGTATATGTTAAACAATGTTACAGTTAGGTTTTAGTGTGCTTGTTTCATTACTTACTAACATAAATTTACAGAAAAAAATCTTACTCGAAAAATACTAAGTTCTGGTTTGGCTGACCTGAGAGGGCAAATAATATCTGACCACAGAGCATGAGGCCAACAAATTACTCAAGCTTTGTATCAGATTTACAAGGTTCCTGATTTAGGGAACTGCTGTAATGACAACCACCCCGCCGCATCGTTTCTGCTTTCAATGGCCATCTGGCCAACATATGCAGTAACATGATGTAACCTTTGAACACTTAAAACTGAACATTTTTTTTATCTTACAGACTAGTAATCAGGAACACATTTCTTTCTGAGTTAAAGGAAAGCCTTTCTGTTTTCACCTCTATTTAGTCTGAATTGTTGGCTGCCAAGTTATACTGATCACATGAAAGTGTTTGGATAGTGCTTGTTATATCTAGATATATTTATTTAAGAAAATTGAGATCAATAATTCAAACAACTTTTTGCTAACTACATGCACAAACATGCACCTAATTAACTTATTTTTAGTAATTCTAGTTAGCATAAACTAACTATAATTATCCCTTGAGGTTGTATGCATCCACTCACCAGTCAAGTTGCACTTAGAGTTCACATCCATGTCTGTGAAACCTGACCTTTGACTTTTGGATATCTAATGTCATCACCCTACCATTTCTTTCCATTAGAAATTTGTGTGAAATTTTGTCAGAATAAATGTATGAATTCTTGAGGTATGGTCAAAGACATGTTTTGTGAAGTTACAGTGACTTGTGACCACCAAATTCTAATCAGTTCATTCTTCGGTCCAAGCGGACGTTTGCGCAAACTTAAGGAAACTCCCTCAACGTGTTCTTGCAATATTGCATCCACAAGCATGGGATGGATGCTAAGTCACATTGACCTTCACCTTTGATCACCAAAATTTAATCAGTTTATCCTTGACTCAAGGTGGACATATGTGCCAAATTTGAAAAGCTCCCTAAAGATGTTTTGGGTTCGCGTTCACAAGAATGAGACCAACAAAGTCGCAGTGACCTTGACCTTTGACCACCAAAATGTAATCAGTTCATCTTTGGGTCAAAATGGATCTGTATTTTTAGCTACCATAAATTCCCTTTACTACATCAGATTTGTGCATGTGTGTGATTCTGTCTAACATCACATACTGAAAATAAAATGAATTGCTGACATTTCATGTCATCTAACAAAAATTATTGTTATAGAGAAGTATATATATTTATATATGTGTGTGTGTGTATATGTGTGTGTGTGTGTGTGTGTGTGTTTAAATGAGTACTTACATTTGTTGTTGAGTTCATCAGATGGAGCTTCCTGTATAGGAAAAATATTTGTACAATACTTTTTATTAATGACTTCTGGTGTAACAAGTTTCACATGGCACAATGCCCCACATGACTGCTGGTTTGAAAAGAAATCCAGTCAAGCAAATTATCAGTGTTTGTGTCAAGAAATAACTCCCTTACATAATAATGTTTCCCTGTTTTTTTGTTGCTGTTTTTTTTTTTTTTTTTTTACTTCTGGTTATATCCAAACAGCAGTCACTGAGAAGGATGTAAATATCAGCATGCAGCACAGCCTTTGTTTTATGATTACTCACATGACTACCAGTGAGATGGAAGCTGCACAGTTAGCTTTCTATTCTCTTTTACAGCTTATGTCACTCTGATGAGAACAGTACAACCATAAGACTCTGAGAGGGAGTTTCTATAAGCCAAAGATGAGGAACAATTGAATATCATTGTTATTTCATTGCACTTGAGGTTATAACAGGAAGTGAATGCAGAATAAAGGAGTTGAGTAATGGCAGGTTTCACATGCTCCATGATCATAAATGGCTGTAACACTTGCATGTGATAAATGACACTATAACAACATACTCAGGTGGTCTTAAAGAAATATAATTTGTACTGTTTGTACCCACTTACCCGTGTTGTTGTCTCATCTGTAGGTAAGCGCACTGTCATCTTCAACAAGCCTTTATCCAAACTGATCTGATGCGATTCTTTGCACAACACATTTTGTTGGTCTGTGAGAAAGAAAATAAAAAATTCAACGACCCTTAGTACAGAGTTCAACTGATAACAACGGGCTAACTTTTTTGTTTTGTACTGAAAAAGTTACGTCAGCTACGGTCTAGTTTTTCAGGTCAAACTTACCCTCCTCTCTGCGGAAGCGTAGCACCGCCGTCCTGCTGCCGTTTTCATATTCAACCTCACAGTCGCCACCGTTAGATTTCTTACTTTGAAAGTATTTCACCAATTTGTTTTTAAGTCTGGGTACGTTGTTTTCTTCGAGCTCGACGAGCAGAGCATACAAATATGCGTCCGCCATCATCGCTGGCTCAGCACCCTCTGCTCTGCTTTACTTTCAGTTTTGTTTCTGAAGAAATGGGTGAGTTGATTTCGACGTTTGTTGTCGAGTGAAGCCTAAAAGTAGCCTATTGACGCAGGATGGACTGCAGTTAAAGACAAGAGGACACAGGTTTTCATTGGTCATCTTAAAGAAATATAAAGCACCAAATTTCCCGAGACGCAGTTTGGAGAGAACCTCGCCTTATCCCACAGTTTCACTTTCTGCCTTTCTACGGGACTTTCCAGAGCGGTAAGTGAATAGTTTGATAACTCCATCTCAACACAGTGCTGTTTAAGTCTTTTACATCGGCTGACATTAATATATTCGTCGAAATACATGTCAGTTGTATACTTTTATGAACTAAAAACTAGCACAAAGCTATTAACACCGTGCGTCAGCTCGCTCGCGCTGACAACCCTTGTCATAACAAGAAAGATTTAAAAAAAAAGTGGCGGTTTAATTAATCCATATATATATTTAGACAAGTCGAAATAAACGTATAAACAGTTAAACGGATGCATAGAGTGTCGACGTGCTTTCTCCATTGTTTACAAATCACAATTAGGCAACGTTTCGAATAACGCGGTGTGCATACAAAAGCTGTCAAAATGAAGCTATGATATACTGTATGCTTATGCACGAAAACGCAGATGATTTTTAAATGTGCAGTTCAATGCACAAAAGGAGCAACTCACCTGAAACACCCGCCAGAACCCCTCAGGAAACAAGGCCTATTATATTTCTAATCTAATGTTTTGGTTTCTCTTTGTAAATTTTCTATTTTTTTTTTTTACTTAATAAGGTCAAACATAATGACATTGTTGCAAGAGTGGAGGCAGTGTTCAGATCATTTACTGAATTGGAAGTGCTAATACTACACACCAAAAATACTGTAAGTAACAGTATATAAGTACATTTTTAATGTCGTTATATTAAAAATAAAGGGAAAGCAATGAATGCCTCATTAGATTTTTTTTTTTAAAAAACAACAAAATAAGTAATTTTGTAGCACTTGTATATTTTTATGGTTTGTGTGCAAAAAATCTTAATTTGTAATGTGATTATTTGTAGTGGAGTAAAATGTACAGTATTTCCCTCTTAAGTGTAGTGGATTAGAAGCAGAGAGAATCATGAGATCAAAATATTCTAGATAAGTAAAAGTACTTTCAGTTTGTACTTAAGTACTTTAGTAAATGTACATAGTTACAATCCACCGCTGCTTTGTACTGCCAAGCAGCATACTAAGCATATTAGCACATAGTCTGTACTTTATGTGGTATTATGGGATGGGAACACATTCAGCGCCTGTCTTTTTGAGACAGGTGAGTGGAACAACCTTGTACTTAGGAGACTGTCTCTGTCTCCCTCTACTGGAATTAAAGGAAAACTGCTCTTATAAGCTTTGGATGTTTTCCAATGCATGGTAGCATTTCTAAGATCTGTTAAGAGTGCCAAAAGTGGATTTGCTCCTGGTGCTGGGGCAATATCTCAAACATCTGCCTCTACTGATAGTCTCAGATGAGGCTCTGATTCCATACCAGTAAGTATAGCAAGCAAGCAAAGCTTTAATTATATAGTACATTTCATTCCAGGAGGAAGCACAGTGAACTGCACAAAGTGTGAGTTACATGCACAAAATAAAGCCAGTAACTTTAAACACATAAAAGCAAATCAAATCCATCTAAACTAAGAATAAAACCTCATAAAAAATCACAATTAAGATGAAGAATAAACCAATTAAAGATACAAAAACATATGAGTCACGTTTCAAAAAACAAAAGTTAAAACTAGAATAAGTTTTAATGCTAAAAGTAGGCCATTAAAGGATGCATATATTCAATTAAAATAAAATAGAGGAAATAAAATAAGTACACCAATAATAATAACATACAAGTAAAACCTACAAAATAAGATAAATTAAGAGAAAAACCAATAAACCACTAAAATCATACCAGAGTTAAAACCAATAAAAGAAATAATATAAAGTAAGATAAAGTATAGTCTAACTGGACCACACTGTAATGCGCAACTTAACCTTAAAAGATGATACTGTTGGGACACGCCTAATGTCATAAAAGCATTAAAAAGCATAAAAGCTAATGGCACTTTGAGTTGTATTCATGGAGACTAGGGAAATAATCAGGTGACCTGTTCAGACGACCTCAGGGGAAGAGTTGGCTCAGAGTTCACATGCATGTCAGAGATATTATGGTGCCCAATCATGTGAATTCTTTAAATCAAGTAATACATTTAAAATTAATTCTAAAATTTACTTTAAGCCGGTGTAGTGACTAATGCACAAGTGGCACATGGTTAGTTTTCCTCTATTCTTCTTCTTCTAAACACTATTTATGCAGCTCTGGAAGCTGAGGTCAACATCCGAGATGAGATTTTTAACTTGTGCAAAGCTCTGCAGAGAAAGCTGCAGCAATTTAAAAGAAATGTTCTCTTTTTGAAGTATACTAAGCCACAGATTTAGTGTAGAGGGAATCCTTTTTATGAATGAAATGATGTCATCCCATCGAAAGACCAATGGTGTGGTGAATAACTGCCGTTGTATTAAACGAAAACTCACAGTCATTTGAAAAGACTTATCAAATAAGGTCTGTATTTTTACAGTTGGATTGATAATCCCATTTCCATCTCGTGGCTCAGCTGCAGTTACCAGTTGATCGTTTCCCTTCTGTCATATTTCTTACATATTACCAGGCATGATCAGTCATTCATTTGTGCTTCTTGTCTTGATTTACTTTAAAAGTCATTAGATACTTGCATGATGTTTGAGGTGATCTAAAACTGTATCAACTATATTAACCAAACACTGATGTTATTGTAGAATTTACTAACACAATATTTTTCCATAGCTCTCATTGGGAACCATGGCCTGTAAATTAGACCTTCCACTTCATGGGACCTCACTCAACATTGTGAGACGATGTGGATCTGCTCTGTGTGATGTCGTTCAGAGCAAATTTGGATGTGTGGCCTCCATCGATGGTGTGTATTTTGACGGAGATTCAAACGGTGCACAGCAGATGGGGCCAACTGTTGTCCCTGAGAAAAGGTTAACCGTGAAGCTGCCCTCAGGTGTTCAGGTATCTGTGTGGAAGGCTGATCTCACCAATTTCACAGTGGATGCTGTTGTGAATGCTGCTAATGACCATCTTAAGCATGGTGGTGGTCTGGCTCAAGCTCTGTCCAAAGCGGGCGGGTCACAAATCCAAAAGGACAGTGAAGACTACATCAAGAAGCACGGTAGCTTGAGAACAGGAGATGCAGTTGTCATGGATGCTGGATTACTTCCATGCATGAAGATAATTCATGCTGTGGGCCCGCAGCTCAACACATTTGCCTCTAAGTCTGATCTTTTAAAGGCTGAACCACAGTTGGAGAGTGCCATCAAGAACATTCTCAACAGAGTTAAAGAACACAAGCTGCAGTCTGTTGCCATTCCTGCTATCAGCTCTGGTTTGTTCCACTACCCCCTGCCAGAATGTGCAACCACCATCGTGAAAACTGTGAAACACTACTATGAAAGCTTTCACTCTCCAGGACATCTACCTAAAGAAATCCACCTTGTGAACCATGATGAGCCTACAGTCAAAGAAATGGAGAGAGCCTGCCGTCAGATATTAGCAACCAGCAAACACAGAGGGGACACCAAAACCTCAACACTTTCTGTCCAACTTGGAAACACCCATCTGACACTGGTGAGGGGTAAAATTGAAGAACAGCAGGTAAGAATCTGTAATGTTTCTCCATGATTTCATATTATTACATTTAATGTGGATGTCCCCTTGTATAAAAAAAAAGTTGTATGTATTTTTCATATTTTCAGTAATATTAAAAGTAATACAGATCTAAGTACTCATTTTCTACACATATGCACTTAGCCTGGTCAATGGTTGAATTGACTTGTAAATACTTGGGGTGGGGAAAAACTCCATACAGTATAGTATTGTGATATTTTCACACGCCATTATCATATTGCTACATGGACACCAAGTTTGTATTTTTTGCTATATAAACTATTAATATTGCAAATATAAATAAAAGTTTTTATAGCTTACTAGAATAAGAAAAATGCTTTTTCAGTCTATTAAATACATTTTTTGCTGCAGTTAAAGTAAATGAAGTGAGATGAACAGACAGGAAACTTTTATCTTAATAGATAAAACATGTTGACAAAGTTTTCATTTCATTTGTAATTGAAAAAGCAATAAATTGAATATTAACACAATGTCACAATAATATTGTATTCTGACTGAAGTACTGTGATGATGAGGCTACTGGTGATGCCCACAGTTAGTAAAGACCAAAAGTATCTGCCTCTTATTTATTTAAACTTCTCTGCTATTTAAGGAAAAATAAAAGTTATGGTATGTATGTAGTACTTGTCACAAACTGCATGTTTCCCATCTCATGTACCAACTATGTTTTCTCTTAGACAGATGTCATCGTGAATACTGCATCACTACAGCGAGACTTGAGCGTTGGCCAAATCTCCAACGCTTTACTGCAGAGAGCTGGTCGTGGAATGCAGCACGAACTTAATGCTGCTCCTCAGACCGGACACGTCACCCCCACAGATCCCTACAGGCTGCAATGTAAAAAGGTGTTTCATACTTTTTGCATTGAAAAGGGGAAGGACCCAGTGCAGCAGACAGCAGCGAAGAGGGTACAGTATGACTTTCAATGTTTCTGAGGGTCTGAAGTAAAAGGGATATTAGGTTCATAGTCTGATATATGCAAAACTGTTATCAGTTTTAAACTTGTATTCATGGTAATATCAAGAGAGCACATATTCTTAGTAGCTTTAAATACAGCTCAAAGCAGAACTGAAAACCTAAAATGCACACTGTTAATAATGATAATAAAAATTACTGTACAACCTGTTCTACTGTTGTAAGAGCTTGAATTTGTCTCTTTGGCTGTCCACGTATTCATTGATTACAGGTTCTTTTCGAATCAGTATTGGATTGCTTGAGGTTGGCAGGCACAGAGCGCTACACATCAATTGCTTTTCCTGCCATCGGCACCGGAGCCCTCGGGTTCGATAAAAAAGAAGCTGCCTTAATCATGTCAGATGCAGTGGCCAACTTTGCTGGAAAGTTTCAGAGGAAGATGGAAGTTTATTTTGTCATATTTCCTTATGACAACGACACATTCAAGGTGGTATTGCAAAGAATCTGTCATGAAATCAGAATAACATTGTCATATTGGCCATGTTTGTCCACAGTGGAAAGTTACTTGATAGTACTTTTAGTAGAAAGACAACTTCAATAGCTATGAATAACAACAAAATAGAGGGACAGAGGGATACAAATGTTGCCAATTAGTAAAAGATTAATTTGAAAGATGACACTATGTATGAAGTAGCTATAATCTTATATTTGTTGTGTGAGACCTCCCTACGCCTGCAGAGAACTGTTAACTAGGTTTGTCTAGTCACGCAAGTTCAGTTGCCATTGCTCTCTAACTTAATGACTCTAGGAAATGCAATTTATGCTGCATGAATGGGTCTCATAAAAAAAAATATACCACCACACATACAAAAAAGCTGGGGTGCAGTGTTAAATGTTAATAAAGCCTGATGAATTTTCCAGGTGTTTTTGTAACAACTTTTCAACTTTCACAGTCTTTATTGCACCCATCCCAACTTTTTTGTAACATGTTGAAGTAATTAAATTCAGAATAAGTGTATATTTACAAAAAAAACCCAAACATTAAATGTCTTGTCTCTGTATTGTGTTCAATTGAGAATAGATCAAAAAAGATTCGCAAATCATTGCATTTTTGTTTCAAACATCTTAACACCTGTTTAGGGAATTAGAGTTGTAGTAATAACCATCTCTTTTTTTAGGCATTTGAGGAACAAATGGGACATCTCCAGAAAAGAGCTTCTCATTCCAGCTTTACCCATGGTAACACAATATTTCAGTTTATCATTTCACGTACACAAAGATGACCTCTGATGCAAGTACATTAGACATGGAAAGCATATTATCTGACGCACTGCAGTGCAGAACACTAGTTGCTTTTTTAAGAAATGGCTACATTAACTTTGTTCTAGTAAAATCCATGTCTGCATATGGTTTGTCATAATTGCAGAGGTTGCCACAGACACCACTAAAACTAATATAGGGCAGCTAATGTTATGCATATTAGGAGTGCATGTTTACCTGTACTGTTGCTGAAATGATGAAAAATAATATTGATTCCAAATTGCAGCAGTGAAAGCAATGATGTTGTCTTCACCAGCATTTGAGCACAGAGAGGACTCCCATGGCAGCAGAGCTTCCACTCCACAGATCATCCTGAAGAGCCCCTCTAATGAAACAGTACGCGAGGCTGAACAATGGCTCCATGTTCTTCTCTTCAAGTTCTTTGACAAAGTCGTTATCTACAACAACTTCATCCTGCACTTTGGCGAGAAGGAATATCTGCAGCTGTCCCGTCTGATGAAAAACGGCGTTTCCATCGAGGAGGTCTTCGAGAAAGGTCATGCAGGCATCATTGTAACAGGGGATACAGTTGAAGATGTTGTAGTTGCTGTGTTGCAGGTGGAGGCCATGCTCTGCACCATCCAGAGGGAGTTTGTCACAGAGGAAGAGTGTGCCATGCTTTCTGCTGTGTTGACCAACAATCTGTCCTTTGACAGACAGACAGTTAAAAAGTCAAGCCAAGAGTTCAAAGTCATATGTTCTGGCTTTGAAAAGCATGGGCTTTGGATAGTGAAGGTACAGTATGTGTAAATGAAACACGCTTGATGTTGTGCTAAATTCTAAAGCTTTGTCGTTTGGTTGATTTAGCAGTGGTTTCATGTATTTGAAGCGATGATGATACAGATACAGTTTCAAAGTAGACATATTAGTAATTCAAATGGAATAGTGTCTTTATACTAATTTGTTTTGGATACAGCAAGTTTCTTATTTTGGCTCAGTGCTTAACCCGTGAAATACTTTATTTTCAGGTGGACAAAGTGGAGAACGAAACACTGAAGGTTATCTTTGACCTCAAGAAAAATCAGCTGAGCTACTCCAAGCGTCCTCGGGAGATGCTTCAACGCATCCCTGCACAGTTCTGTGAGATGGTTAGCCACATCGGATTCCATGCAGAGATCGCACCACCTGATGGTACGATAGTACTTCTACGAAAAGCATTCGATAATGCAAATTCCTTATGTCTGGTAAATGGTGTTCTGATGCTGCCATTCAAGACCCTTGAAAGTGATCAGAGAAATCAAGAAAAATGATGATAAAATATATATATAAAAATAACACAATTTTTCTTTTGTATCTTCCTCTGTATACAGAGCCAGAATATGGAGAAGGCATCTACTTTGCTGCCAAGTTGTCAACAGCCATGGAAGTGTGGAAGCAGCAGAGGGGGCGAAAGGAGGAGTACCTGTACTTTGTGCAGGCAGAGGTGCTGACAGGAAACTCTGTCCCTGGTAAACCAGGTCTCATTATGCCACCTCTTGTGGGGACAGATCCACAGATTATGTATGACAGTGTGAGCGGAGGGTCTGGTGATATCTCTGTGATATTTAGTGGTTCACAAGCTCTGCCCACTTACATTATCACCTGTAAGCGCTCCTGAAGAGTTGTTTCTTCACTGTTTCCTCTGAATTTATTGTCTTTTGTTGAACAAATATAAGAATACTTGCAGTGGGTAGAGGAAACGGGAATATGAGAAGTTATATTCTTCTAAAACAAGCTGAGGTTTACTCAGTTTTTAGAAAGAAATGTCTGTTTGCATTACTCCTTTGTACCATATTATGGAGAGCATTGTGACAGTATGAGATCATATTCAGCTTGAGAAAGATGTCATTAGTTTTGAGTCAATGATTTTTTCATTATGTTTGTTTCTTTTCGGGTGATTAATATACGTTCAACATAGCAGCATAATTATTTGTTGTCTGTCTTATAGCAACAATGATACCACATATGCAGTTGTCATTAGAGGAACATAGTGTGTCAGTGAAAATAACATCACATTGATTACACTTCGTTTAAAAAGTGAAATGATTTGGCTACAAAATACAATGTAATTTAACTAAAAAATGTTCATGACACTGATTGTCCAACAGATAACAATGTGTTAAAAATGGATATGAAGCACATGGGTGCAGCTGGTTAAAAATGTCTGACGCTGGTATTAAAATTAAATAGTTTTAAAAAAAGTTTGTGTTCTATTGTATTCTTTTTTCTTGACAAAGCTAGACAGTTTTGTTTGGCACCTAATTATAAGTCACACCACTAGTTCAGAGGATACAGAAATACAGTCCATCACTAGTAATCGCTCTGCAGCCTCATTTATTGGTAATTTACATTTGAAGATCCTTTCATGAAGCTTGACAACAAAACCTGATCAGCTACATAGATTTAATGAAATTAAATACATTTTTCAAACATGTAACTGAACAAAATGAACTGCGTGTAATGACAAAAAGCTTTTATACAGGATATATGGAAAACTGAGAGAAGTCCCTCATATTCTCAGTGATACAGTAACACAAGTGTTAGAAATCACAGTCTGTTTAGCATTAAAGTTCATCCTTGACCTTGCAAATAATTTGAGAAGAAATCTTTGAAATCCAGTGTGTAGGCTTTAGTGGCAACTAGCTGTGAGGTTGCAGAACTGACGCTTGTCCCGTGTGTCAAGCCTGCAGGAGAACTACGATGGCCGATGTGTAAATGCACCACTGTTTGGTTTGTCATTTCTGGACTGCGGAAGAACAACATGGCCAGCTCCGTGGGAGAGGACACACGTATGTAGATAAAAATGGCTCATTCTAAGATAAATAAAACACTTTTCTTATTTTCAGGTGGTTATAAACTGCTTACAAACATAGTTATGAGTATTATAATGTATTTCTGGCAACAGATATCCCTAAATCCTACACACTAGCCCTTTAAATCAAGGTCAATTTAGTTGCTTTTCCTGGAGCTTTTGGCTGCATTAAGCATTCATTAGCAGATGACTTTCACTTAGTTGTCATAAAAACATTGATGTTCCTCGATCCAAGTCTTTTTTTTCTATTTGTAAAAACACGGAGTGCGTATATGGAACATGTTTTTACTGTATTTTTACCTGTGCTCTATAAATAGTAAATGCCTCTCCTTTCAAAATGTAAACAAGCATTTGAGATACACTGCGGAAAAAAACTAAATTTTTTAACCACGACTTTATAAAAATGTTTAGCTTAAATTCTGTGTAACAACCTCTACATAAGATGAGACTAATCACTGACAGCACAACAGAATTCCACACATCTCTGAGGATGACAGGACGTCTCCTGAGTATGTCTGGATATCAGCAGGGATTTACTTCAGCTGTGTATGTCATTTATAACTGGCAATGATGCCATATCTGAATGATTGTCTATGAAACAGTTACACCTGTTAAATTGCAGACAGTGCACCCGAGGATGTTTTAACAAATCTACAGCAGTCTGCTCAAAGCTCATTACATATTACTGTAATATAAACGGTTTAAACGAATCATACGAAGACCATTTAACATGTCAACACAGGACTAAACAAAGACCACTCCTGAGCAGTGCACACTGGACTGATGCTACATTCAAGGAGAAAACCTTAATAATAACATCCTGTTATTTAATCCTCCCAATGCGCAATATTGACATGTAGGAGAAAGCAAACAGGGAGAGCAGGGACAGCATGGAGAACAGGTGCAGTACATCTTAGAGAACACCAGGGCCCTATTCTTTGTGCATGGACGACTGGGTTATTTAGATTAGAATGTTAATAATTCAGCACGTCTGGATTTTTTTTTGGTTCTTTGACACTACCTTAATTTATATCATTACTAGGGTCTGAAATTAACTTTGTTTTACTGTCTGACACTGTGGCAGACAAGCTTTTCTTTGTCTTTTTCCACCAAATTAGCTCTGGTTCTTAAACTGGTTCTGTTCAGGATTCTAAGAACCTTGGTGTTATCTAGCAAACCAGTTTTGAGTTGCACAATACACAACAGAGGTAAACAGTAGCAGCAAAATTGCAGATTACCTTGTTAACCTGTGCACTTTCGTTCTGTTATTACCAATATTTGTTTTTAACCAAATAAAAAATCAAAAAGAAGCATAAACAAATTTTAAATGACACAACTGCATACTCTTTTTTGTCTGACAAATTCTCACTTTTCCATTATTGCCTTCTCAATCATCTCTTTCCATTTTGTAGAATATGACACACCCTATGATATCATCACGGTTCGCACTTCAGGTCAAGGAAAACCTGCTATTTTTGGGCCCCAGCAGAGAACCAACTTTTTGGGCTCTGAACTTGTGTATTTTTGGTCGAAATGCTCTAAATGGTTCAAAATGGGATACAGGGACCAGAATGGAAGTGGTTCCATGCTGGTGGAGAAGAGGTATGCCAAAACAGCTAAGGTTCTCTGACCATCAGCGCTGACTTTATATAACAGCTGTGAGCAACAATATTATATGCGCTAATATTACTAAATGTGTCTGTTGTGTGTTTTCTGAACTACTTAATTACAATGACTTGATGAAAAAATGTTGGTCAGTACATGAGTGCGTTATGTGTAGGGTTGAGCTGAGCGCTCAGATGAAACAAGTGTCTGGTACAGATAATGTATTTTACCAGTATAATTCAGGTGAGTAGTTTTCTAAGAAATAATAAATATGGCAACTTTTGATCAAACTATATCAATCTGAGTTTTTAGTTTTTGGGTTAGCCCCCACCTGTTTCCCATTTAGGCCACACTCACATCCAGTTCAGACTCAGCCCATTCCCACTACAGATAAAGATACAGATAATGGTGTGCTCACTCATCCCTAGTTATGCAGTTCATTTGTATTTCAAGGCCTTTTTAAGCACTTTTTAAATTTTCATGGTATTCCAGTATGTCATTTTTTAACCCCACTTCATGCACTTTGTGCAAATTGTTTCATCTTGTTAAGTCTAATTAAAAATGTGGTGTTATTCAAGATAACTTCATCCGGGATCAATAAATCAATTCTCAAACTTCTTTGAAAGAACCAAATAAATTGGGTGAGAATAAACAGGATTGTTGTTGCCTGATAACAGCTTATTAGCCTGAATTAGTTGAGCCACATTTGACGAAGAGGGCCCAGCTGCTCGTGTTAACAACCACAGGGCAAACCGAGCCGGGCTGAGTTAGATAGCTATGGCACATCTGGCCTCTAATGCTGATAAAGTTACTAAAATTGATATTTTTTTATGTCAATATCAAGTACAAGTTAATAACTCAGAGAAGTTACATTCTGAGACAGTAAATCCCTTTTTGTGGTTGAGATTAATAGCTGCACCTTCTCTTCTAAAACTCCCCTGACTTTGGGTCGTGACCTCAACTCTTACTACTTGAATTACAGAACATCCTTTACAGTACAAATATATGGCTAACATACCCTCCAGAGGCCAAGCCATTAAAACAGGAGGGCATATTTCTGTCAGTTGGTCCCCGACTCCAACAGTTTTAAATGACACTCTCCTCCTCTGCACCCTCCTTCAGGTTCACAGATACAAGTCACACATACAATTCAGATTTCTGCTTTCATACAAATGTAAACACACACACACACACACGTACCGTCACTCTGTGCACTCAGCTATCTCTGTGCCGTCCACGAGCAGCGTGTGAATGATCCCGTCTCGTCTCTTCCCGCTGCTCACAGCCTTAACGCAGCAGTTGTGGTCTCCGAGAGTGAAATGTGTTTCTGTGCCATCGTCCACAAATTCCCCCTGCAGGTGCAAATCAGACAAGAGAGAGGACAAGCAAAGCAATCAATCTGTAGAGCCACAGAGAATTTGAGGTTTTCTACCCACACAAGCTGATAGCGCTGTGGTTTGTCTTATTTTAGGTTTAGATTTTGATTTCCCTGTGATTTTCCCTGACATAAAATTTCAGTGGTGTGTCCTGTATTCAGTATCAGCTACTGTTTATATACTTACTGCAGTCTCAATGTTTTGTCCATTACACCAAACATCCATGGTGTCTTTCTCTGGAAAAAAAACAAACAAAACAGACACTGAATCAATGAAACATGCAACTGCAGGGCAGTTAAAGTATGTAATGTGACTTCCAATTAAGAGTTGCTGTTTGTGTACAGCCATGTTTGAGTTATTTGTTTCTAATGCTGTTAGGCAATGCTGTGAGAATGACTTTATCAGATCGTGTGGTGTCCAGAACAACACGCAAGAGAGCAATACCATGGTCTGAATCTGTTCCTTGTCTTGCAGGCTGTCCCTGATATATAGATCACCTATAGAAAATCTATATAATACAGCCACCCTCATTTGAAATGCAAAAATGTAGTAGATAATGCATACATGTACTTAAAGTTGGAACAACAAAATAAAGTGGAGGTAATGGAAACAACAATGACAACAAATAAGTCTTTACTTTGAAGAGAATTTGTTGGTGGTTCTTCATTGTAATAAAAACACAAATTCCTGGTGCTGGCGACAATGTAGTCACAGTAAATTACACTTTTCACAAATTTCAAATTAACTTAAATTTGTAAATACAATTTAGTTTCCTGTATCTAACTGATAGAAGATGTTGCCATTGCCTATGTACCAATGTATTTGAAAGCAAAACACGTATTGACAGGGAACTTTCTTCAAACATACATTTTTCTGAGTGCTGTGAATCACCATTTTTACTAAAATGACAACTCATATCGTAAGATCTGTAAAAATAACCCCATTATGATTCTTTCTGCATGTCATCCAGCTCTACTGCAAGCTGTATTTGAATGTTTGTTATTTTGACTGGTTACCACTACCTCTTGAGGACATTTGATCCTTCTGATCGTGAAAACGTAAACCCTTTTGAAAGACATGGCTTGATCTATGTAACATATTCAATCTTACCTTTTCTACAGAAAAAAAACAACATTGATGGCCTCCCATAAAACCACGAAAGGGGAACAAGTGGTTTGACAGTTCTATCAATGTTATTATCAACATCTGAGCTAGTTAACCACACCAGAAAGATTTATCTGTGATATTGCTACTGTAGATCACTCTCACATAGACCTACCCGTCCTGTGAAGAAGTATTTACATTATTCAACTAACAAGATTTATTTTTATTTATTGCCCTCTAATGTACAGTAGTTGTTATGTGTTATGCATGCTTCAGGTAGCATGTCGCCTGATCAACTTTAAGGGGTATAATTATAAGGCGGATTAACTTGCCCAGATGACAGAGGTGGCTGAAGATGGCGTGGGGCTTAGCGCTGGTAAACAGCTTAACCTCAGCTCTAGAATAATATTAGTGGGTTGTTTTGAAGGGGCAGGAATCACACTATGTTAAATATCAATACAATATCTATCTTGATTGATTGTGTGAACACAGACACTAATGACATGAGGTAGTGGATTCACACATCATCACATTAACCCATGATATAATAACTACATGATCAGATGCAGTGAATGTAAACATGGAGAGGCTCACCCAGAACCACCCTGCAGTCAGTGCCATCCAGGTTGAGAACCCAGGTGCTGGTGACCTTTGACCTGTTCTCCATGTACTTCTTCAAGCTCTTCCCATTGATCTCCAGTGTGTACTCATATGCAAACCCACTGACTGCATCGATGTTGATGGTTGCTTTAGTGTCTGATTTGCCCACATTGAATGTCTCCTTCCCCACGAGTTTAAACATCCAGTCCCGTCTCAGGATCTCCTGGAGTGTGATGTAGAAACAGAGAGTAAACAGCTTGCATTGTAAAAGAGAAGCTGTGAGTCATAAAAGCAGTCAGTTTTTGTCATAAAAACATGTTTCGTCTTGTCTCTCGATCGTGATTCACACCTTTCCGTCAACGTAGATGACCCTCTTTCCGGTGGTCGTGCCGTGTTCAAACTCTATCCTGTGGACTCCATCGCTCAGCGCCACCTCCCACACTCCCGCGAGATCATTAGACATCCTCTCCTCCTTCACACACTGCTGGAGAGCAACAAGACAACAACGACACCGACTGTCGACGTTAAATGTCGAGGCAAATGCAAGACTAAAACACTGTTTACCGAACTACCGTTAGCTGAACAAACTGAGCTGACGGCACTCGGCTAACAACAAAGACGTGAAAGACGTGAAACATAATGGTATTTTTCATTTTCATAATGGTAACTTTAAGTGTATCCCCACCTTTAATCTCCACAACCTAAGTACGGTAATTAAAGCTCATTCTGTAGAAACATTAACATTAGTTCACTCGTCAAAGAAACATGGCTGAAAATAAAGGGAAGCTACTGTTGTTTGTTGCGTTGCGACTTCCGGTGTAAGTGTGTACCTTTCAAAATGAAAGCAGACAATAAATAACTTTTGGGGCTGTACTCTTTTTATCAGAGGAGTAGCTTGCGTTTTATTTCTACTTCTTTTTGTCTGTGTGTGTGCTCTAGTGTGCTACCATGTCAACAAAAGCACATGGTGGGATGATGTGGTGTATATAAATAGCAAACAGTCCCTTAACAAACCATTAATGACACATTTTCAACAGGCCATGTAATATATATATATATATTTCAATGTGGAAATGGGTGTGTAATTTTCTCATCTCTTTTCATAGTCCAAGTATGACTTACAAACTACACAGGCTCCACAGAAATATTTTCCTACAAATCAATTTTTAGGTGTTTTAGGTATAAAAGCAAACTGGCTCCACAAGAACATGGGTGTGACTGTTTCATATTGATCTTTACAAACACTCTAAGACATTACTTTCATAAAAAAGGTTAACAAGACAGGCACTGATATGTTTTTTTGCTTCTATAGGTAGTTGTATTTTATTTCGAAAAAAAAACGGAAACAGTGCTGCGTAATTAAAGCACCATGTCTAGCTTCTCAGTAGCTCTGACCGCTAACGTTATCCGTTTTGCTCTGAGAAGATAACCTTATAAATTAGCGCAGTAATATCATCCTACGTTACATATCGGGATTACCTTAATGATCCTGGAGTGAGCGCTCAAACCCAGTGGTTTAAAAAATGATCAGCAGGCCACTTTAGCGCAGTTTAGTCACAGTTAGCTAGCTGCTGCAGAGAGTCAACAGACGGGCTGCGACTATGCTGTTACCATGGTAACATGATATCCGCCTACGTACAGGCTGGACCCCGCCCACTGAGGAAAAGCACGTTTTCTCATTCAGAATCAAGAGTCAAAGCGGTCATTATATCGAGCAAGGGCTAACGAAATGTAAACATAACATAACAAATAATTATACATGATAATATACCTAACACTCGTACCACTTTATGAATTGAGTTGACCTACTTTTACCCTTAATAACCTACTTTTCCTATTGTGAAATGTCAAAATGTCCCTCACAGATGTTTTCAATTATCCTGAGAAATTAGAGCTGGACTCAGATTAAAGTTGCCATACTTATGCAACATATTACCTGAGTTTTCAATTCCCATAGGATACTAGTAAGTATTTAAAGGTCCAGTGTGTAGGATTTAGAGGAATCGGCTACATTGACAGAAATGAAATGTAACATGAAAGTATGTTTTCTTTCGTGTATAATCACCTGAAAATAAGAATTCTAGTGTTTTGGGGTATTTTTTTTGTTTTGTTTTTTACCATAGAATGAGCTGTTTATGTCTTACCTACACAGGGAGCATGTTCCACCGCCATGTTTTTTTTAAAGTAGCCCAGAATGGACCATCCAAACACTGGCTCTTGATAGGGCAATTTGCATTTTTGTGGTGGCCCCCATAGTTCAAAGCTCTTTCACGACGAGTGAAAAGAGCACTGACTTTTTAGAATGATAATGCATTATTCAGGGATTTACTGGTTTCAGCCTAAACTGTACATAGAGCTGGATGACATACATCCACTTCCTCCGTCTGTGCAAAAATGACACCAAAATATCCCAGTTACAGCTGCTGCCATCTTGTACTGGTCACGTCATCTGGAGCCAGACTGCGTGGTGATCTCGTTCACACAACCCTTTTGACTATTCGCCATCACATATGAGCACACCGATTAGCACACACAGTGCAATCATGAAATGAATCCCTGTTTATTGCATCAAATAACTAATTAAAACCTAATTTATCAGAAAAACAAACAATTGAACAAACATTAAGGTGATAAGAATTACTTTAAATGGCATAAACATCTTAGGGAAACATTTGTTCGATGTTAAGCCTATTTTGAGTTTTTAGTATGGCCCATGTTCCATTTACTAACATGGAGGGAGCAATGGATTATGACCTAAATTGCAATCAGCTGCCAGGGGGTGATCAGGATGTTTTGGCTTCACTTTGGAAAAGTTTTATGTAGTCCATCTTTATACACAGTCTATGGTTTTAAATCATTGCACCTGTTTCAGCTCTCCGTAAAAACGTCCTCTGGATCTTACGTTAACAGGAAAAAAAGGTAAGCACACAATAGCAGGTGCTGTCTAGCTGCCCATCTCAGTCATGCCAACCATAGTCGAAACACTAATTTGTGATGTAAAACAGGTCATTCAGTGTTCTACCAGTTTTAATCACTTGATCTATTTGTTTTGGAGAGGGTGACACCTTTGTGGATAATTTGGCTCACGGTAAAAACCTTCTGAACAATTAACATTGAAGGAACTCTAACCATAAGAAGTTGTTTGCACTTTTCAATCCTTACCAATAGATGACACTATATCCCCCTAAATTGCACACATTGAGTCAGTGATTGCATGATTTGGTGGAAAAAGACTCCATCCTCTGGCAGAAGTGCCTTATTGAGTGGCCTCATCTCATTAAAGAAATAGATTTTAAATTTAAAAATGATTGTACTTTAAGGGGAGAGTTGATGGATTTCCAGCTGTAACACTGTCATACAGGGCTGATGCTGGTATCAAACCACTAATTATTATTATAATTTTTTAACATAAACCTTGTGGTGGTTTTGCTGTCAAAAGATCTTCAGCTGACCAAACAGGCGCTGATGAAATACTGCACTTCCTCTATTTATTTCTTCTTTTTTAAAATCAGGTATAAAGCAGGTCATCTCCTTTTCACTTTTCTTTATGTAGAGCAAATACGTCTTCTTTTTTGGATGGGGGGTGGGGGTATACACTTCCTTCCAACAGAAAACTTTATCAAACAAATACTGACCTGTGTGCTGGTGGCATCTTAATGCACCTGGCCAGCAGTGTTGGGTAATAGTTAACATATACTACATTAGTACATATATACTACATTTTATGTATGTTTTGCAGCAGCTTGCGGATACATTCATATTTACATAGTCCATATTTTTTGTCCATTTTTGTGTAGTTCTAGTTAACTACTGAAACTATGATAAAAGGAAACAAATTATTTTTTGCCCATTGCTTCTCTACTGTAATTGTAAATCCCTTGTACCACTATTAGTCATAAGTATTGAATATAAGTAGTTTTAAGTTTAAGATTTAGTTAACCAAATTAGATTTCTCCCAAAGATTGCTTTGCTGCAGGTTAACTTTATACACAGATCCAGCTAGCAAGTCTGTGTTTTTGCCCCTTTCATGAATTAATCAGATTCTTCCATTATAAGAATGGACAAACAAACATATTGACATATAGAAAGGAAACTGGTTCCAATATGTCATGTTATGTGAGACAGGTTTTAATATTAGGCCCAAAAACTGCATTGTGAGAATTAGTTGTAACAGCCACTACAGTAATAAGCAGAAAAACAGACCCTAACCAGGAACAGGACATTTGAATTTCTGAAGAAACAGGTCTCATGGTGAATTGCTATCCAAAACTGAGATATGATTACAATGTTTTACAAACGACTCTAAATCTATTTAAACTCAGTTTAAAAAAAACAAACCCTTATTTGTTTTTTCCCAAATTTAACTTTAATTCTGATTTTGTTATTTTTTGCTTGAAGGGAGACTGGCACTTAAGAATTTCATTGAAAGAATGAATAAAACAATTAATTCACACAACTTGACTGAGGAAAGACCACATACTGTCTAGGGTTCAAGGATTTGTTTCAATCCAAGTAATGAGTACACATTTCATTTGTGTTTACAATCAGAACTATTTAATGCGCTACAAAACAGCTTTTATCTAAATAACAGCTCCATACTCTATATTAGATAGATGGGAAAACTACATGTCAGAAAAAAACATTTAACTCTTAACACTTAATAGAAATAGTCCAAAAGAGTAAATCAAACCGTTGGCTTTAGTTTAGCACAAACAACAGATAACAAATTGAAAATATCCTAAAAATTCATATGATTAGACAATATGAGAACATCTCATCCCCTCTTTGTAATCACAATTTCTCATGAGGATGCATTCTTCATTTTTCTCCTTAATATTAGCCACCCACTTAGGTATGCACACACACGCACACACACACACACGCACACACACACTCATGTGTACTACCTGCACATATATGAACAAGGTACCCATGCATATAAACAAATATCTTACACACAAAAGAAAAAAAGTAATTGCTGGACCGTGACAAAATACAGCATTTTAAGATTACAGCGTTGATAACAAATAACAATGTTATGTTTCCTGCTCCAGCGGTTTGTACAGACTCCACAGTTTGCCCAGACACAAAGCAAAAAGACCAGCTGTGCCTTGCTCTTGAGAACAGAAAGCTGATTTCACAATGTCTTCCTGTTTTGAAAGATTGAGATATCTCATTGTGATGTCTTTTACTCTTTTTGGTTTTGTTTTCACTACTATCTGGAAAAAGGATAAAACGTTAACAAAAAAGTTAAAAAAGTTCACAGGGTTTAAATGTCTGTCTAAAAAGTCTGCAAACTAAGAAAAAAATAGCATAAAGAGCAAAAGCCCGTTTACAAGACAGGTTGTGTTGGTGAATAGGTCAAACAAACACAGAACTTTTCCCCAGGAGACAGGTGATTGTTTACCGTGTGAAAGCCTTTGTTTTAAGCTAAGAGGTCACCATGTTTGTTTTCCTACAACTAACCTACGTAACTTTACTTGCTGAAATCTAGCCTATGTGTGTAACTTTATTTTCCTAAAACTAAACTACGAATGTAACTTTACTTTTCTAACCCTACCGTCACAACTTTGCTTACCCAAACCTAACCTACATAACTTAACTTTCCTAAACCCAAGCTACCCAACTTTACTTGCCTAAACTAACCTAAGAGTATAACTTTACTTTCCAAAACCTAACCTACTTTTACCCTCCCAAACCCAACCAAGGTAACTTTACTTTCCTAACTTTATGTTAAGTACAAAACTTAATTTGTGTGGTGTTACTTCATCAATATTGTTGTACTTTTTTCTAACATATCATACGAATCGTTGTATGAAGATACATTGAATAAGAACAAAGTCTTCCTAGAAGCACCTCTAAAGTTAAAGGATGTTGCTGCTTCTTTCCAAGAAATACTCTATATTTCACTTTGTACGCATGAGAGAAGTTGGTAGGTGAATTTTGTGACAGCTGGACGGATCAAGGCTAGCAGTATACCCCTGATATTTACATGGTAGAGGTGTTTCTAGATCTGATGCTCCCTGCACTGCTGACTGAGCCTGTCCTGTACGCCATCTGGAACCTCTTGCTGATGAGGCCATGTTTGCAAAGCGTCAAAAGCAGCTGGTTACGGAACTTCTCCCCAATGAAAGCATAGAGCACTGGATTCACTGCACAGTGCATAAAAGCCAACACTTGGGTCACTTTTAGCATCATTTCCAGCGCGTAGCGAGTGTCGCATATCTCCACTATGATTGATCCACCTCGTCTGAGTGTGTCAATGAGCACAATTATGTTATAAGGCAGCCAGCACAGAACAAATGCCAACACCACCGCCAGGATAACGCGCATGGCCTTGTGCTTCTGTTGATTCCGCGTGTGAAACAGTGTCACGACAATGGAGCCATAGCAGATACCCATCACCACCAGTGGCAGGAAAAAGCCCACCGTATGGCGCAGGACGCGCAATCCAACACGCCAGTGCTCGCTGCTTTCACCTGTTAGATTTTCATAGCAAATGTTCTGGTTCAGATCTTGAGCATACATGCTCTCCCTCTGAACTGCCACGGGTAAGGACAGCACTCCAGCCAACAGCCACACCACACTGCACACCACTTTCACCCACAGGTGATGGGAGGGCAGGACACGTGTAGCTCTCACAATGGCAAAGTGACGGTCCACACTGATGCACGCCAACAGGAAGACACCACTGTATACTGACGCCTCTTGGAAGCCTGACAGGAGTTTGCACAGGAAGGTGCCGAAGATCCAATCAGATCCAAATGCACTGACGGCCCAGAACGGGAGGGTGAGACAGAAGAGAAGGTCTGCTATCGCCAGGTGCATCAAATAGATGTCTGTGCTGGCTCTGCCTTTCTTCATACAACAAACCACATAGACAACCACACTGTTGCCCACCATGCTTAGGACAAACACAATGATGTATGTGATTGTCATGCCCAAGCTACTATATCCAGGCATGGTTACACTGCAAGGAGCAGATGGTTCATCCTCATCCGGAGGGGTGGAATTGAGAAGGGCATTGAAGTAATCTTCATCAATCAGAAATCCAGGAGATGTTGTCATCTGCATAAAAACAAAACCATTGTAGGTTAAACAGGTAGTAGTAGAAGAAGTATTCACTAGCAAGGACCACACCTCAATCGGAATTAATTAATTTATTGACGTGAATGTAGATTTGGTATAAACATTGATGTTGGATTATTGGAATGGATGGTTGAGTGCGGTGTGGGGAAGCTTCGGTGGGAATCCGCCGTGGCTCCCGGGCACGACAGATCCCCTAGGATCGTACGGACAGAAGGAGGAAAAGGAAAGAGATTGAGGGAGGGAGGGAGGGGTGCAGAATAACGAGAACGAAAGGGGGAGATCGGGTTAGGAGGATATTTAAGCCGGAAGAGGCGCGGTTGAGGTGCGGTAGAGGTGTGGTCCTGCTCCTGAAACTCTGCTATAAAGCTTCACACAATAGCGGAACTGACTGTCTAGTGTCACCATTTTGGCAAAATAGAGAATAGCAAAATACTGCTTAAGATGCACTGGGAACTAGGTAATGAATCTTAGAAGAATAAATCTAAGAGTGCTTTACTACCAAAGCAGTGTGACTGGTGCTATCCAACCAAACTGATATGGTTAAGTCTTGCCCTATGCCTTAAGAAAGTATCAGATGAAGCACAAGTAAGCTGCTTTAAAGGAATCATTTGACATTTTGGGAAATACACCTTTTTGCATTCTTGCAGTGGCGAATCTACCTATAGGTGAAATAGGCCAGTACTTTTTCATCCCAAGTTGTCACATATTGCCACTTTGCAGTGGACTTCCGAATCTACATATTACATTGCAGGTACCCTCTGTGTCTTCTGCTGACACTCTGGTATGGCACTATTGTGGAGTCATAAACTGCATATGGGATGACACTGCATGTGGTTATGTTAAGACAACTAAAGCACATGGCAACCAATGCCGTGACATAAATAAAAGCACAAGACAAATTATGTGGACGCAGAAGGTGGCTTTTGGTGTCAGGATCTTACACTAAAAGCACTTCAAAAAAGCAGCAGTATTTTATGACTTCGGAATGAGAATGGGCTGCATATGCAGCTGCATAAAGAGCTCAAAATGGGAGGAGTGTATGTAGAGAGCATTAGAGTAAGTGTAAAGAGAGTGAAGCTTGCCTAAGGTGCCTAATTTGGTAGGTCCAGCTCTGCTTTCTTTTTCAACACTTTATTTATAGCAGTTTTATTGCACTGTGTTCTTGTTACCTTTGAAATGAGCCAGGCTTTTTCCCCTTGTTTCAGTCTTTGTGCTAAGCTAAACTAACAGGCTGCTGGTGTTAGCCTAATTTTGACTGGCTAGACATATTACATTAGATTGTTATCTAGCCGTCTCATTCTCAGCAATAAAATGAATAAGCGTGCATCCCACAATGTGACACATTTTCACAACTTTTTGTTTAGAGGAAAACACTTTGATAGAATGTTGAATATTGTCCCCCAAACCATCTAAAAATCCCGAAGCCAACCTCAGTTGTTGGTTATATTAAAATGAGCTTCTATAACTATTTTAGACAACATAATAACATTCTCCCTGTGTAATATTAGCATACAATGACACTGAAAGGCAATAAGAAACAATTTCTTAGCCTGAAATGTATAGGTCTTGTATTGTTTATTTAACAAAAAAGAAGAAAAAAACAACACAGATTTAAATTAAATTGTTGAACAATGATTCAGTACCCCAGCTGCAGTTTCATAAAGACAAAAATTCAGAAAGTTGCATTTTGGCAGCCTAACCAGGGACGGGGCTTGCAAATTAGTCTTGGCTAGAAACCTGTATGCATAGCATCTACGTTATATTTCTTATGAATCAATGTGTCATACATTTGTCCCTGTCAAATAAGCATGTAAATAAATGAATAAATAAATAAACTGTTTACCTGTTTTTCCTCTTCTTCTTGATTAGTAAGAACCAAATTCATCAAAACATTAATGATCAAAAGTTGTAGCTTCATCCTCCTTTCTTGATACAAACAGGTTAACAAGAATAAATCTATTTAGCCGGGAGTGTGGTTTTTACTTGGAAATGTGGTAGAGCTCCTTGCATAAGGTGCGTGCTGGTAGTATCGCTAATGCTCTATTAGCAAAGTGTATTTCTTCAAAGGAAGTACGCAAACCATAGATATTATCTATCTTAAGCAATCTACATGAATATGACAATCTTGAAAACAGGTTGTCAGGTTGCCTCTATTTTTGATCTCACAGATGTTGGATGTTGGCAACTTGATTATGTTTAAATTGTACTTTCTTCTAACATTGTGTTAGATGCTCAGACATGTAATAAAGCAATTTTTGTTTAAAAAATACAGTCACAGGAGTACAACACAGCTGCATCCATTTTTAATAGCTGATTACAGACCAATCTCAAACTTGTTCTTCCTCAACAAAATACTAGAAAATGATGGCTATAAGCATTTCAAAAATAATATTTCTACAGATCAACTGTTGTTTTTCAGTCTGGTTTGAGATCTGACATCACACTAAAACAACTCATATCTGAGAAATCAGTAACCTCAAGATCAAAAATGTCAAGTTTCAATTTTAGAATTTCTTTCCATTGCTGCTGCCTTTACCATAGTTGATAATTTTATTCACTTACTCTGTCAAGCCCTGCTCTGAGCTGTTTTTTATCCTACTTGTTTCAATGTTTCCATTCATCAGTTTTAAATTAGTCAAAAAAAGATTTATATTTGGGGTTACAGAGGGGTCAATCATTGGAACACTGCTTTTTAATCCAAAACAAAAAAACAAATAAACTTTTCAATTTCACAGGCAGATGGTTTGTGGCTGTGTGTAGATGTAGGTGTCAGTGCTCATTGTTTGTGTCTTTGAGCTTTGTAACTGTCTTTTGGATGATTCTTTTTTCCTCTTTTATTATTATTTTTTTTTAAAAGATTATTTTTAGGCATTTTTGTCTTTACTGGATAGGACAGAGTGACAGCGTGAAAGGGGGAGAGAGTGCAGACCTAACCATTATAATGTACTGTTAACCACATGTTGACAGCCTATGTGACAAAACTGAGACATCGGTTCTGAGCCCCTTCATAATGTTACTTTCTTAAATAGGGCCTCTTAAAATATATCATTATCACCGTATTTTGATTATAATGATGGCAACTAAATTTAATTGGGATTCATCTAAAAATGAAGCAAGTGATGCACCTTGAAATAGAGTATATGAGATGTGTTATTACATTTTTGAAAAGTTATATGCATATTTTTTCCATTAATACGTTTCTCATGGACCTTCTTCTAGGCTAAGTTAACTATGATGGCCTTTATACAATGGCATCCAATACAGCACACATTAAGTAAAAGGAAATTACAGCAGGAAACAGGAAGCCTGCAAAAAAAAAAAAGAAAGAAAAAGAAAAAGACAAAACATTTGGGTTTGTAAATGTATTGAGCGATCATACAGTATGACAATATATCCAGAGTTGCAGGCATAGGTATTACATCTTGTTAGACCCTTTCCCGTTTCATTCATGATGTTCCCTTACGACTAAATACTGTTCATTGTGGGTTGTAACAGACTTCAGAAAGCAGAACATTTGACATTTTACTTTTATTGCATCAGATATAATAACTAATAACAGTCATTCAGAAACAGGAAACAGGTCTAGAAAGGTGCATGTTCAGTCCTGTCTATGATTTAGTCATCTATGATCCTCTAAAGGCTAACACTAACCACCCCTCTTGAATTTAAGCATATTTCAAGTCAAAAGAAAAGGGATCTACACTTTATATTCTTAAAATAAGTGATGAGATGAGATAATACTTTATTTGTCCCACAGCTGGGAAATGTGCACCATTGCAGCAGCAGAGAGATAGTGCAACCACAAAGCATCAGTTAAAAACCAAAATGAAAGGGGGGGGAGGGGGCTGACCTGAAGGGAGCATCCCAGGACAGAGCTGATCTAAGTAGCTGTGTAAAAGAAAAAAGAAACATTACAACATTACCCTACTCTACATTTATAGCCTAAGCTAATTTGCAATGCCCGTCCCTAGATGGGCCTTTAAATATATATACATGATTCAACAACTACATAAAATACTGTACACAATTTTTTATCTCATCTTTTATCTTTCACTTCACTTTTAGCAGTTTGATTTTTGGAACATATGAAGATTGTCTATGACATTATTCACATTACATATTCTCCATTAATTTTCTATTTAATACTGCTGTTTTTTTTAAACTTTTTATCCAGTGGAGGGCAGCAGCAGCTTGGCGTGGCTCTGGCAAACATTAAGTATCAAATCCACAGATGAATGTACACAGTCCCTATTCAGAAACTCTGCTTTTATATGAGCCGTAAGGAGTTCTGTTAATTTGTGATGTCACAAGTCTACTATAGAAAGAAAGTAAGTTACACTACAGTGCTGTAACAGTCACCTCCTGGATGCAATGACAGTGCAAAGACACCAGGAGCTTCTTTTGGGAAGGGTCTTATCCCTCTCAGTTTTTCTTGTGCTACATTTAGACAACTTTCACAAGTATTCAAATCTTTGAAACCTGAGCAAAAAGTTTTAATTTTCTTCTAAAACACGGGAAATGGCAATGAGCAAATTTCAAGAAATTGGTAAAATGTGAGATATTAATAAACTGAAAATTAAAATTAATAATGAAAACTAAAATTGTCCAGGAACTACATTTTATAAGAATCATTTTAGCACTTTTTTTCTTAGTAATTTTCTTAGTTTGTTATTCTTTCCTTCGTTTTTCTTTTTCTTTCTTATTTCTGCTGATTTTCTTTATTTTATTATTTTTTTATTATTATTCGTTATTTTCTGGTTAGTTTTTACTATTTTTTTTTGCAAATTTTGGGGTCATTCCCTTTTAAGTTATTCATTGCCTTCCCCCTATGTTTATTTATTTATTTATTTAAAATATAAAGCCAGTTTGCTCAAGTTTCAAGAGGTTAAGGAGACAGGCGCTAAAAGGCATAGTTTCAGACAGAGGGTTAATACAGGTACATTTAGTTAGACAGTATGGAAAAAAAAGGTGTTTTTGGAAAATGACAGCATGTGAATATATTCTAGTAGAAAACCCAAATACAAGTTTGAAATCTGAAAATGAGCACAATATGGGACCTTTAAGCTGGCCCAGATAATCAAGAAAATGAACCTGATTGATTCTAGAGGCAGTAACAGAAGTCATTGGTGACAAAATTGTTAAAGTTGTGAGACACAGGGACTAAACCTTGGGGTCTGAGTGTGTTTTTTGCCTCTGTAGATACACTGCTCTATAGAAATGAAATACTTCTGCAAGACCTTGGTACATGGGCACAGGAGATGACAAGGCCTCTCTCTTTCTCTCTCTCTCCCATCTGACCCTTAGTTTATGTTTCCTGGCATTTTTCATCACAATAACTTTATTCATGACTCACAGAACCAACAGGCTACCGTTATGAGAGATGTTTGTTCAACTGTTCGGTCATTTTGGAGGATGTTGTTTGTTGTTTTGTGACCCAACTGATATAAATGAAGTGGGGTGTTATATTAAAGTAAATCTATAGGTTTACCTTATAAACTGGCAACTATTCTATTATTTTAAAGAAGAGTGCTCTGTGAGAGAAGGTCACCATTATGCTTCAGTTTCTATCTCTATACAGTATATCCTCATATGAACCCACAGTTCCTTGTCATTTGTTCTCCCATTGGACTGTATTATCTTGGGCATAGGCCTACTAGATGTTGAACAGCTCTCTTGGTTTATCCATTAGCTTATAGTTCAATGGAATGGATGGCCCTGATGAGGCTACAAGCCAAAAGGCATTAGTCTAACAAAAAACTTGTTCTGCTTACTGCAACTGTTGCTGGAAGTTTACCTCATAGCTCAACAGAATCTTAAATCTTCATTTGTCCCCCTGAAAAAGCAAAACACGTTCCTAGAAAATGTATTATACCACAAACTTTTAGAATTCAAACCTGGTTAAAATGTTAAAAAACACAAACTGTCTTAACAGTTAGCAGGTGAAATAGCTCTGAAGGCAACAATGTGCTAGCTGCCAGCTACCAAATAGCAGTTAATCACAATTAGCAACTAGCTGGTGAACATGGTTGCTAAGAAGCCATTTACATTTTAGAGATTAAAGAATAGTGAATATTTACACAAAATTCATATTGATCAGAGGGCCAGAAACACGACTCCGAATGAATGCTAATGCTCCTCTGTTGGACGAGTAAACAGGTAACTATTGCTAACACATCAACCATATCAAATTAAAGGTCCGTAGTGTCGGCCAAAATGGAATGTAATATAATAAGTGTTTTCTTTAGTTAGGCTACAATCACCAGAAAATATGAATTGTAGTGTTTTTGTTACCTTAGAATGAGCATTGTATATCCACATAGGGAGCAGGTCCCTGTACAAGAAGATCACCATGTTTAATTGTCTTGTTTCTACATTAGCCTGGAATGGACAAACCAAAGAAAGGAAATTTGCTTTTAGTTTAGTTGCTTTTGATTAGTTTTGCCAAACTGTGAACTTCATGGCATACTGTCGAAGCAGGCAATGTCGTTAGGCTGGATTTTTGTGTTGTAGTAATTTTCATGATAACAGGCGTGCATAGGATTTCAACAGTCGAGGCTTTACTTTGCCAGTGTACCATGCATTTTTTAGGGGCTTAAGTGGGAATTTAAATTCTAAATGACCTAAAATCTGTTAGTCAGGGGGACACTTTTAACTTCTTAATTAGCCAATATTACAAACAGCTGTGCATGGTCAAAGCCGCTGTTTCTAGTTGGTAGAGGTAACCACACTATTTGCATGTTTGTCTGTGTAGAAAGCAGGAGAGAGTAAACTTACCAAAGAAATCTTTACACTTCTTTGTAAGTTTGTGATGTTAGGGATGGGTTAATACATTCAGGATTTAAGTGGCAGCTCTTTCAAAATCCCCTTTCCACAGGCATCCATTCAAGGTCTTATTTCAGACTTTCCTGCTATTTTAACACCTACAGTTACATTACTAAAGAAAATACAGCACAAAGACCAGCCTATTTACCCCATGAGCTGTCTGTGTTTGAAATGGGACCACCCAGACAACCCTCCCATCTACCCAGCCTGCTCTGTTTGCTTTTGTTTTGTCCGCTCAATGGCTGGAGATTAGGCTGTGGACACACCACTGAGAGGTCCTGGCTGTTTCAATGGCTGCTCAGTTAGATGAGAAAACAGTAGCCAGCGTACACTCCTTGTCAGTTAAGATCTTTGTTGTTGTGTCAGTGACACGTTAAGCCCGTGCTACCTGACATGTCTATTGCAGGTCAGAAGCTGTATTTTAGGAATTCAGTATTGCAATCAATGACGAATTTCCTGTCTTTTTCTTCAAGTTCCTCATATTTTTCTATCTGACATTGGTGCACAAGTTCAGACTAGTCTTTAAAAACATGTTATATAGTTCAGAACTATTCTTGGCATTTTTATCAGTTACACAGCACTTTTTTAGGACACTTACAAGGACATGTCCATTTTTGTAAATATCTCTGGATCCTTGAAAATATAAAAAACTCTGACTCAGCGCTTTTGTGAATGTCTCTGCTGTGCAAAAAATTCAGTCACATCCGTTCTTCTTTTTTATCGAACAGGAACCAGTGAGAAACTGCAATAGGCTGACTTTACCAGAGGCCTCGCTGAACCGGAGTGCAGTGCAATTGTTTTGTTTTTCTCCCAGCAATCTGTCCCGAATAATCATATCATCAGTTTGCAAAACCTGATTAATGAAAATGTACCCACTGATTATATTTATAAATTCCTTCCAAGGAGACTGCATAAGCTTGTTACTGTCTTCCTTCCTTTTATTTTAAGTGACAAGGACACTTTAAAAAACATGTTGTACATGACTCATATTTTCTCATTTCTTTGTATTCAAAGGCTAAAAAAGTGTTACAACAGATCCTTCCCAGTGCTTTGACAGTCTGGGTTTTATACGTAAGCCTTACAATGGCTCTGCTCCAGCATTGTTCTCTCCAAAAACAATGAATTCAATAAAGATGATTAAAGTTGAGTAAATTGTGTTCTACTCATCAATCCATCTTAACTGTACTGGAGGTCAACAGTTTATATAGTGACTTTATAAGAAATAAAAATAAGTCATAAAGCAACAGTGGTGGATGAAGTAACTGAAAGCCACACTTGAGTGAAAGTACAGATATCCAACCAGAAAATGAATTTGGTAGAACTTAAAGTAACCTATTAGAATATTACTTGAGGAAAAGTCTTAATTATGATATTTTCTGTGCTTAATTATCAAAAGTAATTGTATTAGATCAACATGAGGATTGAAAGTAAAAAGCAGTTAGAGAGGGAAACTGAATTTCGAGAATTATGATGTTTATCTAAAGGTTAACAATGGTTTTAAACTGGATCCAAGAGCAAGACCACAAGACAAGAGGAAAAAGGATAAGAAAGGAGTTCATTGTAGAGTTTTTGCAGGTGGATGTAGGCAGAAGACTGAGGTGAGGCTGAGACTGGTGACGAGGCTGGAGTTGAAGTAGCTGAGGTGTGGCTGAAGTTGGTAGGCCGTGTGGCTTACAGCTCAGGTGGTGAGAGGCTGGGTGGCATGTGGCTGAGGTGCTGGAATTTGTAGGAGAGAGGCACTGATGGAGAAGACACTGGAGAGGAACCAACGGTACCACTATGAAGAGCAGCAACAATCTGGCAGCATGGAAGAGAGACAGCAGGGTTTTTAAGCTGCAGTTGATGAGTGTGGAATGATCAGCAGGTGTGCATGCAGAGCTCCAGAACCAGGAAGCCACGCCCAGCCTCTGGAAACCCGGCAGCAAAAACCCAGCAAAAAAATCCAGGAAAAATATATGAAAAAACCCACTCAAAATCTATACCACCACAGTTTATCTCCTTAAAATGTAGAGCACAGTACAGTTAAGAAAAACAAGGTCTTTTTCAGGACTTACAGGATTTAAAGAAAATCTTTAAGCTAATGAGCTGACACAGCAGTGGAATGGTAACCATGCACTTACTTGATTACTCGCTGCCACTTCTGCTTCCATCAAGAAGATGAGCTCATTGTCGACAGGAATTTTAGCGGTTAGCATGTTGCATCTAATCTAACATGAAGCCTGGGCTTTTTTGGATTGAAATTAAACTGCTGATTTGAGAGCACTTGTTAGCATTTGTCCTTCTGTGATTAACCAGCCTGAACTTGTCAAACAGTGCCACTCTGTCAGTGCTTTAGAACGGGCTTGACGCCAAAAGCTACCTTACGTGTCCAAATGGAACCGGCTGAACGGCGTCAGATTAGAACACGCTCAGACAGAACTGGTGGTGTTGTTATAATATACTGTTAGACAGTGCCGGGGACACCCACAGTGCAAGGGTGGCATCACTTTAGAAAGTGGCTGGATGTAACTGACAACTGACTTTGCGTTGGAGTACGGAGTTTGCTTCACTTGTGAATGTGAGTGTTTTTTTTCCTAACCTTACCATGTGCCTCTTTTGCCTAAACCTAACCATCCATGACATTGTTGCCTAATACCAACCATTGCAACAGACCGCTTTGGTTGCCATGTGCTGTTGTGTAAACATAAGGAACATTCTGCATCATCCCACCATGTGCATTTGTTGACATCACAGCAATGGAGCGAGAACAGCTGGCGCAGCAGGATACCTAAAACATCATCAGTAGACATAGAAAGTCACTGACTTTGCAGCACCATGTGATGGTTTGGGATAAGAATGCATTGGATTAACCTTTGATTGAGCTTGCCAAACTAGGACCAGTAATTTGCCAAACCCTCTGATTTTGTTTTGTAGCACTGAATGTACCTATGGAAATTGTATCAGAGTAAAACCACACATTTTATTTAGAAAATGTAGTGAACTAAAAGTTAACAGGAGTAAGTAAAGTACAGATTAATCCAAAAAATGTAAAATAAATAAATAAAAAAAGTACTGTAACAAAGCATTATTACTTGGTTAAATTACATGATTTGCAGCCAATACACACAGATATACAATGAAGCTTTTAAAAAGTTTGTGAAGCATTAAATGAATGGCATATGGTAATTGTAAGTGGACAATAAAGTTATTTAATATCTATGTTTTGTTGTTAATCTCGAAATAAAAAAGAGATTTATCCTCTTATGTTCAGCTTTATTGACCATATTTGCCCACACTTACCAGGAAATAACTCATTGTGCATGCAAAAGCTAGACTCACAGTGAGTCAGTTCAAAAAAAACAATAAACCCACTCTGTTTCAGATATGGCTCATTTTTGTGCCTCTGCAACATCTATTTTCTTATTGTTTCATTTTCCCTGTTTTACCAATCACAGGTGCATTTAGTCGTATCTTCAGTTGTGCTTGGAAGCAGAAAAGAAGATCACCAAGTTTGGGAAGTTTTGCAAAGTTGTTTTTTTTTCCTTTCTTTTTTGTAATGTTCTAAGGAATAAAAATATAAAATTGTGCAGCAAAGTATTTCACATTACTGTTTTACATTCTCTTCTCAACTCTGTGATATCTTTTTACTTACTGTTCCTCTGTGGGCTCTACAGTTGCACTATGGGCTACTTGTGTAACTTTTGGGAGAGCGAGAGGACAAACTGTATCTGGTTTTATATGTATGACATCAGACAGTCATATTTTAGCATCCAAACCCCTTTTCATTCAATAGAAGGCGTGTCTATAGGTCTTTACATATGGAGCCAGAGGCTTTAGGTTTATATTACACTCAGCATGATTCACAGCAGCCCAAACCACAGCATATATATTCCCAAACCAAGTCTTAATCAGGGTCAACCGCTGTGCCATTTAGGATATTTTCAAGCATTCGAGACAAGCTTAAAATAACGAGCCTGGTCTCTCACACAGCAGAACGGAGCCATGGAAATGTTATGCCAACCCACACACTGGTGGTGTGTTGTTTTTTTTTGCCTGAGACTGAAGGAAGTCTGTGTGTTTAAGTGGCTGAGGAAAGGCTCAACTTATCTGGGTTTCTCAGACAAAGGAGCCCTTTTGCCAACATGTAAACTCTCCTTGAGATTTTGGCTGTATTTCCCCCAAAAGTCCACCTTAACAATACAGGCTTTGCTCACAAACTAACCAGTTCAGGTGACCCTAAAATGCAAAGCTAATATTGGTCAACAAGCAGCGTTACAAAGCCGTATTGTCAAGTTTTATCTTTATCATGGTGTCATGAATGAATGGTAACATAGATTACATGTGACATATCTTTAATTGTCCATAAAGTTGTAGTTAAATTGACATCTTTGCCACATGGTGGAAGCATAAAAAGCTGCAAACATTGCATTAGCAACATTAGCATTCATTCTTACTTTCATTTCATTCTTACAATCTTACTTTTGGCCATCTTAACAATTTGTGTACGGCATTCGTTTTCCTTTTAGCTCTGTTTGGACCAAATGTTTGCCTGTTTCGATTCACTATGTTCACAGACTAGCTGTTAATTTATGCTACTTCACATTACACTCCAAACCATGGAACATTAGTTGCATTTTTTTTCAATGTTTGAGATCTGCTTGTTACTTTGAAAAATATAAGTAAATATGTCATAAAGCTGCAAATGTTTAGTGTCTGAATCTTGAGATCCTCTGAACTGATGTTCTACAACAACAATGAAACAAATGTGTCTGAAACATTTACAGATGTAACAGATGTGTGTAGCCAATGTGACCTTTGGTTTGTGGTCCACTGTTTTAAAGCCCTAAATTTGGCATTTTAGCCCACATCTTATTTTTTGGAGCAACAAGTGACCATAATTGGAAAAAAGAGTGGAGCTGGAGAGGACCAAGGGGTGGATTTGATAGAGAACTCAAAGGACACTGTGCACTCCCAACTATCCATCAACTTGATTGCATCTCACTCTTGGCTCTGCTGTTCAAAGTTACAAGCACAGACAACACCCCAAAACAAGTTCACAGCTATTTAAATGTAGACAGTGCCATGGACACACATTGATAAGCCTCTATCCTGATTCACTGGTGCCAGTCGTAGCAACTTGTCAATCACAAGGAAGCCATGCCCTGAAACATACCCTGCTAAAAGGGATCATAATTTACAAAAATCATCATCATGTTTTTTTGAAGAAGACTGGAAACTAGTAATTGAGACCATAAACTCATTAGGAAAATGTTTACTCGTAATAAAGGTGAAGAAGTAGGGTAATTTTCTCATAGATTACCAAAAAATCAGATTTATGTATTTTTGCAACAAGAGGAGTTGCCCTCTGCTGACCATTAGGAATCAATCAATCATTAATTTTTTCACACAGCATTACAAAAGCTACAGCTCCAGTGAAATGTGATCCCATCAGCTCATTTAACTTGTGCACTGTAATTTGGTCCTTTTTAGTTTTCTTTTTAAATTGTTTCCTCTCCTATTTGTCCAAGTTTCTGGATGGTTCTGATAACCCATAGTTTCTGGTTGTGACTATCCACACACACATCCTGACCTCAACAAGGCGGCTGCAAACACAGACAAAAGTGCTCTTCAGACGCCTCTAAATAGCATATAGCAGTGATCTGTAGAAGGAACAGGACAGCAACTCACAACTCCACCGTCACACCAGTCCTTATTCACCGTAAAGCACATGTATCCTCTCCTCTCACCAGAGTCCTCTGCTCTGTACGATCAGCATATAGTAAAGGCTTCGGCTTGAATGGTGTTGTGCAAGATTTAGCCAAGTTTCGGTGAATCAGACGACATTACAATTCCTGTTATGCTGTTAATAATGGATGAGATGGTCTTTCTGTTTTTTCAGACACCTGTACAATGGCTAGTAAGATGCCACTTCAGCTGGTACACAACTTTTCCATATTTCCTCAATGCTGACAGATGATTTGCAGGCTAGAGGATGGCAGCAGAGTTTACAGAATAGTGAGTTAACATCCTCTTCCCAATAGTATATCACAGCCACCACTGTCCAAAGCCAACCACAAAAACACTTCCAAAATTTAAAAAAATGCAGGTTTAAGGAACTTTTGCATTTGCTTCACTTTTTCAGACCCGAAAGCTATGTCGACTTCTTTTATACAGTCTAGGTCTTACACAGTGACACAGGAAACTCCATTTGAACCTTGTAAAGACTTGATGTAAATGTCCCCTTGCTTTTCAAACAAGCCAATATCAGGTTCTGTGAACAATAGTAAAATGTTCTTTCTTCTCCCTTCATCGGCTATCTAAAAGGTACACCTAAAGTGTCAGATGACGGATAAACAGCTGTACCGAATCAAAAACAAGCAGGTTGTTTTTTATGTGAAGGGAGGAGTGTTTGAGAAAGGTTTGGTCTGAAAGCTTGAGTTTGCAAATGCGTAATTGACCCTAAGGACCAAAATGAAAGCATGCATGCTGCTGGTGATTAACATGCTAGGTGGGGCTATGTGCAGACGCCAATGAACTGAGTGCACATCAATCTGACAGTTCACAAGAAATGTCGTATTCTCAACAAGCTGAAAATATTCCGTATGCCTGTGGTGAAGTACTTAATGTTCAACAATGATTGTAATATTGACAAAGCACCAGAGTCAGCAAAGTGGTTGACTTTTTTATGCTCCAGAGAATGACAAGGAAATAACAGAGTCACAGTAAATAAATTCCTTATGGCAACAGTCAAATGTGCCAGAGGACACAGAGGACAAAGACCAAGACTCATTCAGTGACCTGGAAACTTTATTCTTCTTTATCCAGTGAAACCAGTTTCATCCCCCGCCTTCATAGAAACAAATATTGACCTTTTGTGACAAGAATGAGCATCACACTACATACCAGGAGTAGCACATGTGAAAGACTTACAGTGACTTACTGTTTACACACTGACGGCAGCATGAAGTGATAGACAGAATCACATATTTCATGTATTCACCGTTCACTTCTCAAAAGCTCTTGGCGAATGCTTAGCATTTGGTGACTCAACAACAGCATTTGTCTGCAAAGCTCATGACTTTGCAGAGAATACCTGTTAAACAAGAGGCTGTTGACAAGACATGTGCCCTCAGATTATTGTCACCTCTTCATTGTGAGGATTGCTGTTGTATATAACAAAAACATCTTTGTTCCTATACAATAGTTTTACATGCACATTTAGTACCATGCTGAAAAACAAGAGACATAACGCCTTTTTCCCCTCTCTGACAACAGATACAGGCACTACAATGTACATATAGGCCAACTAGCTGCTCACCCCAGATATAATAAAACAGCTTGTCTTATTTCACCCTCAGGCTCTTCTTGTGCAACTCATGAGTTCATGTTTACATATTATATAACTGAAGACATACAGTGTTTAAAATAATGCAAGATAGGACAGCCCAAGTGTTATAAATTAAAGTTCACACCAATTCACGACAGTGCCATTGTGACATACTTGCACAGGCCTGAATACATTAGAGCACAGCATGACAAGTTGTTTTTGTGCTGTGAACAGCACGAATAGTTAAATTAATGGTTGGAACATGCCAAATGTGCAAGGAAGGAAACCTCTCTGTTATCTCAGAGTCTGCAATTACCTATTAGCACGTAGCCATGTGGTGAGAGACATGGATGTTAATAATGTGGGAGATTGTTTTACACAGACACTGGTAAGAAAGAGGAAAATCGGGAGATTAAGTACTATTTTTAACCCAAACCAAGATCTTTTCCAAACCCTAATTAAGTTGGGTTTGAGCGTAAACCTAACCAAACCTTTACTGTAGTGTTGTCAGATCATCAAACTATGCCAGAAGTGATTTGTAACAGATTTGGAAGGGACAGAGAAATTATATCCTGCCAGTCGGAAAAGATCAGAAAACTCTTCTATGTGTTATCCTAGTTATCCTATTGAGCTCTTACAAAAGCTGTATTTTGTTGTTTAAAGTGAAAGTAGACAAGTTTTTTGCTTTCATGATGAAGTAAATGTTGACTGCACAATGTAATGGCTTAATAATGACACCATTAGCATTTAGATTAGTTTCTGATAAGCCTCCCTTTCACTACCCAGTCTGCCACCAATTATGATCCTCTGAGAAAATGAAGGCTTGATTTATGGCACAATGGAAATATATCAGCTATTGTGAAACCAAAACAGGAAAAGGATAGCAAGTTTGTTTACCTCGGTAGCTATCGGTAGCTCGCAAAGAGAATCGAATTTAGTTCTTAGTTGTACTATCATGGATGTACAAAAAGGCTGCCATGTGCTTGTGTTGACATCACAGTAACGGCATCCCGGAATGTAAATGGCGGACGCAGAAGAATACCTAGAGTAATATGTAGACACAGAAATCCACTGCAAAGCGGCAATATGAGACGACTTAGAATGAAAATGTGTTGGAATAATGACAATTTTGTGCTCTTAACATGCTCAGCAGACACAAGTAGCATAGTCCTGCAGAGCTAAAGCTCCTATTTCTCAGTGAAGTTAAATGTGACATGGAGACCATTTTTGAAGCAGTGGATAGTCATTGTGGATTCCTCAGTGGCTCTTGCACAAGTAAGCATGAGTCTTACACTTCTACAGCTGTTTTGTGGCTGGACTAAAAAAAAAAAAAAGAAACAGAATGTTCCAAAATTCTTTTGGAGGAGGATACAGCTGTTACTATAAATCTTCCTCTTTGTTTTCACAAACAACCAGCCTCCACCCCCTTTTTCGTCAGACTTGAGTGAAAAATTCACCACAACGATAAACAGAAGGATGGATTTAATAAAATAGGATAAACCCACAGTGTTAGTCAACCGATGAGACAGGGTTAGTGTTAGTCAGCGGATGAGACAGGGTTAGTGTTAGTCAGCGGATAAGACAGGGTTTGCTCATGTTGCACAGACAGTCTGAACTCTGTCATTGTTAATGTTTTGGTCCTTGAGCCAAAAAAAATACCAGACCCTTCTTGTGTTGGTGACCAGAAGTGACGCAGCATTTTTGAATAGATGTGGTCGCAGTTCAATTCAAAGTAGAGCTCTTTAATAAAAGTATCATTACATTCAATGAGAAATCACAGGTCACTGGTGACAATATTCACACTCCTTTACACTAAATTAATAAGATAACAGCAATCATCACCAAACAGCTGTTCTTATAATTTAGATGAGAGACAAAGACATTAGTATTCTATTCCTGCAAGAAGTCATACACCATCAAACTGAGAAATCGTTGAGTAACGAAAGCTGAAAAATGAGTAACTGGAAATCTCTACCAAGTTTGACATGTAAATTGGACTATTTGCCCTCATGTACTCTATCTTGTATATGACTACATGTTAGAGGGTATATGGTGACAACAAATCATATTTGGCTGATATTTCTCAATATGCTCCCTGATACTGAAAGATTGCTCCAAGAAAAAAAACCTTATTGCATTTAAAGTTTCGAAATAACTTTCTACCAGACTCCCAGGCACCCCATGCTTTAAACATATGCTTTTTATAGTTGCACCACATCATGTCATTCTATAAAATATATCCCATAGTAAAGCTAGAGACCCAGATGGTTTTGATTACAGTCCGGGCCAGAGGTCTTTCTTCCAACCATTTTGACCTCACTGAATTGCCTCAAACCTCAAACTTGTAAAGCTACTTATTGAGGAAAATGTGCCAGTATTTATGATAAACAGAATGTTAAACAGGGTTTGTTCTCAATCATTGGTGAAAACAACACTGGCACAATGTACAGTGCTCTGATGCAAAAGGATCACAGGAAAGTCCACTGCGACTAATTGACTGTTTAAATGTTATGCTGAGGTCCACCCACAATGGCATGTTAAATTACAGGCATTTTCCTTATGAAGAGGAATTCCCAATAATTCGGACACGTCCAATGTAATCATGAGCCAGTATTCAGGGTATAACCAGCCTGTTTTTCATTTCAACGTTTCAGATACCAGTGCTTTGGCTGTGCTTTCGGTGTAAGATCCCTGCACCAAAAGCCACCTTGTGTATCCACATGATATGCTGCTGGACAGCGTCAGCTGAGAATACAGCCAGACAGAATCGGTTGTGGTTTTATTATATACTGTGGGACGGCAACATGATAGGTGGATGGGCAGCGTTACTTGACAATGTGGCTGGAAGGAACCTGTTGCATCCTTATGATATGCTGTAGGACAGTGTCAGGTTGAAATGCTGCCAGTAAAGTAATATAAAGAGTTTGAGGGGAGGGGTGGTGAATGGATCACACAAACCCCGGACTTTTATGCAGGAGCCTGGTGCTTACTTCCCATCTGAATGTGATGTTATTTTTTTCTACATACCGTTACCATGTACCTCTTTTCCCTAATCCTAACCATCTGTGCCAGTATATGCTTTTATTGATGTTCCATCATGATTAGTTGCCATGTGCTTTTGTTTCCTAAACATAAGCGCGTGCAGCATAGTCCCACCATGTGCTGTTGGTAAATTAAAATCATGGTAGCGGCATCCAGGAACATCAATAGAAGGATACCTAGAGTATAATATGTAGACCTGAAAGTTGGTATAACCCATGTATTTTGGAAAGCTGCAATCACATGACCAATGCGCTGATTGGAGGAAGAAAGGAAACAATCCAGTAAGGAGGCAGGTTGCAGTGGTAGGCTTTCCCTCAGCACTTTTCCCAGGATACTGGTGTTCTTCTCCTGAATCTAACTACAGTAACTTTATTTGCCTAAAACAAACCTCCCTAACTTTACACAAAGTGTGCAACTTTGCATTCAGTGCACAACGTCATTCATGGGGTTGCTAATTTGATATATTTGTTGTATAAGGATATGTTGCCATGTTTTAATTGTAAAACACGTTTAATTGTAACACAAATCTAACAACATCATGTTTGTGGAAACAAAATTCTTGTTTGATCATTCATCATTCTTAAGAACTGTTTATTGTGTCCTGAGCGTAGAAAACAAAACCAGTATTGGCCGCTTATAGTAGAACTTTGGAAATTGACTAATATTTTAACTCGAAATGGTAAAAGCAGAATTACTGCTTCCACTTGTGATCATCGCATGAAACTGACCAAAACTCTTTTGAATACTTTCCGTTTCATGTCCATGTTTGCCGCCATGTAGTAAAATGAATCTGCTGTGAAATGTACACAACAGTTTCCTTAGCAGTCCTGTTAAAAGTAGTTATGGGTTGCAAAACTTTCTTCTTCAGTGGAGCATCTGTAGTTGGAGCAACATGTTATTCTCACTGGATGTCCATTTGTATCACAAGCTAAAAGGAGGAAGTTCTCCAAGCCAATGGGAAGTGAGTTTAGACTTTTCAGACAGTTTTTTAGTTTGTCATATAAGGCTCATTAGCCTGTCACAGTGTCAACAGTGGGCAGTTTCTTCCAGTCAAGGCATGAAATTCCTGCAAGTTAAGTGTAAAAGAGCAGTCAGGAGCATTTTTATGTCACTCTTACACAATGGGCTGAAAAGAAAACCTAACCCTACAAACACTTCCCATCCTCATCTACGAAGTCAATGTCACCTTGCCCATTCTTGAAAGGTCATTCTGATGCATCTGTTTTTGTCTTGTCTTGCTAAGAGCTTTATTTTGTTTGGCTCATCTGCAAACCAGTGATGGCAGTTACAGCTCACAGTTACAGGGAGTTACAGTTACAGGGAGCCAGCAACCAGTGCAACACACAAATGTCTCACCATGCTTGGCTTTTGATGTTATTACCAATATTTTATGGATTCATAGTATTCCATCTTGTAATAATTAACAAAACAAAAAATGGCCGGGAGCCAGCTCCCATTGTTCACTTAAAGTGATAGTTCAGATTTTTTTTTTAGTGGGGTTGCATTACATACTCATAGTCAATGTATTACATAAAATAGATGTCAGTTACCAACCAACTGGAGAAGCAGCCAGCTGCACCTACATGGAAGATAAGCAATGTACTGCTGTGGAGGGCTCAGCAACAAGACATATTTCATTACATTTCTGTTAGACAGCCCATTTCAGAGAAGTCGTTAACAGCTTCAGTTTGCTATCTATGCTCTCTTCAAAGCCACAAGACTCCACCAACAAAACAGTAATTTTGACTCACTGAAACATAAGGGCTGCTAGACTGCACTGCTTTAATCAGTTTGTTTGTGGATTGTGCGACTGTGGTGAATCCAAAATAACCACTTGAAACAAACAAAAAAGTAATACAAAAACACACACACACACACACACACACACACACACACACACACAAACTGACTGACGCGGTTGGTAGACCAGCAGCTCCTGTCTTCATTGATGTTAAATCACAGTTTTTCTCAGTGGAGTTTGGCATTGAAGGAAAAAGTATTATGGTTTAAGTAATCAGTTCAGAAATGATGTCTGATGGAAAGGCAAAGCAGTGAATATACTCTAAATATAGAGTATACTTAAACTGATAATGATTGTTTTAGGTGGTATTTTGTAGGTGGCTTAAATATGTTTTGTTCCTGACCCCTCCACAACAGTACATTGCATAGCTTCTGTGTCAGTACTCCTGCCTGCTTCTCCAAACTGGGGGGAAGCTGACTTGAAATCCTATTTGTAATACACTGACAATGGATAAGTACATCAGACAAGCCCATTAAAAACATTTTTAAAAAATCTGAACTATCCCTTTAAGAGCCAACTCATTTGTGACCAGCACATCACCACTTCAAACTATCTCTTCTTGACAAAATCTAAACTCTTGTTTTGCTTACTAGTTTTTTATTGAGCCTTTAACCACATCTGCAGTTCCCACGGTCAAGAACAAACTTTCACACTTGCATTTCTGCTTGGGCTCGCATTTTAAATTTGAGAAGCTCGGACAAGAAGTGTTACCTCAGGGGGTCAAGTTAATGGCTATTGAGTCACAAATACATGTAAACGTCCCGATTTGAGACCACAACTTCAAGATTTCAATCTCAATGAGATAAGGGTTTCTGCATAGGTGTGCTCTCTTTGCACCTTCTTCTCTTGTTTCCATATATAAAGGAATAATGGGTTGATCATAGGAAGCTAACAGGCCATTTAGATTCAAATTTAGGAAGTCTAGGGTTTAATGTGTGCTGCCAGAACTGCACACGTAGATTCAGTAACCACTCATATCCTGTACCAGTTGGTAACACTGTTTCCATGAGGATAATACACTTCTACAAACGTCACATCTAAACATGGCTCATGATTGTAGCCATGGTTTTCTGGCTGAGAGTAACTCTGACCTTAAGGAGAGTATGCATAATATACCCTACACAGCCCACATATATTCCCAAAAGTCTTAACTTTGACCTAATGCTTAAACTCTAGTGTAACAAGAAGCTGTGAGACCCGAAAACCTCTCATTTCATGACATCACCACTCAGATATGAGAGGGCAGGGCCTGATGGAATAAACACATGTGCAAGACAAGAACCAAGCTCCTCTCACAAGTATGAGGACATACCAACTCTTCATCCAAACTCATGTTTTGAAACTTAAAACCTCTTTCATTCAATCATTAAATTGGACATGGATTTGAAAAAGACAGAAAGTCACTCGTTACGGGAGATAATTGATGGTTAAAAATATTCTTAACCTTTTTAAAACCTGGGCAAATTGGCTTAATTTCTGTATATATATATATAAAAAAAATGTGAAGAAGGCCATAAGGAACTTATGAAGTAATGACCAGAAAATTAGCAAGAAATTAGTTTTTTTAAAAAAGGTTCAGGAAAATTGTTTGAAAAACAAAACAAAACAAAACAAAACAAAACAAAACAAGGTAAAGTAAAAAAAATTAAGATAAGAAATTACCTTAAAAACTGCTTAAAAGTATAATAATTCTGTAAAATAATTTCAAATTTATAATAATGATCACTGTAAGATATAGTTTTCTGGAAATTTTTACAAGCTTATATATATATATATATATATATATATATGTTTGCAGGACAATTTCTTGCCAAGTTGCTCATTGCATTTTTCCCATGTTTTTGAGAAAAAAACAGCATAACTTTGGAGTTCAAAGCTGAAAATACTTGTGAAAGGCCATCTGAAAACAGCACAGGAAAAGTGATGACGTTCCAGGTTTTAAATTAAACAATAAAAGATAATAAAGGATTTTCAAATGAACTCAATTTCAAGTGATAAGCGACCAAACTTTTAAGTGATACTGAAGTTTGGCCTTCACTGTGACTTCTGAGACACAAATCATCCTTTCCTCTGCAGTCTCTCACTGCTGCCTTGATAGATTATCTCATTTTCCTGTCATCCAGAGGAGAGGTGCTGTACGCGCTGAATCAATGGTGATCTTAGCAGTTTTACTCATCCCATAATTCCTCTCTGTCCAGCTACACTCTGAGACTTGGCAATATGGCTGCCAAGTCTCTTACCCATTTATGACTCTTTGGCACAGTCATGCTGACATCACCAGTGTAGCGTGTTTATGACAGAAAAGGCTGGATTAATGGTCTGAATTAAGGACAATTACTTTTATATGTGCCATCCGTTTGATGCTTAGTCATTCAACAAGTTAATAAGATGGCATTTCTGGAAGACTGAGCGCTCTATAAAACATTGAAAGGCTGTGTTTTTGACAAGACACAAGATTGGGTGTCTCTGGAAGTTAGAGGGGGACGAGCCTGAGTGAGTGCAAAGTTACAAAACCTCCGGACCAGATGCGGGCAGCTGGAGAGTTGAGTTACACGTGGTGTGTTAAAGGAAAGTTGCCATATGCACACACAGAGATAGGGAAGTGTGTGGGAGTCTGTACTCCCATTCGGTGTGTTGTTACTGGTTTAAAATTGATTTCTTTCCTCAATTACTTGAGACAATAATTTTCTATGAAATGATTAAAACATTTCTAATCAAATGATGATAGTTTCTCATGACCTGTTCACACTGCTTATCTGGGAGGTGTTGGTAAAAAGCTAGGAAACAACATGAATAGATGTTGATAGTGCTACTTGATCATTCATGCATCGACTTTTAAATAAATATCTCCCATGGAAGTTTCATGGGTGAGTAAACTTCAAATGTAAGGAAGAGTATCTGCAGTTGTGTTTAAAGCAGCAATAACAGGGGGATGCAGAGGGCATTCTTAATAATTATATTTCCTGTGCCTTGAAGAGTTTCTTTTTTCTCTCTTTTTTTATGGACTGCCTTCAGCCTCAAGCATGTCTCCGTGGCAACAAAGATTGCTCCTTTAAAGCCCAACCTGTGTTGTTATTTGTGTTGATGTAACGCTGTAAAGAACTACCTCTGAAGATTCAAGAGAGCTGAAAACTCGCTTGACTCTGTAAGAAATTGGACTCAAAGGGACAGTTTAGATTTTGTGAAGTGGGGTAGTATGAGGTACTTGCCCATAATTGGTGTATTACATACAATAGATGTCAGTCAGCACACCACCAGTTTAGAGAAGCAGGCTGGAGTCTGACATGGAAGCCAAGCAATGTACTGCTGTCGATGGAGGCCAGCAACAAAACTTGTTTCGGTTGCCTAAAAAAAGTCCCACCGAAAAAGAACAATATCAGTTTTAGTGTTTGCTATGTTGAGTGTAATTTCATGGCTTTCCATCAGTCTCGAGACACCAGACTCCATTGACAAAAACAAAACCTTTTCCACCAAATTAGCTTGTGTAAACAGGTTTTTCACACATGATTAAACCCGTTAAATACAATCGATTGACGATTCGATACTCCTACTACTAGTGAACACACCGTTTGAGTCTGCCTGTCTGTCAGCTTTTGTGTGTGTGTCTGTGCGACGTCACAGACAGGCAGGAGAACAGGTAAACAGCAGACAACAGCAGGCATAGGGGTCTTTGAAAACATTTCAGTGGTATCTTCTCTTTATATATCTCTCACTTATTCAGTCTCTCTATTAAACTTGGTGCAGACTAACTTGGAATAATGTGTTAGTGCTGCTTAGGAGGAGACAGACAGTAATTAGTGATGGCATGCCATTGTATCTCACTAGTTAAGGAGCTGAAATTAGTGTTCACCCAGGTGTTGTGGCATTAACAACCCATGTCAATTGCAGAGTCATTTGACCCGGTTGTAAATGCCGGTGGCATTAATTCACACTGCATTAAAAAGCCAGATGTAAGCGGGTGTTAGCGATTTTTTTGTGCAGTGGGAATGAGGCTTAATTTTATCTTGTTGAATACATTAGCTGTGTGTCTACTGCTACTTTCATTGGTTACTTAGTGTGTGTAATTGCGTGACTTTGATAAATCTGAACTACAACTTTAAAATTCTAAAGTCTCACAATAACACAAACAAACTAACCGATCGAGGCAGTGGTAGACCATCGACTCCTGTGTTCACATCAGATCAAACACTTTTTTTTCTCAGTGGAGTCTGGCTTTGAAAAGAGTGATACAACTGCTTCATTTTCCTGTTGGAAATCAGCGAATGACATTAATGCAGAGGAGTGAAAAATAATCTCAATATAGCATAGACTTAAAGTGATTAAGTGAGAAGAGTTTTTTTTGGTCGCTAAAATGCATTTTGTTGCTAACCCCATCCACAGCAGTAGATTCCACTCTGCCCCTCCAAACTGGCAGCGTACTGACTGATAAGTACTGTTTGTTATATAGTCAGTGGATAACTACCACATACAACAACACAAAATCTGAACTATTCTGCAGGGTTACCTGATTGTTCTGTATGCTGAGGTGAAATGACATGAAAAGAATACCTTCCTGACTAACACAATAAAAGTGTGCATTATAATGATTATAACTTATAACTGAATTTATTCTTGAGCCTTTTTAGACATGTTGGGAAAAAGCAAGATAAACATCTTGAGAACAGGCAGGGAATGTATAGTGCTGGCTGACAGTTGGATCTGGTTGTGCTGGAGCTTAAACATTTGGACAGTTATGAGGGCAGTTCAGCCCTGTGTTGAAAACATCTGTGGGCTGCACCAGTGGGGACATGTTGCTTCAGATACTGACAGGACGAAAAAAACGTTCCAGAATCCCGATTGTGATATATGCTGGCAAAACACTGCACAACAGCACACTGCACAACTCTGAGATATGATTTAGCAAGTCTGAGAAATTATCATGGCAGCAATTCTTATTTTTCTCTTGGTTGTGAAATGTAAAGTGTAGAAAAACATCACTCGTGAGCACTCCCTAAAGATAAGTGGCCACTGCACGTCACGTCAAGCCAGGTTGATTTTACTATCCACACAATGTTCTGTTTTTTCTCAGTCCTTCTACATTGGTACCACAGTAGTGTATTTAGAATTAATAATTTTAATGAATAAAGAGATCGTTTGTTTGTTTGTTTGTTTGTGCAGGGCTAAATTTGGTCTAACCCTAAGCATAACTTAGGGTTGGAGGAAAAAGCAAAAAAACCCCAACAAAACAAGTCTTTGTTCGATGTGAAAAATAAATTTTACAAAATCAGGCAAAGTTATTATGTGACTTTTTTTAAGCTAAATTTAGTCAAATTAAATGGATGATTTCAATTTTTTTTTGAACCCTTTGAAACCTGAGCAAATCGACCTGATTTCTTTCAAAAACATGGGAAAATGTTCATGAGCAAAAGAAGAAAGAAGAAAAGACCCAAAATTCAGCAAGAAATAAGTAAAAACAACAAGAAAATTACCTGACGATTAGTTAAAACAGGAAAGTAAAAATCAAACAATAATCCATGAAATGCAGCTAGGGTACACATTTTGGGGAAACATTAAGGCTGAAATGGTAAAAATACCCACCACCCAAACCCGCTGTTTATCTCACTTTGCCCAACTCTTAATATTCACAACAGATGGACTACAGTAGGATGGAAACTTAAAACTGGTGCTACGAGTGAATTTTTGAGCCAATAATCTCAATGTGTCAATTTAAAAAAAAAAAACACCCAAAACTAAAAGGAAGATACCAATCAAACAAACTACAACCCATAAAACACAATTAAACAACTAGTTGCAAATTTACAAATGCTTTCAATATCATCAGATCAGAGATCATTTAAAATTTCATGTAACCTATATAACTAAGCTCGCCTCATACATTATCAAACAATTGAACTCGACCCTAAGCCACCTGTTTTGTTAAGAAGACACACAGAAGCTATTGTCTCAGGACAGAAAACCCGGGACAGATAATAATCTCTGGAGCCCGCCATCACTACACCCAACCCCCGATACCCTCACCACCACCATCTGTTACGGGGGTAGGGCCGTCTGTTTCCATAGTAACTCTGTACCCCTCCTCCCTATAAGCGCTGAGGTTTCTTTTGTGTGTCCTGGACACGTGCAGTCAGCTCCAACTGCACCCCGTTCATGCTACTGAGGGGTGCTGCTGGTGACTGCATGACAGACTTTAGGGGTTTCAAAACAGGATCTGCATCTATAGTTAATACACAGTATAACATTTTTCCACTTCCATAAGGTGAAAAAAAACATGATTTTACAGATTAGATGCGTTTAGGAGTGACAGCACACTAAGGACTCTTGATAGTCATATAGATACTGAAAAAAATAAGGAGTGTCACTGCTGAGAACACCAGCCCCCCTCCCTAATGCAAAAAAAGGTGACCTTGCAAATTAAGCTCATCCACCCCCTTTTACCCCATTGCCTAGTCACCCTGTCCTCCTCCCTGGACTGTCCCAGGCAGGGATAGGAAGGAAGAGCAGGCAATAAAACCAGCAAGGAAGGAGCAGTAAACCCGAAAGAAAGTTTACGAGACTGCACTGAAAAAAGATTTCACCCCCTTACTAAAAGGCATTTAATCTAAAAGTCCACTCCCACCAAAGACCTGGTCCCAATCTCAAAATTCAGAGAATTAAGGCTCATTAATACTCCCTTAAGTATGAATAAGTTTAAATAGATCCTATTTCAAATGTAACTGTAACTGCCATCATGCCTTCACGCATCCTGTAATGATGGCAAAGATACAGCCAAATGATGGCACTGCGAGTATTTCACAAAACAAAAACAGGGCTACGATTGAGAAGGGTGAGAGATGTTCCTTTTAACAGTGGCAGCATCACAGCAGAAGTCTTTAAAGCTATTGAATGCATCTAAACATGAGGACAGACAATTCTTTTCACTATATTATCAATTTCATGTTTTTTCAACATATTTTAATGCCTTTGTTGTCCTCTATGGTTGTATTTTGCTTGAACTATGCTATACTGCCTTTGTTTCTTTGTTTCTGTAAGTTTTCTGAAAATGTGTACAAATGCAGATGAAGTGAACATGTATGGACAGAAGGCTTGGTCCATCTCATAAATTAGCCATTAGTTCAGTTAAGCTTGTTTCTGTCATTTCCAACTTATACAACTCAAATACAAACAAACAAACAAAAAATTACTACAACTAATATTACTAAATTATTACTACTGAAGCAACGACAAGCTACAGCAAGTATTGCTGACCAAAAAGGTACAGGCTGAACGCCTCACCTTATTGCACCAACCCTTTGAATTGTTTTGTTATGTTCTCTTAACTTTTAATTACAACTTAAAAATCATTTCATCAGTGACTCATAATCTTTACTCTTTTAGTATAAATCATTTTATCTTTTATCTTATATGATACTGTTTATTTTGCTATGAAATCACACATTCATTCTTTAAATAGCGATTTAAGTGATCTCTGGTAAATAAACTATAACTGAGGGTGTATATGGAATGGACTTCTGGATACAGAATAAATGTCAGGCTTTAAATTGCTCTTGTGTGCCAGGGTTAAAAAATAAAATACAGACTTTCAAAGTTTTGTTTTTTTTTCATGCCAAAACCATTCTGTGGCCACAGTAATTGCATTGACGTTCTTGGCATGCATGATCCAAACGCCTCTGGCTATTGTTTTGCTGTATATGGGACTGGAGGTGTGATATACATCACCTCAGAATACAGAACATTTTAACCCCTGTAAGCACATTTTATTGTACATACAGTTTTATTCACTTATGAGCAGTGGTGTAGTGGAGGGTTACATAGATATATGGGGTATACTTCTTTTTCTGGCCATTTACAGAATATTTTTTTTTGCACATGACCTCACATCATTACGAAGAACTGCAGACGGGGCGCAGGAGGTGATTTCTGCATGGAGAAGTGCTATAAAAATGCCAAACGGTTGCCAAATTGGGATTAAAACAAGAGTTACTTTCGAGTCCTGAAAGTAGTGACAGTCAGACAATGCTTGTGTATGTCAGAAGGAGATAGAAAATAGTAGCAACAGTTAGCCAGCTAGCACATAGCCTGATGCTACTGCTGCATCCATCCATGTAAAGTTACTTTAAATTAGAAATAACAATATAAAAAGACAGTGATTCTGCAAACTTACTCAGCCAGACAAAAACAACATGGCAGTCATTCAATGCTGCTTTCGATCCAATGTCGCAAAATAGTTATAAGCCTTAGGACTATTGTACACCTTTATTTGGCTAGCTGTGTAGTGGGAGGTTTGCAGAAGTAATTTGTGATATCGATCACCTCCATGCCAGGCAAAACAGTAAAAATCACTTCTCCATAAAGTGTAGGGATCATATCCAATGTGTCTAGAAATGTTCTGCTGATACCTGCTGTGTGTAGGTCCATCTAATGCTTTAGCATATTCCAACTGATGTTTTTCACTTCCTGCCCCCCATCTGACTTTTGTGTTTCATCAGGATCACATGACTGCAAACAAGCTATACCCACCAAAAAAGCCATTGGAATATGTATATATAGAGTATATCCACTTCCTCCCTGGTAGCCTTGCCCATATACAAAGTAGTACACCCAACTCATCAAATACCACTACCAGTTTACCACTGGCTGTGATATAGATATTTGTGGGATCGTGTTGTCTTCACTTGTCTCTATCACTGACAACAAGTTCAGCCCCTCTATATCTGTTATGGTTTGGGGCTAAGTTAAACTCAGTCATTCTGATCTGAAGCAGAACTTTATTAGGTACTATTTGGGATACACGGACTCCTAAACAACACACAGATGGAACGCATTAGTCTTGCTGGCAGGAAACTCAGCTTCCCTGCTGCACTGGGAATTACACTGTAACAATGCAGGCTAGGCCTTACCGCTGTGACCCAGTGAATAATTGCCAAAAACTTTACAGGTGCAGGTATTTGTGACGGAAGTATGAATAGTTGAAGCAAAGACTTGCAAAGAATAATGAAGCAACCACAAGGAGTGAACAAATTAATAATGTAAACTGTTTCACAACTGACAACCAAGCTGCAGGAGAAAGGAATTCCTCTTTGGCCCACTGCGAAATGATGGCTGGTCATTTTTCAAAAGTCATTTTGGAAGGTTGCCAGCTTAAACTTGTGCTAATGCCATTTAATAAAATGAATTGCACCCTTGTGCATTTTCCTGGGTGTGTTGGCAGGGAGACAGCCTCAAGAATCCAAGTTAAAAGATTAAAACCAGCAAGAGAATGCAGAAAGCATTTATGCTAACTCAAACGCCCTAATGTGGCTGTAGCTGAGCATATGTGGTACTACTCTGCAAAAGATGGTGTTTATATAGAGAGAAAGGGAATCCCTTCACAGTGTTAGTGACATAGTGAGGAAAATACTCATCATCTCCTACAAAAAAAAAGTTGAGGAAACACAATGCATATTTTTTTCCATCATCTTGGCTCGCTCAAGCATTTCAGCTCCTTCTGCTGGCAAAAAAGCTGACGACAACAGTCTTAAGAGGAACATTATGGCCATCCTTGCAGAACTTACACAAGCATTCAGGCTCAAGTCGTAGGGTGAGTCTTTCATTAAAAGTGTGTGTGTGTCTGGCACGAAAGCAAATATCACAAGGGGATGATTCACAATGTGTCGGGTTCTGGAGCAAATAAGAGGGCAAGTCTTGAGCAAAGCCCTTTCACCTCTTGAAATGTTACAACATCATATCTGTGGAGCTGTCACCGCAAGAAAAATTGTCATTTACTAAGCAGACTCTGAGAACAGCAAGTGCAGATGTTCTTTTTGTGGTGCAACAGAGATGAAAGAGGTAATGCAGAAACCAACAAGCCATGTTTGGCTATATACACAATAATGTAGATGAATCACAAAATGCTATTTATGTTTAAAAAAACCTATTGTCGCCCACACTGAAATGCTGCAATAGATGGATGTTTGAAATCACAGGCCATTGGGAAAGCAGATTTAAGTCTTTTTGTAGGTCTTACATCAGCATTTACGCAACAATCAGTTTTACCAGTTTTGAGTCTTCAACACTGAAGAGCTGTTTTTCAACTTACCCTATCTTTAGAGGATGTTTTTTTTTTTTTAAAAAAGATAACGTGGATGGAAGAAGGAGAAAAACAAATGATGTAGGCAATGGCTTTGTTTTAACCCCTTCAACCCTCTTGAAAAACTGTCTTAATATTTGTCTTAAAACGTATCCCAACATGAAAAGCACCACTCCCGTTCCCAAAGTGGTACTTCTGAGTCACTGCCCCAACAATGAAAATGATACCAAATGGCATTGAAAACACAATGAATAAACAGGCCATGCCAAAATAAAGGGAGTGGAAAACAGCCTTGGGTTCAGAAGCTATTACATTACATTAGAGGTATGCTCAGTGGTGTGCAGGTCTACACCAGGCAGCCACCTGAGCGTGTCATGGTCATTCTAGACAATTCTTGTATTCTTAGCAGACAGCACATTCCTGAAGCTAATAAATAGACAAGCATTGTCTGCTTTTGATGAGGTTGCATAAAGTAGGTTAAGTTTTCTTTTTTACAGGCACTGTACATAAGCTACATAAGCTATATATAAACTATAGATAATTTATTTATATTTTTTTATCAGGGAGGTCATACATAGTACAGGGTTCACAAGATAAGCACATAAATCATTTGGATAAATGTGTGTATGTGCGTAATGACTACAACAACCACAAATCTTTGATCCATGTTGTTCACAGTGGTGGATAAAGCATTCAGACGCTTTACTTAAGTAAAAGTTCTAATGCCATCCTGTGAAAACACTCTGTTACAAGCAAAAGCCCTGCAATGAAAATGTTACTTAAGGATAAGTAAGTATGTATAATTAGGGAAATATACTTCAAGTATTAAAAACAAAAGTACCATTTTACTATGTAATCTACTGACTTACTTATGGTTGAAGCAAAAATGTCAAAGAAAAATCAGCAAATCAACAAAATCTACAACTCAAGAAATTGGCAAAATGCTTGGAAAGTGTCCCTCCTGACTTCCCTACAGTCATGCAAGCAAAGGAAATGACAAAAACAAGGAGTATTTCATCTCATATCGTGCCTAATTTCAGTGGATCATAACATATCAGGTACTGAATTAATCTGCAGATGCTCTGGTTCAAAAGAGACCAAACTGTTCTATGGATGTCTATTTTTGAGCCTTGACAAAAGCCAAAAAGTGGCTTGCAACAGACCTTAAGGCTTCTGTGTTTTTAGCCGAGCCGATTTCCAAAGAACTTACGGCCCCGACCAGCTACTTAAGAGTGAGGCATCCGCAATTAGAGACAGTATAAGTGGTCAATAAAAAGGATTTTTTTTTAACAATTGGAAATCACTGCAACTGCATATCATAGAGCATGTAGTCATACTTTTGCGCATAAAATATTAGGACGATTGGTCCAGTAGTTTGTGAGATTAGCTGTGGAAAGACAGAAAAAACACCCAAAAACACAACAGAATGAAAGCGATTTTGCTGATCCCAACCAGCATACTTTGATATCAAGAATAACTGTGTAATAATATGCATGCAGATATTATTTTTTGTTAGCAACAAGAAAGCTAACCTCATGGTCTGAGGGGACCACGAGGCCAGGCTGCTCAGTCTTCAGATTATCTCTCTCTGTCATTTGGACTGTGGTTTACCAGGGCACCCCACATTACACCCCATGAATAAAAGCATGCTTGTGGTTCACAATAGAGCTTCGCTGCTCCCTGAGAAGGGGGAGGGGCATTGCATTCCTCCACTGGCCTCCTGTTTGCAGCAGATATTAAACAATAACTGCTGCTTGTAATGTGCCTTCACCAGCGGTGGCCATTTAATCCAAAAAAAATATTACAGCAGTTCCGTGACCTTTGCAGCCCATTCGCAATAAGCCATATGTGAAAGTAGAGTACATTTGCTTTGTCTGCATTTTTGCTCAGAGGTAGGTAAGCAATGAAGACTGGCATTTTAGCAAATCCGGGCAAACAATGTGATCATTCAGACTGAGTGACTACCTCAGGAGAATGATGCTGACTGGATGCCTGCAATATTTAATCTGAGTAACCGTGCATATCTCATTTAAGGCACTTCTCTGGGGAAAGTGCAGTGTAAGCCTACTGGAAATTCAACTGCTTAAAGGAAATCTCACCTTTGATTGAGTGTAAGGCTAACACCCACTTCTTTTTCACAGATAAGCAAGTCTGCATAGTGCTGAGTTAAGACAACTGACTATTCACTTTGTGATTCCTGACACTGCTGTTCCACTACTCCCTCGCACACAAATGCCAGCAATATTTGTCACCTATGTTTTTGCAAACCACCGATACCTTACATTTGCACATTATTATGTGGAAGATACATTAAAACAGTACATTTAAACAATGCTTTAGCAAAATCTAAGCAGGAAAAGCAGAGATACCTTCGTAAAAAACAACTGATTTTTGTTGCACTATCCTCACTGACAGGTCAATGCACAACACCCATAATTGGAGCCTAAAAATCAGATGAAAACACACCAACGGATCGCTTCAAGACACCCACGTTTGGAGCCTAAAAAGACGATGCATACACACGGACAGGATGTAACAGGTTTGGATCCCAAAAAGTCGATTGAAACACACAGATGGGTCTCTACATAACGCCCATTTGGAAGCTAAAACGCCAACGGAAACACACTGACGTGTTGCAACAATACACCAAAGTTTAGAACCTAAAAAGCAGGTTGAGACACACAGACTGGTTGCTATAAAACATCTACATTTGGGACCTAAAAAGGAGACGGAAACACAGACTGATTGCTACAAAACATCCACGTTTGGAATATAAAAGGCTGATGGAAATAGAACAATAATACACTAAAACACATTATTTTTGTTGGTCTCATTCAGTGTAGCGTAGCCTGCAGTGTTCTACAGCTTGGCAGCCATTTCATCAAGGTGACATGCCATCTAAAATCACCTTAACCTCTCAATGACAAAGTCAGCTCATATACTACATCACTTTAGAAATGCTGATATGATACATATGAGGTGCAAAAGTGGTTTGCAGAAATGCATAAAAAAAAGTATTCCTCTGGTGACTAATATGAAACATCAATCCTGTCTTTTAACAGCATCATGCCTCTTTACTTTTGATAAAAGAACAGTATGGAGTATAGGATGCATCTTCAAAGGGATGCTAAGGGGGTCTGAGGAAGCGCATGTGCTGCCCTTTTCACAGAAAGTGTGACATGGAGGAAGGGGCCTCACAATCGCAACAACTTCCGAACATCTGCATCAGCAGGAAGAGGGGCACTCAGTATCAGATCAGCTGTGTGTTGTTCCACATCGCCAACAGAAACGAAGGTTAGAGGATGATAGAGCTACTGCCAGACAGACCACATAAACTCCTGTGTGACTGCCGCTATCTTCACCTGCTGTTCTGAGCTATGTAGGCAGACGTAGATAACACATTTGCAGGTTACAACATGAAGACTTTGTTGTGTTGTGGATGATTAAAATACTTTGCATTGTTCAGAAGTTGAGATTTTAAGTGTTAAACAGAAATTTAGGACATCATGTAAAATCAGGCAAATGGGCTCTATAACTGTTAACAGTCATTAAGCATGTTATTTCATTTTTGCTACAAATGTGCTTTGCATAAAACAAGCATTTTTGTTGAGCTGAGATAGCTAGTATGAGCACATCAATGATTCAATAATCCACTTGTCACATATCTTCCAAGGAAAGCCATGTGGCATGTTAATTATCTCAAATAGTATGGGTATAACACCAAAAATGGTTTTAGGATGTTGCATTATATTGATTGTTTGACTTTAAATCAAACATATCTTCACAATACACTTTTCTTTTTATGAGAAAGGGTTTTCAGTGCTTACTTAATGTATTCAAGTAAAATAGGATAAAATAATTTGACAAAAATAGACATTTGTCAATATTAAAACCAATGTTTTTTGGGGTAAAGGTGTTATAAAATTATGACTTATTCTTTATGTGTCACTCTGTGATATTTAAGACATTGTTTTGTATCATCACTTAAAAAATTAGGATGATTCAGCTAGTCTGAGTCAGCCACAGTACTCAAAAATTATTCCTAATTGTTACACACACGCAATTAGCATACACAAACATGTCAGCTGTAGACAACATGGCACCTAAGAAACAGTCAGCAAAAGAACAGAGAAAGCATGGCAGACACATTGGACAATCTTAATAAACAGCCACGAGTTACATTAATGTTTTAAGAAATTAGAGACTGAACTAAAAAAAAATGGATTTAGCTATTAAAAAAAAACCAAAACAAACATGACTGTCCCATTTTACCTTACCAGCTGTCCCATTTAACCTGAACATGTCACTGGTGTTAGGAAGGGGTACTCAATGTGTTAACAGTTTCTAAATTATTTTACTAATCGTCGTTTTCTTCATATGAATATAGCAGAGATCTACAAATAGCTCTAAAAGTAACACTTAAAATCACTTCTAATTCTGCTTTGAACTCATTTTTTTAAATAATAAACATTTTGAAAAGTTGCTATATTGTCATATAAAGAACCAATAAGGTATTGATGGTCATTTCAGAAAATATGTTATCTTTAAAATTTGCCTCAAAGTCCTGGAAAAGTCCTGGAACATTAGTCCTGGAGTATTGGTAAAAATGTGTACGAACCCTGTATGGGGTTTAAAGGGTTAGGGTAGTATTTAGAGTTTTAGGTGGTTTTCTTGGTATGTTTAGCCTATGTATGTAAAAAAAATCTTCTCTTTATTTATTTATATATTTTGCTGAATATATACGACATTTATTTTTTGCTTTTTGATCCTTTCTGGTGCCACAGATTGCAGTAAGTGTTTTTTCCCCCAGTCTCTGAGTAGTCGAGGTTAAAGTTAGCAGAAAGAGGAGGATTGCATCAGGAATTCTGGCAGTTGATCGTTTTCCTCCACTCTGCGCAGACAGGGGGTGGGGTGCCCGGCAGAAACTGGGAGGAGAGAAGAGGGGGGGATTTGGGAACAGTCTTTGTCCTCACCCCGCAGTACAGCACACAACTGGAGAAGGACACAGGCTCCCCGCAGGAAAGGAAAAACTGGATGGCTTGACATTAGAGCGGGAGGGCTTTCTTCTAATAAAGAGAAAACGAAGGAAAAGCTCCCGAAACACAACTTTCAAGGAGCCGTCGGGCGAAAAGCAGAGGATCCAAAATCACAACTGAAGGTAAGATAACACACAAACAAATCCCGGGCGCGCGGACGCGGCAACATCCACACTTAGCCTTTTAGCTTTGGCTAACAATAGCGTTCAGCTCAAGTTATATCTTTAAAACTTTTGCTGTGGGGGCACGCCGACTCATTTATGAAGCTGTTAGCTAAATTTGGGCGGTTTAAAAAACATTTTTCGTAAAGCCAGGGTCTGTAAATGTATTGTTTAAACACTACTTTAAGTTCACGCGCACAGGCTGGCGTTGTTAATTAACGTTGAAGCACACAAATTGGTCGCATTGTGAGGGGGATAGGACATTTTTTGGGATACCGACGCGACATACTTTGTCGTTATCTCCACATGGCGTTATATTTCTACTGGTATGTGGAATATTTGGGCAGTTTTATCAGGCATTTTGACTATGTAGGCTGGATTTGGTGATGGAGGAACGCGCAGGGATTGTGTCTTGTTCCCCCCACCCATCTATAAAATCTCATATTTAGGAGAAAGGTCACATTTATAGCGTAAAACACTACTTTAAGTAGTAATATTACTCAATGACGTTGTCCAAAGTGTGGTTCAGCCGTACACATCGTTAGCTCAGGCTAGTTATCACGGATATGTGTGTGTGTGTGTGGAAGCATGTGGAGTCCCGCGGTGACGTTGTCCCGTTAGCCACGCGGAGGGTTTTTTTTTCCACATTGGATTAATTTAGTTCTCCTTTTGGCATCTCAGTGTTTAAACGATTCGTGCGAGGCATTCATAACGAAGCCTACATCGTATTTTCTGTGTCTTTATATTTACTCCACACGCAGACTCAACAACTTGGGTAATCATTTTTTTATGTTATGTGTCACGGGTGGATTATGTTATTTTTCTCCCCCTTGTTTCTCACCACCACAATCCAGGGGAAGTCACTCCCTAGTTTGACTAATTCTGGGCATTTCTTCGGCCTTTTCCTCTTCAAGCTCAAGGCCCCTTAGCCTCAGGGCTTTGGGATCAAGGAGGGATATCCATAACTAACCTCCCAGATGTGAGAGCCACAAAAGCCCCTCTGTTCTGCAGGGCTCAGCCAGCGCCGAGACTCTGCTGCTTTACTTTGCTTCTTGGAAACAGCCTGTTTTTTTCTTTTTGAAGTGTCATAGATAAGCCCATGCTGTCTCAGTAGATAGGACTTGTAACAGTTGTGATGTTGGGGTAATTGGCAAGTTGTATCAGATTTCTTGTGAATCTTATTGCTGGCATCTTTTATTGAAAAAACAAAAGCCCCAAGATAAAAGGGGCAAGATAAAGGGGGACCGCACCTGGTTTCAAAATGCATACATGTTGCTCCTACAGTCTAAGACAATCCAAAAACTAGAGTGCAAAAACGAATATTTCTAAGGTCATCAAGTAAAAAGTCCAGAGCTGCTCCATAGACAATGAATTGGGAAGCACTATACTATTTTATATATATAAACAAACATTCTGTGGATGCACACAGACAGCGCATCAGGCTCCCATTCTTTGTATACAGAGCAGCAACAGATGTGGTGACATCACGCATCAAGTTAGTATGTTCACAAATATTGACTGAACTTTCCTAGTAACAACTTAATGACTCACACCATCTTCAGCCGTCTCTGTCATCTGGGGAAGTTGAGTCTTCTTATAATTACACTGCTTCTAGTTGATCAGATGGATATATTCTAATTTATAGAGTCACACTAACCGACTGGGGGACTGCATATGTGAATTAGCTCTGAGCTATAATCTGGCTCGCTGCATACATTGATCACTTTAAAGATTATTTCTTTGGGCTTTTATTGCTTTTAATGGACAGGGCATTTTAAGTGTGAAGGGGGGAGAGAGGGGAGGGGGGCGACATGCAGCAAAGATTCAAGGCTGGAATTGAACCTGCAACCACTGCGGCAAGGACACAGCCTCTGTATATGGAGCGCCACTCTATCCACTGAGCCACCAGGCGCCCCACATTGATCACTTTTTAAAGGGACAAGCGTCAATGTTGGAATCAGTCTCAAAAATCCAGTGCTGGTTGGGCTGTAGGCTAGTAGCCAAATTGAAATTGCCTGGACGAAATGTATCTGTAGACACTAATGTTATTTATTATCACACACAAATCCTGGTGCTTATAAGCCAGCCTTTTATGAAGTATGAGCCAGCTAAGCTTGTAACATCCTACTTGTGTAGTGCTGTTGTGTAAAACTACAAAAATTGTGTTAAGATCAGGTTTGAACGGACATGCTTGCGCTTTCACCAATAAAGGTAATAAGTTGCTACCAAAAGCAATTAGCCAGAATAGTAGCACATACAAAATAGGTCTTAAAGTTACAAAAATACAATAATTGAAATACTTGAACATCTGTGAAGGGTTTTTTTTTAAAACAAATTTGACACACTTTCTTCCACAGACGCTTTCACGTGAGGCAGTGGTTTTCCCTGGGCATGGATGTCAGCTCTGGCAGTATAGCTCCGGGGCAACTCATAACCGTTAACCTAGATTACTGGTAGCAAAGTGTGCTGCTGATTTCTATTCCTTACACGTCTCTTGCAGCCTGACAGACGAGCAATGTAGCTTACATTTTAGGTGATCCAGTGACCTCTGATATGGCAGAATAAAGCAAATAAAACAAAGCTTTATGGTTACCCACAAACCTAAAATTTTCCATATGATATTTGAGTTGGTGGTAAATATTCCTTTATACATTTTTTAGTTAGAAACCACATGCTTACACTGAAAAGAAGCTTTTATCAGTTGTCTTAAGGTTGAAACCTTGCCCTCATCATACTTTAAGGTGTAACTGCAGGATGCAGTAGCATGCAGGCAGCACTGCAGAAAGCCACAGATGAAAGACAGCTGCAGTCTTAGTGAGCAGTAAACGGGCAAACATCATAAAAGCAGTGAATAAACAACTATGTATGGGACGTTTGTTGTCATGAAGACTGCTGGACCTCATGGCGCATAGATGCCCTGTCATACACCCACTGTGTGTCTGTCACATGTAAACACAGATTACAATCAGAATGTAAACTTTTAATCACCACACACTAAAAAAATCAATGATCACCTCAAAGAATCCGACCACAGGGTCAAACAACGAAAGTGAGTCTTTATTCAAGTCTCTCTTGAGGCCGACCATTCATCAGGATGTGCTGAGTGTCTGAGCTGCAGCTGCACAATGAAACTTGTTGTGCATTGTTCTTATGCTTTATTTATCTAAGGATGGTTTCCTCCAAACTCAACATCAAATGTCACATTGATAGAGACAGAACTCCCATTCACACCTGGGAGTTGCCCAATACAAACCATTCCTATTACTGGAGCACCTAGAGGCGATGCATCATTTGTAAGAGCTTTTCACTGCTGGTTTATGGGATTACTGGACAGTCCGTAGTGTCCTTGCTCCTTATTTGATGGCATTAATACATTTTTCAGTCCATACATTACTTTAACCCAAATTGCAAACTGACAAATTAAGTGCACTGCTGATTATGAATGTGTATAGGGATGGGTGACATGGCCAAAATCTATCACTGTATTTTTAACTTTATTTCACAGTAATAGTATATATCGTAATACAGTGATTGTTCTTTAAATTTAATTAAGAAATGGACTAAAATAAATATATGCACTTTATCACATTTATTTCCCTGCGTTATTTCTAACTTCCATACAAACAAAACTGCCTCACATTAGAGACAAACCTTAAAAAACACAGAAGTTAAACTACATTTTTCTTTCAAGCACAGTATTAAGTTACCTTAGAACAATAATTTTACCATCTGTCCAAATCACGTGACCTTGTGAGGCAGCTGGATTCACAATAAGAATCACTAGAATCGCTAGAAGCACAAGATCCCACCCTGATTTGTCACATAGTTTGCCCCAAATCGCTCCCGTGGCAGAAATCTGTACAAGCAGACCAGTTTCTGGTCTCCCAAACCTAGATGTCCACAATCTGATTAGCTGTCCACTCACATAAATTTCTTTGATTGCAGTACTCCATTATAACTTGGCTCATCACATCTTGAAAAATGTAATTGCTCTACCACCACTGTATATTAGTGGATGCAGTTAAGTGGAAGTGCAGACCCAAATGGAATCATTAGCCTTCTACGTATATTTTTTTCTAATATTACTAAACTGAAAATATTGCACTTGTATAGTAAAATAACAGCTTATTGCTTCCATGGGCATGACAGAGCCCAACACTGTGGCTCGTGTATTAAGATTGCTGCTTCTGTTGATAAGCTGAAGGACCATGAGTTAAAGTAGGTTCATAAAAATGTATATTCATACAGATTATATTTGTTGGACTCCATATTGTGTTAATATATTCCTTTAGAGTTGAAGTAGGTAAAATTGCCAAACAGCTGCTCTTGAAACAGATGTAAGAAGCTTCTATTTTAAACCCCAAAAGGCAAACATTACATTTTTAACAGCCAACTTAACAAGTACACGTTTTTGGTTTTGAAGTGTGGTACACTAAGGATGTCGTAGGTGGCAACATGTTCACAAACCTCCAGACATTCACAATTATTATCGATTACTTGGAATTTACTTGGGCTTTTGGTTCTTTATCATTGAAAGTCAGTTAGCCTAATCTTTTTGTGTCCTATTCAGAGCCAACTGATTGTTTCTTAATTTTGTTTCTTAAGATTGTGGCTTGTCAATATTTTGGCTTAAAACATAATTTGGAATTTAAAGAAAATTGAAAGATTAAATTTTGATTTTGATAGACAATCTGCAGAGTTTAGGCATAGCCCATGGGTCACATGTGTCTGTAAAGTCTATTTTCTGTATAGCGACATTGTGACTGAAGGTTTTAGATTGCTACTCTTGCCCAAGGTACTGACCAGGCAGAAATATTGGGACATTAAAATATTCTACCACACTGATTTTAGAAAATATACATTTTTAATAACATCTGTGTCCCATTTTGTGCACCAAGAGCTAATAATACCCTGGTTAAAAACAGCAAAAACAACATTTTGAAAAGACCCGTAAGCAGATACTTTGGTCCATAGCAACATGCAGCAATTGAAGATGTAAAAGAAGTGAGACGTGATTGGATGCCTTAAAGAGAGAGGTGGAATGGTATGATCGTAAAGATCACCAGCGCTGTTGTAGCTCACCTCCATGCTACAAGTGTGGAAGTTTATTGTGTTGGATAATTACTCAGCAGAAGTTGTTACGAGGTTGGTCACAGTTGGTGTTAAACCACAGATGCTCTTCATTGCCTCAGCTCAGTTTTGGCAGTCTTTGTCAGATTATTAAACCATGACTAGACATTTTATTATATCTGGTTACACCTATTACGTGTCTCTGAACACCTGAGCTGTAAATGTTCGTCATTTCATTTCATTTCATTTCGTCGGTGCAATGTGCCTCAGGCTGTTCACATGATTTCATTTTGGATAAGAGCCTGGTTATGATTGCATGATTTAGTAATACATTTTACAGAGAGACAGCTGTAGGAACCTTGCCTGATCATGCCCCTTTGCAAAAGCAGCAATCGCTGATTTAGGACGTTTCAACAAGAGACAAAAAAGCTCCACCATGTGGCTATCTGATGCAAAAACAGAGAGAGTTAATAAAAGCTATATCAAATTGTGAAGTACCCAACCACATTAATAATAAAACGTAAACAGTGTTAGTTAATTATTTTTTTCAAATAAGTATTTGTGTCTTGTATGAATATTTTAAACATAATTTCTTTCCATTTTGCTGTAATTAGGTCAACATTTACCGTAGTGTGAGCCGCTGCCTTGACTTTGTCCCAACTGTAATAAGTTAACGTCTCTATCATTTTTCAAATAACATTTTAAGCTATATGCAGTCTTTTATGTGACTTGGGCGTACCCACTTGTTTTCTTGAAATGAATCACCAGAGGTGCCATGACACAATGTTATTGTAATACAAAACCCTTGATACAACTATTAAGTTTTTACTGGGATGTGGCATGTTGTGCATTATGATAAGAGATTGTGATTCACTACCTTTTTTTCAACAGCTAATTACATCCTTGAAGGAAAATTTTGTCAACATTTGTTTTATTTAAATAAGATTTTAAAGTTTAGCAGTCTGTAAATTTCACTTCAGGAATTTTTATCTGCTGGATTTCAAATAAAGCAATTGATTTTGAATGTATTCCAGTAGACTACCTAAAGTTGAATCTGTATTAGTTTTAACATTTTATTTGATAGATAAAGCGAAACTTGACATGTATGCATTGATACAATATTGACATTAAAAATATTGTGATACTAGGCTGTATCATTTTTTTTTCTTTTTATTTCCCCACCCCTACTCTCTTCTACCTTTGGCTTTGTTTAAATAAAAATCCTTTTCTGCGCAGGTTTGAGAAGTTCCCTCTTGTTCCAGAGGCAAAATGAGCTGGAGCTTCCTTACACGCCTGTTGGACGAGATTTCCAACCACTCCACCTTCGTGGGCAAAATCTGGCTCACCCTCCTCATCGTCTTTCGCATCGTGCTGACAGCCGTCGGGGGCGAGTCAATCTACTATGATGAACAGAGTAAATTTGTGTGTAACACGCAGCAACCTGGTTGCGAAAATGTGTGCTACGATGCGTTCGCACCGCTGTCACACATCCGCTTCTGGGTCTTTCAAGTGATTATGATCACCACGCCAACCATCATGTACCTCGGCTTTGCTATGCACAAGATCGCCCGCATGCAGGACGAGGACTACCGGCCTCGGGGGAGAAAGAGGATGCCGATAGTGAGCCGTGGTGCCAACCGGGACTATGAGGAGGCGGAGGATAATGGGGAGGAGGACCCCATGATCCTGGAAGAGATTGAGCCGGAAAAGGAAAAGGAGGACGCGGAGAAGCCCGGCAAAAAGCATGACGGGCGCCGTCGCATCAAGCGCGACGGCCTGATGAAGGTCTACGTGTTTCAGCTGTTTTCACGCGCCATCTTCGAGGCTTCTTTTCTGTTTGGACAGTATGTCCTGTATGGTCTTGAGGTGGTACCGTCGTATATTTGCACACGCTCACCCTGCCCGCACACTGTGGATTGCTTCGTGTCACGCCCCACTGAGAAAACCATCTTCCTTCTCATTATGTACGCCGTCAGCGCCTTGTGTCTGCTCTTTACTGTGCTGGAGATCCTTCACCTGGGCATCAGCGGCATTCGGGACTGCTTTTGTGCACCGAGGCCGCGCCCTCCCACTCCCCGCCACCCAGCTCTGTCCAGCCAGAGGTCCTCAATCTGCCGCCAGCCATCGGCACCTCCAGGCTACCACACAGTGAAGAAGGACCCATCAGGGAAGATGGGCTTCAGAGACAACCTGGGAGACTCGGGTCGCGAGTCGTTCGGGGACGAGGCCTCATCGCGGGAGCTGGAGAGGCTGCGGAGACACCTAAAACTGGCTCAGCAGCATCTGGATTTGGCTTACCAAAATGAGGAGAGCAGCCCGTCACGCAGCAGCAGCCCGGAGTCCAACGGCACCGCAGTGGAGCAGAACAGACTTAACTTTGCCCAGGAGAAGCAGAGCAGCACCTGTGAAAAAGGTGAGCCTTCCAACTTTTTCCTCATTTCATAAATTTTTATCTTCTTCTTGTAGCCACGATCAAGGTGAAATACTTAAACCATCGCTCTGTTCACAGGTCTCCGTGCATAGGCTCTGATCAGCCCAGCTGACACTGTAGACTCATTTACATCAGGATCAGTGAGAGGATAAAAGGGAATCAAAGTGTGAGTGTGATTGTGTGGCGTGATTTTGCTTGAGGTGGATGAAGTCAGCCCAAGCCTTCCAGTGTTACGGCCAGCCGTGGTCGAGCATCGAGTCAAACGAGGAGGAGAGCGGTCGTCTCAGCCCAGCAATACTTGAGGCGCCTGTCTGAAGATCCAAAGTGCTTACAAACTACCGCCGTGCAGCAACAACGGTTAAGGTTGTTCTTCTCCCTCAGGGCAGCTATTCTTGTTTTTATATTTTTTATTACGAGACTTAGAGCTATTAGTCATTTTTTTTAAAGAGTTTGTCCTCTGTTTGAAGTTCACAGTGAATGCATCTCAAGTTTGCCTTAGACCTAAACTGGAACTCTGTTTTTTGGCATTTTGTTATGCAGTGGCCAAGCCAGTTGTAGTGCAAAAAAAAAACATGTTTAAACTGTAAGAATCTTTGCGAGGTAGTGAGTGAGATGCAAAAAGAAGGTTTAAGGACAAGGCGCCGCTCGTAAAAGATAGGTACTGGAGTTAGTGTCATGCTGATGAAGACTTTTTGAGTTCGTTTTCATACAAAGGTTTCTCTCAAAAGTGCAACATCTAATTTTAAAAAAAAAATGTTTTGACAATGTTGGCACGGCACCGGTCAACATTTCCAAGCCTGGTGCTTTGATGGTAACTGAAATACACTTGGTGTGCCTCTGTCCAAAGGAATAAATGAACCTGGGTAATGCTTGAATAACATGTAACTCTTGATATTGTCTTGTATTGTTTAAAACGTGTATTTGATACTGTGCTTTATTTTTGTATTAGTTTTGAGTATTGTGGTATTGAAAAGAGGCTCTTGTCACTGTGGCAGGTATTGTATTTTGAAAGAATGACATTCACTGCTGTCTTAGTTTCCTGAAGCTCGCTGGTGGACCAGTGCAGTCTGACAACGGTTTGGTACAATTTTGAGTTCAGCTGCAACAGTTTTTTTTAATAATTCCATTTAAATAATAATCAATAGCCTGCATATTTTATTTTTCCCACATTGTCAAACATTCCCTGTTTCCATACAGACCCAGATTTGAATATATTTTTTGGTTATAGAAGGGAAAATGCTGTCATTTTCATGTTCGAAAATGCTGATTTTTGGATTGGTGTTATCACTGTTCTCAGTGAGGGTTGTAAACAATGTAAATCATTTCAATGTGAATTCAATGCCTTGAACGTGCTCTTCTAAGATGCCATCTTTTGTATTCCGAATCATACCCACAGAGCCATTAGTGCCGACTCAAATGTTGTCATCTCAAGTTATTTTTGAACAATGCTTTTTGTACTTTTTATACTTTTTGTATTGATAGTACTTTGTGGTTAGTTTTTAAAATAAATTTTTACAACAAGAAAATTATATCATGGCTCAGTCTGGTTTTATTCATTGCTTGAAATAGTACAAATGTATAGATCCAATTTCATTTAAATAGCTACTCCGTTCAATTTTGTAAGTACTATATGACTTGATGTGGTGGGCAAAATTAGCCAGTGATTAATACCTAATAACTACTGGACTTGCATACAGAAAACTTGTATTTGTAAATAAAAAAGTAAAAATTGAGGCCTGAGGGGATTATTAAAGGAAGTATCCAAAAACTAGGGAAAATGACAAGAGAACTGTATTTCTTATTATAATATTTAAAGTGATGTTGGAGAAAAACTTTTTTTCTTAATTCTTATCATTTTTTAGGTAGTTCTCTCTCTTTTTTATTGCTTATGTTCAGGTAATTTTTTTGTAACTTTTTTTAGCCTATTTTTATGCTCATTCTTGGGGCCACGTCTTGTTAAGTTGCTCATTACCTTCTCCATGTTTTTCAAAGAAATCGAACCAATTTGCTCAGATTTCAAAGGGTTAAGCTTTCAGATTTTCGACTTTGCAGTTCAGCCACTTTGTAACACAAACTGCTGAGGTAACTATTAAGAATGCCACTAATGTACCAGGCTAGCTGCAGTTATTCTGAGAATAAACATCAATTTTACTTTATAATACTTAATACTACTATATTATCAGTTGGTGAAATATGGTAGTTGTGTCGTCATGAGAGGTCGAGTCAGATACATCCTTCCCAGTATTAGCAGAAAGGACTACAAACCATCATGGGATCCAGTAAAAGACTACAAGACCCACAGTAAGCAAGCAGGGCAGTCAGGACACTGATTGCTGCCCAGCTGAAACAAATCAGCTGATGTCCCCGGTGAGGGGACTTAGGGGAGGTAGAATCAGTGTGTGTTGAGAGGACACAGAGATTTGTAGTTATGTTAGCCGGAAGGCAGTGAATTCGATTTTTAAAAAAAAATTACATTCCTCTTTTTGTTTTGTTTTACCTCTGTCTGCAAGAAATTAAAGACTGAATATGCTGAATGTAATTTCATTTCCTGCACCCACACCTCCAAAGCTCCAAGAGAAAAGCTCCTGAACTTTCACAGCGTCACATATTTCGCACTAAAATTACAGTAGAAATTGTTCGTTTTCAACCTTATGGATATTTCATATTATGTTCAATGCAGAACAATAACTACGGAAAGACGGATAAACTGTACAATTTACACAGGTAGAAAATGAGAGGAACTGTAGGAAGTTAGTATAAAATGAGAGATTTGGATTAATTTTGAGCAAAACATTTCTGCATATTGTATCAGAGAGGAGTTTTACTGATATTATTTTGGGACTTCTATATACAATTATCTGTCTTCATTACTGCTTTATTTGTAACATTACCGTATACTTCATAGGCTTTCTTTCTTCCTTTTTTTTGGACAAATTCAGTGTCTCCATTATTTTTTAGTTCTTAAAATTGTTTTACTGCATTTATTTTTTCATGCAAGAGGAGGCTGTTAGGCAGCGAGTAAAATCTTTGTAATATAACTTGTATTTAAGTCTTCATCATGCCCTTATCCTGTCAGATAAAAAAATATGAATAATTTTCTTAACTTTACAAATGAGGAGGTCAGGGCCCCTAGGTTGGGAACCAGTGGGCCATACAATGCTTTTTTCTTTTCTTTTTTTTTAGATTATTTTTTGTTTCCTTATCTGTGACCTGTGAATGAATTGGCTGCTCCACTTCGTCAGATAATTAGTAACATTCTTGGTATCAAACAAGAACTGAAGCAAATGTATTTTATTTAATGTAATGTCACAATCTTACATTTCTTTCATGGTTAAGGTCACATCAGCCCACTGGTCAAAGGACAGGACCTGAACAGTCTGGGTTTCCGGCACAAATCAGGCAGTGTCAAGTCTGTATCTCTGAAAAGTGTGCAGCAGGATGAACTTAAACCTACAGTGACCTCCAGTGGCATAAACTGATCTCTACAGTACTGATGCTGAACCACAGGTGCAGTTTCAACGGCAGCTTCTAAAGACTAAACAATGGGGTTTCGGAGACCAAGTAACTTGCTTAAGACAAAACGTCTGAAACCACATCTAAGCAAAACACAGAGCTGAAGCGCCCTAACGTTTAACAGAAAATCGACTTTTTTTCAGACTCATTATAATAGATCATGCATGGAAAATTGAGAAACAGAACAGATGTCCGGTTTCTGCAATCCAGTTTTTCGTGTATGGTGCAACATATTTGTTTCACAAGGCAAGACCAGATAATATCTGTCATACTTAAAGTTGCAGTTTCTAACAGCAAGTCTCATAGAGGAAAAAGTGTTAAAGGACAATCTTAAAAAAAACATCTGTCCTAAATTCTAAACACTTGGGTTGCAATCTGTGAAATGCATGGATGGTGACGAGGTGATATTATATTTCATACTGATGAATTTAAAAGCATATCATGAAATGTTTTAGGGAAGTTATTAGGCCCAGAATGTCCAGCAATAGTTGGTAATGTGGTTTCATGGAGTTTAATATTTGGCTCTTTTAAAGTGGAGCGCTATCTCATTGCTTTCAGTGTGGGCCCATGCCGTTGTAACCAGAAAATATGTGGTATTTTGCCCTCATAAATGACTTCTTTGTGTTTTACTTTTTTTCATACAGGAAGCAGTGCTATTGCAAATGAGGGACAGACCTTGTGGGTTTCAGTGTGGTTGCAATGAAAGTTACAGAGGATCAGTTTTAGCAGTAAATAATGTGGATTGTAAGCAGATTGCATATTTTTTCAATCATAAACTGAGACTTGAGAACAGCAGTAACATATTTGACATTGCACGAATGGAAAATAAGACATTTATACAATCATGAATGAATTAAATTTTTTACAGCCTGCAGTGCAAACAACCTATAAACAATAAAAACCATTTATAAAATGGTGTTTATATGCATATGGAGCTCAGACAGGTCAGTGTATGTTGGACTTCTATTAGAACTATTAGAATATTACAATCTTTTTTCCATGTTAATGCTTTCAACATTCTGTTCTTTCTTTGAATGATTTTTTGCCTTAAAGAAGCAAAAGGATGAAAAAATAGCTCCAAACACCGCAATAATCAGCAGAACAAATGTTGTGGTGAGTCCCGTTTCAGCATCGCTGGTGGACAGCTTCATCCCCAGGAAGTCCACAGTGTCATCAGAGGGAACGGGTGTGACCGGCACACTTGTTGCTGCAGAAAAGGACACACAAGTTATTTTATATATTGTGAACAAATTGCTCACAGAAACTGTAACTAAGTCTAAACCACATTTGAGGTTGACATCTTAAATGTTAAACAGAAAAAAATACTACTTTACAAAATTCCACAAGTCCAAAATATCTGCTATCACTAAGTGTTGTTTTCTGTTTCAAGAATTTGTTTGGGTAGAAAAAGGTCTTCACTTTCTTGCTAAGAGTTAGATGAAGAGATTGAAACCACTCTTGTATCTGCCCTTTAATTATGAAGCTATGGCTAGCAGACTGATAGCCTTAGGTGAGCATAAAGACTGAGAGCATGAAGAAACAGCTATCCTGGCTCTGTCAAAAGATAACAAAATCCACTTGGCAACACCTCTCAAGCACACTACTTAGTACACTTGTTTAATATAGGGCTCTAGGAATGAGTCTGAAAACCCGGAAATTAGTTAGCATATTAGCATTTCCAATTCCCTTGTCTCAAAGTCATTTGGTTTTTTGAATGCGTTTTTGGTTGGCAGCCTGAAATAAGGTCTGTGGTTAACACGTCTTTCAGGTTTGTTCTATGTCATAAAGCACGTCAGTAAATACTTCACATGTAAACTTTAAAGATTTTATGTGTCTTAAAAAAGGCAGTTGCTAACAAGTGGCTAAATGACAAAATCATTATAAAACAAAACCATAAACACTTGGCTCATAAACCTGGTAAATCTGCAACTTCGTGTTTTTTGTTTTTTCTCTTTTCTACTTAGGTGTGTGCAAATTAAAGAAATACAATGTTTTAATGTAAAGGTGAAGGAAGTGGCTCCATCAGCTTACGCCAAGGCCTGGAGTTCAAGCACTCGTGGGGTCCCAGGGTGGGGTCAGGGAATCCGTTGCATTTGATGATGGTGGAGTAGACGTCTACAGATGTCTTGGCCACTCGAGGCAGATTAGGGTCTGAGTGATTGACGTAGAAAAGGCCAAATCTCTCAGAAAAGCCAGTGGCCCACTCTAGGTTGTCCATCAGAGACCATGCTGTGTAACCACGGATATCCACGCCATCTAGCAAGTAAGCTGCGAGGAAAAAGTGAACACCTTTATGAATGCTAACACACACTAAATTCCTATATTATGTGCCAGGAATACACTGAAATATAACTAACAATATACAATGAACATTGTGTTTTGATACCTTTTAGCACCTGGTTGATGTATTTTTCGTAGTAGTAGCTCCTATGAATATCATTTAGGTCAATGGGTCCCCGCTCTGATATGCCATTTTCTGTGATGATAATGGGTGGGTTTCCATACTCCTCCTTAATGAAGTTTAATATCCTTCGGAACCCAAATGGTGAGACCTTCAGCCAGGATGAGCCTGAATCCAGCCAGGTACGATCGGCAATTGTCCCTGCACCCCTGAGAAGATCAAATCAGTCAACTAGTTTAATTGGTAAAATTAAGGTAATGCATTTTTAGCACGTGATTATGTACTGCTTGCTTGTCTCCCTTGATTTCTGTAGGTATATTGGTAATTGCTTACCTATCGGCATCATAGTGCTGCAGGTTTCCATATTCCACAGGGAATGCCAGGACTGTAGTGTAATGGTTGAACCCAAAATAATCGAAGGTACCCTTAATCCTCTTTATTTCCGCGGGAGTGAACTCAGGCAGACTAGAGAGATTGTATTGAACTAATTAAATGTACCTGATAAATGTAAAATAATTACACATCATTTCTCTTTCAGGTTTTAATGTTGGTGTATACAATACCGAGATTTTGGCAGACCAGCGGCTAAACTGCGCTCTCGAATGATTGTTTTCATCATGTTGCTGTAATCTCCATTAAATACAGGATGGGCAAACCAACCAATGTAGAACTGCACAAGGAGATACACAGCAGCTTTGAGAGACCTTAACTCCAACTATTGCCCTACATGACTATTTTAAAATGTGAAAGGAATGGGCATACAAAAGACGAAGCACATTATAACAACAGGTATTCCTTCTTTGTTATTTAAAGTACCTGGACCACACGTCTTGCGGCATCAATGTCCTCCTGCTTGTAAGGATTCCTGGGCTCTGACCAGTCAGAGTTGATGGTGATGGAAATAATTCCTTTCTGTTTGGCCCGATACTTGTCATTGTAGAGGTGCCAGGCCTCAGCGTGAGATTTAAGCAGGTTGTGTCCCACAATGTAGGGCAGAGTGCCTGGTCGGAAACTGATCCCTGGACACACATGAGTAAGAGATATATTTACTAGTTTGTTTAGCTATACACTTTTTATCATGATGGTTTAGAAAGGTGTAGATAAAGGATGAGTCTACAAAAACACAGCAGTACATCAAGGTATACCTGGGGCAGCTGCTCCATAGCCATGACCTACATTGGCTATATTGTATGGCTCATTAATGGTGATCCAAAATTTTACTTTATGGCCAAGACTGGCAAAAATAAGGTCAGCATAATCCCGGAATTTGGCAACTATGGTCTCATTCTCCCAGCCCCCAATATCCTGCAGAGCTTGTGGAAGGTCCCAGTGGTAGAGAGTGATCTGACAACAAAAGAAAACACTTAAGGTTCACTGAATTAACGAACTTTCTATGTAAATAATCTCTTGAGATACTTGCGAAAAATATATAAATATAATATACATACATGAGGTTGGATGTTTACTGCGAGCAATGCATCTACCAGTCTGTGGTAGTAGTTGAGTCCAGCCTCATTGATGTGCTTGAGGGTGCCATCAGGAAGCACCCTCGGCCAGGATATGGAGAAACGATAATGGGTCACTTTAAGCTGCCTCAGTATAGCAACGTCCTCTTCTACTTTATTATAACTGTCACAGGCTATGTCACCATTGTCATCATTGAATACTCGGAGGGGAGTGTGAGCAAACTTGTCCCAGATGCTTAGACCTTTTCCGTCTGCTCTCCACCCCCCTTCAATCTGGAGGCAGAAAATGTAAAAAAAAAAAAAAAAAAAAAAAAATTAAATAGGAAAAAAAGGAACAATAAAAAAAATCATGGAATATTTGAACAAATTCCTGATCCAGGATTAAACATTTACCTGGTATGATGCCGTTGCGGTACTCCAAATAAAACCTTTGCGAAAGTGGCCATAAAGTTGCTTCTCATCATCAGTTATAGGAAAACCATTGTCTTTTATGACTTGATAGTAGAAATGAGCTGAGTACTTGGGTGTCCTCGGCCGGTTCGGGTTAGTGAAGTCCACATGGTGCAACCCAAATCCAACTTTATACCCACTGAGCCACTCAAAGGAATCCATGAGAGATGTTGCTATGTATCCTTTCACCTTCACACCATCAAGGTCATGGGCTGTTATACCACACACACACAACAAATGATGAAGACACAGACACACAAATAAAACATTCCTAACAATCATGTGTATATATATATATGTATATATATATATATATATATATATATATATATATATATATATATATATATATATATATATATATATATATATATATATATATATAATTTATGTTGGTCTACCTTTCAGAGCCTCATCAACATAGGTTTTGTAGTAAAATACTCTGGCAGAGTCATCCCAAGTTGTCTTTGAGTCTGTAGCTACTCCATTCTCACTAATGTAAATCTCTGGGTCTCCATACTCCTCTTTGATCCAGTTAAGGAGTCTTCTCAAGCCCCATGCTACAGCTCTCTGGTTACTGATAGCAGTAGTTGGCGAATCACCTTCTTCTGCTTCTGAGACATCTCGGTCATATTCATAGGATTGAGGGCTAAGCCTCAATGTAGCATGGCTTGCAATCTTCGTAGTGTAATGATTTACACAGAACATATCAGCAGTTCCCTTGATGAAGCTCTTTTCTTCTTCAGTGAAGGAAGGTAGCCTTGACTCTGTAAGACCTTGGAGTTCACTTTTGTTTCCAACTTGCCACTTCATTGCATCAGGATAGTCACCATTCTTGAAAATCGGGTGTGCAAACCAACCCAGCTGGAACTGCAGGGCGCGGTCAGCAGCCACCACTTCACGGGCAATGTTGACATCTTTAGGTTCAATCCAATCTGCATTAAGGGCAATGGAAACTAGACCACCTTGGGATTTGCGATACTTATCATCATATGTGTGATATACCTTGGCGTGGGCTTTTATAAGGTTGTGTGCAACTCTGTACGGTGCGATTCCTGGATTCTTAACATTTGGTGGGATCTGTCCAAGTCCATATCCTGACCATGCAATTGTGTGAGGCTGGTTGATGGTCATCCAAAATTTCACTCTGTCTCCAAAGGTGGCAAAACAGAAGTCACAAAAGTCATTAAAAATATTAATCATGTCTACATTGCCCCAGCCACCGAGGTTTTGCAAAGCTTGAGGAAGATCCCAGTGGTAAAGTGTCACCATTGGAGTGATGTTATATGCTAAGAGGCCATCAATGAGTCTATTGTAGTACTCAACACCTTTCTGGTTCAGGGAGGTACGCCGACCATCAGGGAAGATCCTGGACCAGGACAAAGAGAATCTGTAGGACTTTACTCTGAGAGCTCGCAGCATGTAGAGGTCTTCTTCAAGTCTGTGATAACTGTCACAGGCTACATCTCCATTGGCATAAGCAGGAATATTGCCAGGTTTATGGGTGAATGTATCCCAGACACTGGGCCCCTTCCCATCAGCATTCCAGCCACCCTCAATCTGGTAAGCTGAAGATGATACTCCCCAACTGAAGCCTTGTGGGAAAGTGCCATAGTGGTACACTTTTCTCTGGAATTGGACTGGTGGAGAATTTCTCCCAGACAACCTTTGATTTAGATGGAACCTCTGAGGGGATAAAAAGTTTTATTTGACGGTGGGTAAGTTGAATCTCTGCCCCTTTAAAAATATGCTCTTTGGGTGAACCAAATCCATTTTTCTTGATAACCTGAGAGTAAAAATATGCAGATTGCTTTGGAGTTCTTGGTCTGTCTGCATCTTCAAAGTTGACATGGTGAAGACCAAAACTCTGGCTGTAGCCTTGTCTTCCCTCAAATCCATCTGTGAGTGACTGCACTGTGAATCGCTGCACATCCACTCCATCTAAGAAAATTGCTACAAAAATGGACACACACAACAGCACATTAAAATCCATTGAAATTATTTATAGGTTTATAACATACATGTGCAAAGGATACATTAACCCAGTGTGTGAAAAGGTGGTTTCCTATGAAGATATTCTTGAAACTAACCATACCTTTCAGAGCCTCATTGATGTAACTCTTCATGATACTTTTTCTACTGATGTCATTGAGAGTGTCCCCACTGTGCTCAGTGGGCATACCATTCCCTGTTATGTGGATAGGCACCTTTGCAACATTTGAGTATTCTTTGGAAATGTAGTTTAGAAGCCTTCTAAGTCCCCAAGGTGTAGAATAGATCCAGTCAGAAGCTGTCGAGGACCATGAGGGGTCCACATGTGCCTGGAAGTCACCCACCCCCTCAGGACCAGGGGTGCAGCCACCAACAGTGTCATTGACCAACCGAGAGGTATAGTGGTTTAATCCAAAAAAGTCAGCTGTTCCAAGTATCCTCTGGCTCTCTTCAGGACTGAAAACTGGAAGTCTTGCAGGCTCAGAGAGGGGACACTCATTTCTTTTTTGTTCTATCTGAGTCTTGAGTGTTGCAGGATAATCTCCATCAACAAATATGGGATGTGCAAACCAGCCCAACATGAATTGCAGGTAGCGATCTGCAGCTGCTATGTCTTCAGGTCTGGAGGGGTTCATGGGCTCAGCCCAGTCAGAGTTCAACGCAATGCCCACTTTCCCTCCTTGTGTCTTCCTGTAATTATCATTGTAGAGATGCCAGGCCTCAGCATGGGACTTGAGTATATTGTGAGTGGCCTGCAAAGGTGAGGGAAATAATGAAACAGACGTATAAGGATGGCTGTGTATCACACTGTATCATCATATAGTAATAGCATTGCTCTCACCTGATAGGAGGCAACCACATAGTCTTTAACTCCAGGGGGATGCTCACCAGTGCCATACCCAGCATGGCTCACCACCCAGGGGCTACTGAATGTGTTCCAGGTCTTGACCCTGTCTCCAAACCTGAAGAAGCAGAAGCCTGCATAGTCCCTGAAGGCCTCAACAATGGAAGCATTGGTCCATCCACCATAGTCCTGGAGCATCTGGGGCAGATCCCAGTGGTAGAGAGTGACAACAGGTTGAATGCCAGACTCAATGAGAGCATTGATCAGCTTGTCATAATAGAGAGCCCCTGTCTGTGAATAACTGCTCTGATGGCCTGACGGGAAAATACGGGCCCAGGAGATGGAAAACTGGAAGGTGTTGACATGAAGACCTCGCAGGAGGTAGACATCATAATCCACCTTGTGGTAACTGTCACCAAGCTAGATCAGCTGTCTGATTCTCAAAGGCGAGGCCGTCATGACCAAAGCGGTCCCAAATGGTCTCTCCCTTTCCATCTTCTACCCAGCCACCTTCAACCTTGAAGGACTCGCTGGAAGTGGCCCACTGGAAGTCGGAGGGGAACGATTCATTGAGGAAAAGATCTCGTTCTGCTGTAGTCTGGGCCCCAAACTCGTCCCACACATTCTGATAATTGTTTCTAAATGTTGTAATTCCATTTTCGTCTGAAATACTACGACTGTTAGAAAAGACGACATAAAACAATGTAAACATACATGAAGCAAACTTTGTCAGCAGATTTTTTTTACATTAATGTTTTACAATGTAAACTGATTCATTTCATCAAGATAAACCATTACCTGACCAGGGCATCCTCCATTTCCAGTTTACCCAACATATCCATAATGTCACATCCTACAATATTCTGGTCTTCGTTGTCCATTAAGGCTGTAATGAGTGCAAGACACTATGATTATCTTTTTCAATATCATGCCAATCTTTTCAGTATTGCTGAGGTATTTTGCTCAAAACCTAAAATGTGAACCTCATAAGTTTTACTACAGAAAAAGTCAGAGGGTTATCATTCTTGGTAGGCTTCATCTTTCGGACACTGTGGATTTTTCTACAAAATTTCATGTCAATCTAAGCATAATTGTCAAGATATTTCGGTCTGAACAGTAGTGGTGGATTGACCAACACCATGGCTATTAATGACATTTACCTTGTAGGAAATTCCCAAGAAGCTGGTATTGACTGTAGGGACAACCATGAACAGTAACATCATATATCAGGATAGGCAAGTCCCCACTGGACATCTGCGACATAACACAATATGCATTTAGCTGCAGTGTAATAGCAATACAAATATTAAATGCAACTTGAAAAGAAAAATATTAGACATTTACTTTACCTGCAAGCTGCTCAGCTCCTTTGCAAAGTTTGATGTGGAGGCACAGTCATATTCAACATGCACTGACAAAAAGTCCATCTGTTCAAAACAGGAGATAAGAGCATGTTACCCCAACCATGTCTTTCAATGAAAAATCAGATGTTTGCAACAACATGTCCTGCAACACATTCCTAAACCATTACATAATAGATGTTTCATTTTGATCATAAAAAATCTAACTCATCTGACAATATTTTGTATGTTACTCTACACCATAGCATTGCAACTGTCATTATCCTTAAAATTAGTTTTGTCTTTATTTGTGGTCATTAGGACCGCAGAATATCCCAATAGGTTGTTTCACCAGCTAACAGCAGGCAGTAAAGCTTAAGCAGGGAAACCATGACTCACCTATCATACAGGTGAGTAATCGTGTTTTAAAAGAAGCTGATTTAACTGCCTTTAGATAAGATAGGACGACATAAAAAAACCCATTAAACATGCATATCCCACACAGAAAGACCAATTCACACAGTAATCTACAAGTACTTCACACACACACACACACACACATACACTCATACACACAAACACACACACACATACCTTTTTGTAAAATGTGTTGTGAGTTTTTCCTAAATTAGAGTTTTTCCTAACTTGTGCAGGTTTAGGAAAAAAACCAGGGTTGGATGTCATGATATCATGTACATATTTAACATCACATGATGAAGTGACGTGATGAGACATTAAGTACATGATGTGACCAGCACATGACATTATGTTAAGTATGTAACATGACTTTATGTACAAATGTACATGGCTTAAAATACATAACCTTGACACAAACAGCAGTCTCCTGGGTCAAAGTCCGGTATTTCTGACACATCCATTTGCCCTAACCATGCATCTTTTTTTTCCTAAGAGTGCTTTGCCCAGTCCTGTCCTATTGTGCTGTGATTGGCTAATACTTATCACATCAATGCATCAAGGAAAGAAGCAGTTAGGGTAAGGACAAAGAGGCCATGTTTAGGCTTTATACTAACCAATCACAGTGCAGTAGGGCGAGGAAAACTTCTACATAAACTTTGTCATATTAAAAAATGATGGTAAAACTTCAATACAATGAAAATGACAATCTCTTTATTTGTTTTTTTCCAGTTATTGAAGACTTCCTTTCCTTATTTGAAGACTAACAGCAAGATGGACTGGACTTAATTAGGCTATACAAACAAAGATAAAGAAGTTTTAAAAACACATACATACAAAAGAACAGAAAAATGTAACTTACTGTAGTTGAACCTTTGATCTGGGGAATAATTGCAACATCACTAGCTCTCAACCCAAGTGACAGGCGTCTCCCTATGAATGGAAGCATAGAGGTGTTGTTAACAAAAAGAAGCCTAAGGAACATTTGTCTACACAAATATTTCATTTCCACCAACTGAGGAATATGTGGCAGACTAAAAGATGTTGTGTTTAGGATGTTATGGAATTTATCAACGAGGTTGCAGATTGCAGTCAACTTCTCCAGCGTGCCAAGCATGTAGGAAACTGTCGTAATGGACATATGTTGATCTTGTAATCCGACTTATCCATCTTTTAGGGTCAATATGCACATCATTTACCCTTGAATATTTCAGATGCTACTAATAATTCAATTTGCACAAGGTTTTTTTGGTCGCAATGGCTGTGCTCCACTGTCTTTTGAATCACGAAAAACGCAAGAATACAAAAACATGAATAGCCCACTCTAGAGCCAGTGTTTGGTTTGTGTGTTCTGGGCTGCTATAGAACAACATGGTGGACATGCTGGAAGAGGACCCACTGCATATGTAGATATAAAAGGTTCATACTAAAATTATGCCAACACAACAATTCTTTTTTTTCCCACGTATTTGACACCAACGAAAGCATCATTATGAATATTATACTTTATTTCTGTATGACCTTTAAGATATTTTGACAAAGCATGAATTAAACTGCTGTAGAACATAGCCATACTGAATGTTATCAGTATCATGCTTTTCTAACTATGACACGTCAAAATGTCTGCTGTGAAAAAGTGCTCACTGGTCATATCTGTGCACATGTCACATGCATATTTAGATTATTTTATTGATCTCACTTGTATTGATTATCGGTATAGGCCTGATAATCTACACATGTAATCGGTGCTATAAAAAAGGGGGTGAAGGGTTTCAGATAGAGAAAAAGACTATCAGGTGGTCATAAGGTAATATTTTTACAATTTATTTCTCAAGACACATTCGAAAGATTATATATCAATCAACATAGTAACACAGACATCATATCGTAAAATGTTAAAGATGACAAGTCATAATTCTTGTTCTTGTTTTAACCATTAAAACATTGTAACAAATGACCCTTACAAGCACAAACTCAAATAGTCAATAGTGTCATAAATCCACTCCTCCCTCCCTAGCAGTCTTATTTACCTTTGTCAGGAAACTGCTGATGGTAGAACTGGTAAATATTCTTGTTGAGCTGGAGTATATTTTGCAGGGGGGCTCCTGCAGGCTGCCCGTCATGCCAAATAACATCCAAGTCGCTCAGTGTCACCCACGATTGAGCCATTGCTCCAAACTCCTGGAAGGCAAACTTTGCATACTGCTGAAACATCTCCACCAGCTCCTGGCTCTCCCAACCTCCGTACCTAGCTCTCAGAGTGTCTGGCACTGCTGATCCATGAAGGACGACCAGAGGCTGAAGGCCCACCTCCAACAGTTGTTTCAGCAGCGTCTGGTAACAGGTAACCACAGCCTGCTGGGGCTGGCTGGGGACACCTGTTGGAAGGAGCTGAGCCCATGACAGTGGCACTTTAAAGTGAGTCACCCCTCGACTCTGGAGGTACTCGAAATACTGTCTGGAGCCTGGAGGAAAGGGATGACTGCAGTCATATGCATCATTTACAACAGTGTCTGAGCTTCTCCCCAGCTGCTTCGTCAGAGGCCCTGCAACAAGTGTGAAGTCCTCCTGTCCATTCACCTCACGGCTCCAGCAACCACACAGACAGTAAACACACAGAGAAGCAACCCATAGATACTTCATGGTGGCTCCAAAAGGATTGACTGATATTATCCGCTGATAGTTGAGCTCTTTAAAGCAATTCTGATGTTTTCTTATTGCACTGTTAAACAGTTAAGATGGCTATCACATCCAAGGGGTGCAAGTTACAGTGTTTTATTGCAGCTGTCTGATACCGTCAGGAAGACTCTGGACTCGCACATGTCGAATAATAACCGCATCCTTACTTGCTCACCTCAGATGACCTTGGAATGTGTTGTTACAACAAAAATGTAGTGAAAATGTACATTTCCTAAGAGACTATATAATATATTTAATGAGTTAGTGATAGCATCTACCACCGCAGAGTCCACAGCAGAGCTGCCTCCATCCTAAAGGACCCCACCCACCCCCAGCACGGTCTGTTCACACTTCTACCCTCAGGCCGGAGGTACAGAAGTGTGAAATGCAGGACCACTAGACTAAAGAACTCTTTCTTTCCCGCTGCAATCAGACTCCTAAACTGCTGACAGGAGCTCACACAGCAACTACCTCCCACACACGACCTCATAACTGTACATGACAGTTTACTATTCCGTTTGCACATGCACAATTGCACTGTTCGAATTTGCACTGTACTGTTTTATTTGCACTGTTCTTTCTACTTCTATTGTAAATTTCTAAATTTCTTCTATTGTAAATTTTTAAATTTCTATTTCATATTTCTTTATATGTGCTAAACGTTAGGCATTCTGTGGACAGCAAAGTAAGAATTTCATTGTTCAGGGAAACATGTCTCCATACTGTGCATATGACAATAAACACTTTGAATCTTGAATCTTGAATCTAGTTTTGTTCATAGGGGACCTACATGATGAAACCACAGTTGAGTATCTTGTGTGCACACTATCACACGTATTATGCAGACAAAGCTAAAAAATAAAAAATAAAAAAAGGTGGCACTGGGTCACTTTTTTTGCACTTCCCAAGTAAGTCTCAAGTCCTTGCACTCAAGTGTATAGTCATGTCCCAAGTCCTTAACATTGAGTTTCAAGTTCTTACAAGACGTAATGCACAAATGTAATGAAACTTAATAGGAGTATTAAAATGCTGAATTTACAAAACTCATCAATGCTTTTTAAAATGTTATTTATTGGTTGAAACAAGTTTGTCAAAAAACTCAATCAGAAAAAGAGTAGTGCTGACATTTCATTTTCACGGCATACAACACTATCACCCAATACTACAACAGAATGAATGAATTTTGTGTGTATTGTTGTATTTGACTCATCTCATATTGGTAAAATGTCTACAACTTTCTCTTCTCAAATAGCTCAAGTCAAAAGGCTCAAGTCCAAGTGAAGTCACAAGCCACTGGTGTGTGACGTCTCCTCCATTCCACTTGGGAACCCTGCGTCCTGCTTTCTGATTGTGTGTTGCAGGTGCTGAATGGAGGGTCGTCAGCGGGATGAGCTACACCTGGGCCCGATATGCTCCACCTATAAATGCCTCCCTCCTTTTTCTCCTTTCGGCAGTTGACCTCTCTGTACTCACTGGCACAGCTGCTATTTTTGGTTTGCTACAGACATTTCCATACACCCATACATGCATTCATGACTGGTTACTGATTCCCACGTTAATTCTATTCTTTATTGCTTCTTTTTGTAAATAATTATACCAGTTTTGTAAACTCAAATCTTTGTTGCACTCTCGAAGCCAACTGTAACAAGTGTTAAAGTCCAAGTCAAATTGCAAGTCTGCATTGATTTTGTCAAGTTGGATCTAAAGTTATCAAGTTTGTGACTCAAGTCTGACTCAAGTCCACACCGCTGCTTCTCACTAAACTAAAATTATGATTTAATGTTCTGTATTGCATAAACATGTACACACACACAAACACACACTCACATTTCACATTTAAACAATTCCTACATTCTTTATTCTTGTCATATTTAAGGGAGAGGATGTTTTTCCCGATATTAAGAAGAATTAGCAAGTCTAAATTTAAATAAATCCTGGAATTTGATTTAAAAATTTTGATTTACAAATGCAGAATAAAACTATTGAAATCAATGTTTAAACCCAAACCTGCAACAACAGCAGAACTACCGCCACAACTGCCGTAAATATTGTGTAACTTGAGTACAAGTGCTCAAATGCAGGAATTATGATGGGAGCGGTCTCCTGCATCACTTGCTGTTATAACAAACTTAACCTGTAGCACCTTCAGAAATACAGCCTGCTGGGGCCCATTATCATTTGATTCCTGAACCACTATATTATTAACACAGGAAATGTTAGGTAAACTGCTATTTATCAATTTGTATTCATTTCAAAAGTAACATTGCCTGAAATGTTGCTATAAGAAAACAGCACCTTAAAAAACAAGCAATAACCCCAAAAAAACTTGATCACATTTTGCTATATTAGAAGGTAGAAGGTATTCCTAAAATGGTCAGGTGCATTATTCATTACTATCAAAAATTTTAAAACAAACAAAAAATAGAATGAAATATTGTAATATATGTGTAATTCTGCATTAAAATATTGATTTCACACTGTTTGACATCATAAACGCAAAAAAAGATATTTTACACTTTTTACACTATTGAGACGTGGTTTGATGATTTAAATAAATTAAAACTAAACACACATTTGGTTTTTACATATAATCGATGTTCTAACAAGTCTCTCAATGGTTATTTAGTATTATCCTGAGTTAACCAATAGTCATCTTTGTTTTGGGGGGAAATTTCCTCCTGACCTCTGCACTGTTTTTTTTTTGTTGTTGTTGTACCTTTTATCAGAAATCTCTTCTGCCTTGTATTTAACCCTTTTTATCAGAAGCATTCAAGGCTGTGACCACAAACATGTAATAAATTATCACAGAAGTGGTGACCCCTCCATGCGGGAGTGTCAGTTACGAAAGTTCAAGCTTGTAAACAGTACTACTATAAAAGGTTAGCCACGCGATGGCTTGTTCAGTTCCACCCCACAGACAATATGTCATTACTGGGGAAACTTCTCTGTGTGTGTTTGATCACTGTGTATGGCTGTATGTGCCAGAAACATGATGATCAACAGCAGGCCATGTTTCTTGCAGGTCCAATAACCAACAATCCTTCTGAGGAGGCAGGGCTGGACACTTTTGACTGCAGTCATCCCGTTCCTCCAGGCTCCAGACAGTATTTTGAGTACCTCCAGAGCCGAGGGGTGACTCACTTTAAAGTGCCTCTCTCCTGGGCTCAGCTCCTTCCTACTGGTGTCCCTAGCCAGCCCCAGCAGGCTGTGGTTATCTGTTACCAGACGCTGCTGAAACAGCTGTTGGAGGTGGGCCTTCAGCCTCTAGTCGTCCTTCATGGATCAGCAGTGCCGGATACTCTGAGATCGAGGTATGGAGGCTGGGAGAGCCAGGAGCTGGTGGAGATGTTTCAGCAGTATACAGAGTTTGCCTTCCAGGAGTTTGGAGCAATGGCACACTCATGGGTGACACTGAGTGACTTGGATGAACTGAGGGATGCTGAGCTGCAAAATGCTCTTTATGCACACATCACTGTCTACCGCCGTTACCACCAACTGTTTCCTGGGAGAGGTAAGGCATAAATGGTTTATAGCTGACTAATGATTTCTTGAATAAAACTTGTAGCTTATAATACTTATAGCTTACATGGGAATTTATCAGTTTTTTATATTTAGAAAAAATGTCTGGTCAATCATTATGCAGATTTGCTTATTTTTTAAATTTCCCCTTGAATATCCCCATTAAGAGGACTGAAATAAAATACTTATGATGTAAGTTATGTTTCCAATAAATTATTGAAGCTTTACAAATGCTGCACCAGGACATCAAATGTCTTGTACAATGCTGGATATGCAATTTCCCCAAACTCCACTTAATGTATTGGGTAACTTTGAAAATGCATGTATATAAACAACCTTTTTTGATGTATTGTTTTTAAGTTTGTGGATAGATAATAGTTTTTATGAATGGCAAACTATTTCTTTAAAATGACAAAGTCCTGGCTGTCTGCATCTACATAATATACTGTATCACAGTACTAAGAACTTGTAATCACCATGACCTAGTAGAGCTGCTTTGGCTTGTAATCATATTTTGGCAGTGTTCATTCTTATCTGCTGTAGTTGTCCAGCTTTCTTAGATTCACAGTAATTATGGCATTGCTTGATGAGATAATGGTTTCCACATGTGCTCACCACACCAAAGGTCCTGATAAGGGAAAGGAGTGAATCAGGTAAAAGGACAATGTTTTTTTCCCGTCAAACAGGGGAGGGAAGATTAATAACTCAGTTAACATGTCATGTGTTTCAGATGGAGGAGTATCAGTTGGGGTAAAGGCCAGTCAAGTCCCAGTCATCAGTGACACGCAAGTACTGGTGAGATCACATCGTCACACAGTACATGAGCGCACTAGGTGATAAATAAAAGCAATGTTGGTACGACTATGTCAGCTTTTCCAAATGGATAAATTGTGATTATCTTATTAATGCCACGGAAAAGTAATCTGCCTTTTACATCCACTCACACTTGTTTCTCTTTTTCAGACAAATTCAGATTTCCTTTCTATTAAAATTCAATATGACTGCATTGCTGGACAAAACCTGGCTGAGGAACTGAAAAGTGTTTTGGTATGTTTAATCTTCTGTCTTATTATAGTAATTCTTTCGTTACATGCACTTGCATTGAACATCAATGTTTTGTTGTAGGGAATGCGTGGAGACAAACCCATTCTCTTTTATGAGGTGAACCTCATCGGCTGTTCTCTTTATCGGTTCCTGTCAGATTCCGAAATCCTAAACGGTAATGTGATCAATCAAGAGTCACGACCTTAGAGAAGTGTAGAACTATTGCTTGCTTCCTGGAAATTTTTCTTCCAATCCAAGGTTTGAACACAAATTGTTATTAAGGACCAATCTTTTTTCTCTGATATGTTTTGATTAACTGTGTTGTTAGGTTGTCATATTTAGCCATTTATGTATTCAATACCTAAGACAGACTGCATGAACAATGGCATTGCAGGTTCAAGGATTCTAATATAATTTTATTATGATGAAGGACACATGCATTAAATCATATATTCCTATACTTTTACAGCACTGAGTGACGGAGACCAAAACGTTCTTGGATTTGACATGGTGGATATGTTACGTACAGCTGACAGCATCCCAGAAAGGTATAATAGTACATATGGATAATGAAAGTTTTAATCTATAGTATATTTAAACCCACCTTGAAAAGTGTATATGTGTATTTTTAAAGCGGAACAATAAATAGAGGGGACATTATTCAGGTGACTCATTTAGAATCTATAATTCACAATTTTTAAAAGACCTTAATTAGTGAAAAGTAAAGTATGTACTAAGGCAGAATGTGTGAAAACAAGATGATATTTTGGTAGCTTGGTTCCACATGTTCGCACTAATCCTAGTCTATGAAAAACAGGATTTCTCCTACTATTTCAGTCTGCTGTAACTTTTCAACATCTTTCTCATTTTATTTTCAGTCATTCACATGAAAGCAACAGAAACAATCTTCAAAGATCATCATGTTCTACCAACTACTGCAAAACTTTGATCAATTTTGCCACCATGACCCTATCTGAGCGAGATGCCTTCCTGAATGAATCGTTCCCCTCCGACTTCCAGTGGGCCACTTCCAGCGAGTCCTTCAAGGTTGAAGGTGGCTGGGTAGAAGATGGAAAGGGAGAGACCATTTGGGACCGCTTTGGTCATGACGGCCTCGCCTTTGAGAATCAGACAGCTGATCTAGCTTGTGACAGTTACCACAAGGTGGATTATGATGTCTACCTCCTGCGAGGTCTTCATGTCAACACCTTCCAGTTTTCCATCTCCTGGGCCCGTATTTTCCCCTCAGGCCATCAGAGCAGTTATTCACAGACAGGGGCTCTCTATTATGACAAGCTGATCAATGCTCTCATTGAGTCTGGCATTCAACCTGTTGTCACTCTCTACCACTGGGATCTGCCCCAGATGCTCCAGGACTATGGTGGATGGACCAATGCTTCCATTGTTGAGGCCTTCAGGGACTATGCAGGCTTCTGCTTCTTCAGGTTTGGAGACAGGGTCAAGACCTGGAACACATTCAGTAGCCCCTGGGTGGTGAGCCATGCTGGGTATGGCACTGGTGAGCATCCCCCTGGAGTTAAAGACTATGTGGTTGCCTCCTATCAGGTGAGAGCAATGCTATTACTATATGATGATACAGTGTGATACACAGCCATCCTTATACGTCTGTTTCATTATTTCCCTCACCTTTGCAGGCCACTCACAATATACTCAAGTCCCATGCTGAGGCCTGGCATCTCTACAATGATAATTACAGGAAGACACAAGGAGGGAAAGTGGGCATTGCGTTGAACTCTGACTGGGCTGAGCCCATGAACCCCTCCAGACCTGAAGACATAGCAGCTGCAGATCGCTACCTGCAATTCATGTTGGGCTGGTTTGCACATCCCATATTTGTTGATGGAGATTATCCTGCAACATTCAAGACTCAGATAGAGCAAAAAAGAAATGAGTGTCCCCTCTCTGAGCCTGCAAGACTTCCAGTTTTCAGTCCTGAAGAGAGCCAGAGGATACGTGGAACAGCAGACTTTTTTGGATTAAACCACTATACCTCTCGGTTGGTCACAAAGAGTGTTGGTGGCTGCACCCCTGGTCCTGAGGGGGTGGGTGACTTCCAGGCACATGTGGACCCCTCATGGTCTTCGACAGCTTCTAACTGGATCTATTCTACACCTTGGGGACTTAGAAGGCTTCTAAACTACATTTCCAAAGAATACTCAAATGTTACCAAGGTGCCTATCCACATAACAGGGAATGGTATGCCCACTGAGCACAGTGGGGACACTCTCAATGACATCAGTAGAACAGAGTATCTGAAGAGTTACATCAATGAGGCCCTAAAAGGTATGGTGAAAGTCATTGCTTGTCTAAATTTATTTGTAAATTAATATACTTGTTTTTATGTTTTAGACCAGCCTTTGCCACAAAACACTGGTGCACCACATGTCATCCTTTGCACTTGTTTTATGTTGTTGATCACCTTGTCAGGTAATGTTAAATGGATTTTAGAAGCTTAATGTCTTTATTTTTTCAACAGCTATACATTTGGATGGAGTGAGCGTGCAGCGCTTTACTGTCCAGTCACTCATGGATGGCTTTGAAGGTCCACAAGGCTACAGTGAGCGTTTTGGATTGCACCATGTCAACTTTGACCTGACTGACAGACCCAGGACTCCAAAGCAGTCTGCCTACTTTTACTCTAAAGTTATTGAGAAAAATGGTTTTTCTTCCAAAAAATATCTCTTTTATGCACCAGAACTGAAAAACAAAGAGTCAAATAAAATTTTCTCAATGCCCCCTTCCACCGTCCCATCCCAAGCCAAGGAAGTCTGGAGGAAATTCTCCAGCCAAACAAATTTTCAGAGAAAACTCTACCACTATGGCACTTTCCCACAAGGCTTCAGTTGGGGAGTATCATCTTCAGCTTACCAGATTGAGGGTGGCTGGAAAGCTGATGGGAAGGGGCCCAGTGTCTGGGATACATTCACCCATAAACCTGTCAATATTCCTGCAAATGCCAATGGAGATGTAGCCTGTGACAGTTATCACAGACTTGAAGAAGACCTCTACATGCTGCGAGCTCTCAGAGTGAAGTCCTACAGATTCTCTTTGTCCTGGTCCAGGATCTTCCCTGATGGTCGGCGTACCTCCCTGAACCAGAAAGGTGTTGAGTACTACAATAGACTCATTGATGGCCTCTTAGCATATAACATCACTCCAATGGTGACACTTTACCACTGGGATCTTCCTCAAGCTTTGCAAAACCTCGGTGGCTGGGGCAATGTAGACATGATTAATATTTTTAATGGCTTTTGTGACTTCTGTTTTGCCACCTTTGGAGACAGAGTGAAATTTTGGATGACCATCAACCAGCCTCACACAATTGCATGGTCAGGATATGGACTTGGAGAGATCCCACCAAATGTTAAGAATCCAGGAATCGCACCGTACAGAGTTGCACACAACCTTATAAAAGCCCACGCCAAGGTATATCACACATATGATGATAAGTATCGCAAATCCCAAGGTGGTCTAGTTTCCATTGCCCTTAATGCAGATTGGATTGAACCTAAAGATGTCAACATTGCCCGTGAAGTGGTGGCTGCTGACCGCGCCCTGCAGTTCCAGCTGGGTTGGTTTGCACACCCGATTTTCAAGAATGGTGACTATCCTGATGCAATGAAGTGGCAAGTTGGAAACAAAAGTGAACTCCAAGGTCTTACAGAGTCAAGGCTACCTTCCTTCACTGAAGAAGAAAAGAGCTTCATCAAGGGAACTGCTGATATGTTCTGTGTAAATCATTACACTACAAAGATTGTAAGCCATGTCACTGCTAGGCTTAGCCCTCAATCCTATGAATATGACCGAGATGTGTCAGAAGCAGAAGAAGGCGACTCACCAACTACAGCCATCAGTAACCAGAGAGCTGTAGCATGGGGCTTGAGAAGACTCCTTAACTGGATCAAAGAGGAGTATGGAGACCCAGAGATTTACATTAGTGAGAACGGAGTAGCTACAGACATTAAGACCACATTTGATGACATTGACAGAGTATTTTACTACAAAACGTATGTTGACGAGGCTTTAAAGGGTAAGTGCGCACATCATTTACTTAAACTTTAGATCATACTGTTTGTTAAGACTCTAATGCCACATCCACACTAATACATTTTTATGTTGAAACAGTGTTTTAAAACTGAGGCGATTTTTGAACACATGGGTGTTTAGTACCGTTTCAGAAATAATCTCAGTCAATAAAAACATGCCTGGAAACCCATATGACATCACTATTCACCAACATCAGACATGCGCAGACGGATATAATCAGAAAACAACCTGCTCTGTCGTTGGGTTAGTTGTTGCAGGTGGCGAAAAGTAAGGCTAGAGATTTCATTGGGACCAATGAAGAGGTGCAACTTTTGCTGAAAGAAACACGTTAGTATTAGGGGGATCAGAGCAGCATAAAACTGATTAGGAGTTGGTGCAAAGCAAATACAGCTATAGTGGCACTGGGAGGGTTATCCATTGTCTTAGGAAGCAATGGTAAAGACTTACCCATAAAATCACAAAAGGTATGTAGACCTAGTTATGATGCTTTAACTTGATTGATAAGACTAAATTGTGAAGCCAGTGTAGGTGTCCGCCTCATCAATTACAAAAGTTTGTAATTACAGCCCTGGCTATATGATCGGCAGCATTTTCAAAGGTCTCCGTTTTAGGGGTTTACAAATGCCCGAGAAGTGTTTCAAAATGAAAACCAATTAGTGTGCATGTAAACTTGATCCAGCATCTGGTAAACATGTCATTGTGAGGTGGTTCTCTTGAATTGTATGACACACATACTTTACCTTCCATCACTTGTTTGCCTTTGGAGCAATGACCATATTATGACATTTTTATTTAATGTAAACACAGACCATCTATCCACGGATGTCAAACTTTCATTACTAATTATGCGCTCTCTATTTTCATTTATGTTACACAGCTCATGATCTTGATGGTGTGAAGGTCAAAGGGTACATAGCAACATCTCTAATGGATTCCTTTGAGTGGCTCAATGGGTACAAAGTAGGATTTGGGCTGCACCATGTGGACTTTACTAACCCAAACCGACCAAGGACACCCAAACGCTCTGCTCACTATTATTATCAAGTCATGAAGGACAATGGGTTCCCATTACCAGATGACGAAAAGATGTTTTATGGAGAGTTTCCCAAAACCTTTCATTGGAGTACTGCCAGTGCCTCTTACCAAGTAGGCATCATTGACACATTCACTCTTTTAAAATTGCACAATCACCGGCATTGTTAGATTGTTATCTTAAAGGTGCATTTTATCACATAGACAGGGATGAAACACAAAGTGAGTGTTAACAATGCAAGTTGTGTTTAATTTTAGATCGAAGGGAGCTGGAGGTCCCATGGAAAAGGACTGAGTATCTGGGACAAGTTTGCCCATACTCCTTTGAGAGTGGACAACAGTGACAATGGCGATATTGCTTGTGATAGTTACAACAAGATTGACGAGGATGTGGAGGTGCTGAAGAAGTTGAAAGTGACCCACTATCGCTTTTCTATATCCTGGCCCAGAGTACTTCCTGATGGCACCAACAACCACATTAATGAAGCTGGACTGACCTATTATCACAGATTACTGGATGCCTTGGAAGCCGCTAATATTAAGCCCCAGGTAGGCAGTGTTGTTTGCAATAGTTCCTATAAGAACATTTCTGACTTTGATGGCTCCCAGAACATCTGCAGTTGTTGCCAAAGATTATTATTGCCATAGCAAAATAAAGTTTGGCTTCAAATTTTGAAAAAAAAAAAAAAAAAAAAAAACTCCTGTCAAAGTATGTATACGTGTAAGACAAATGTACTCTCCTCTGTGTTCTTAGGTGACCCTGTATCACTGGGACCTCCCCCTAGCTCTACAGAGGGTGGGGGGCTGGGAGAATGAAACTATTGTCCAGAGATTCAGAGATTATGCTGATGTTTTATTCAGCCAATTTGGAAGCAAAGTAAAGTTCTGGATTACTCTAAATGAACCTTACATTGTTGCCAATCTTGGCTATGGATATGGTACTTTTGCTCCAGGTAACTACTTTTAATATTAACAGTTGTGATCTGACATTGTAGAGATCAAACACTTTTACTTCTCTTGGTGCATCATATCCAGTATTTGTTTGTAGGCCCCATACAAAAGAGGTTCATTTTGGGATTAATATGAAGTCCCACTTGATGCCCATATGGACAAATACAGACAGGGCCACCATGCAATTTATGGATGAACTAATGGATGTGCCCTCCCAGCTTAGGTGGGCCACATGTCACCTTCAGGGCTTGTGAATGGGTATCATAGCCCCATCCTGTTGTATTTAAACAGGTAATTCCACCCTAAACCTACCCACATAGCCCACATGTAACCTATATTGGACCCATATGGGCATGTTGGCTGGGACAAAATCAATGGAATTTCTTCAATAAAAAAAGAGGCTTCATATACAAAAGTAGATTTATACAGATTAGATTATAAATGGTGTAAAGTCGACTCAAAAATGTTAATATTGTATTTAAATAAATAAGTCATTACTGATCAGTGAATGCAAAAAACTTGTTTTATTAATATTATTTGAATTACGATTAATCACATAATTGTTAATCACATTTTTTTATTGCATGTTTTAAATTCCATTATTTTGGATAACAAAACGATTATGAATTCCATGATGACAGGTATCAAATGGGAACAAAAAAAGAACCACATGAAACTAGCATAAAGTGGACATGTCTGTAAAGGGGAGACCCATAGAACCCATTTTCAGATACTTTAAGGTCAAAGGTTAAGGGACCCCTGTGAAATGACCATGACATTTTTCCATTGCCAAAATTTTGCATATCTTTAGTGTTATTTAGACCCCTTCCCAATAAGCTAGCGTGGCATGGGGCACTGATACCCCCCCCCCCCAACCCACAATCCAAACACTGTCAATCTGCACTTTAATATTTATTTTGTACCTCAATTATACCTGTACCAATTTCTTATTTGTATCTATTGTGCAGTATATTTGCATCTTTTGTACATTATATTGATCTTTTACCTAATGTTATTCTCTTTGACCTTTACCTTGTACTGCTACAATACTTGAAGGATTATCTTATCTTTTTATAACTGGATTCCTTCGGTTTTCTAGTGTCATATAGATGCCAGTATCATTACTGTAGCTAAAACTCTGCTCGGTACAGTCTCTCAAAGTCAGGATTGTTGGCCGGCGATTAACGCCCATTAAATACAAACCTTAATCACGTTGCTATTGACACATTAACACTGACAGAACTACTTTTCATTTAATTTTAAGATCCTATCAGCAATTCCAAACCACAAAACACATGCTGTGTATTAGTTATACATTGTCAATATTTGAAAATCGTGTTATGACAAATGGGCTTGATGGCACTATTATTAACACTAATACATCTAAAATGTTTCAGGAATTGTAGGTAAGCAGTATATTGCAGCTCACAACCTGATTAAGGCCCATGCTGAGGCCTGGCATCTCTACAATGACAAGTATCGTGCAGTGCAGCGTGGAATTATCTCCATTACCATCAACTCTGACTGGGCGGAGCCAAAGAACCCATATAAGCAGGAGGATGTGGATGCAGCCAAGCGCTACTTGCAGGTAGACAAACAAAGGATGACACCAGAGTTAGGTCTGCCAATAGACTTTTTTCAACCTTAATTTGCCCTAATAATGATATAATATGTATCATTTTTTATATATAATCTCTGCAGTTCTTCATTGGTTGGTTTGCCCATCCCATCTTCAACGGCGATTATCCTGATATAATGAAGACAATCATTCGTCAAAGAAGCCTTGCTGCCGGTCTTCCGAAATCACGGTAAATGAAAAATAGTTTATATCATCACAAGCACAGAAATCTTTACAATTGTTTTTTGAAGACTTAATAATAACAAAAATGCATTCTGTCATACTTCCACTTCCACCACTAACGAAAAGACTCTTTTTTCTTGTAAGGCTTCCTGAGTTCACGCCAGAGGAAGTCAAGAGGATCAAAGGGACTCATGATTACTTTGGCTTCAACCATTACACCACAGTTCTTTCATACCCCGTTGATTTGGGAAAACAGCAAGATTATGAAGGTGACAGGTAGGTTGGAATTTAAAAAATTGCACCTCCATGGGTGCTTCTGTGTGCCTCACAGTACCTCAGCAGAACATTTGTTACACAAGAGGGAAAATGCCATACTACTTGGTATATTGCAACTGTGTGTTTAAATGACAACATAAAGAAGAAATATATATCACTTTTTTAATGTCTAATCCAATATCCAGGGGCACTGGAACCACCCATGACCGCTCCTGGATTGAGTCTGGCTCCTTCTGGCTGAAGATCACACCATTTGGATTTAGGAAAATCCTCAACTTTATCATGGATGAGTATGGCAACCCACCCATCTATGTCACAGAGAATGGGATCTCAGAACGAGGAGAAGTGAACTTGAATGACCTCCACAGAAAACACTACTATGAAAGCTACATTAACCAGGCCCTGAAAGGTACCACAGCCAATAAAAAACAAGTATTGGATGGATTTATGGGATTTTTTACTGTATTTTTCATTTATGTACAAGTCTATAAGAGATAAAGATTTTTGTCAGATTTTAAGCTGTATACACACATGTTAAATGTCGCCATCATTGATGGTCTTTCAGCTCGTGTACTGGATGGAGTTGATCTGAGAGGATATATCGCCTGGTCATTAATGGATAACTTTGAGTGGGCTGCGGGCTTCTCTGAGCGATTTGGACTCTTTTATGTGAACCGCTCCAACCCCACCCTTCCACGCATTCCTAAAAACTCAGCTTCTCGCTACGCCTCCATCATCACCTGCAATGGCTTCCCTGACCCGGCCCTTGGGCCCCATGACTGTTTGAACCCTGCACCTGAAGGTAACCTAATGCTCAGACTTATTTTATTCTTATTTTAGTTATTTAGTTATTTTTGCACCTGAAGGTAACCTAATGCTCAGACTAAACAACAATAACAAAACAACAACAATTGTGATGTCATGAGAGGTAGATACATTGAGGGGAGATACATTCCCTCCCAGTGGCTGCAGCAAGGACTACAAACCACCATGGCAACCAGTAAAAGACTACAAGATCCACAATAAGCCAGAAGGCAGGCAGCCAGGGCATTGATTGCTACCCAGCTGAAACAAATCAGCTGATTGCCCTTGTGAGGGAGCTGAAAAGGTGAGGGAATCCATACATGTAGAAGAGAAAGGAATGATTGAGACAGACAGAGAAGAACAACGTTTTGAATTATGTTACCCAGAAGACAGTGAACTAGAGTTTTGATATACATACCTGTTTTTGTTTTGTTGAACTTTTGTCTGTAAGAAATAAGTAATTAGAGAAGACTGAATACACTGATTTTAATTTGGAAAGCAATGTTTCATATCCTGCACCCACACCTCCAAAGCTCCAGAGAAAAGCTCCCGACCTCTCAAGACATCACACAATGGAATCGTATGATTTAAGAGGGGATGCTTCCTCTAGATTTTAATACTAGAGAGTGTCAAAAATTCACGTTTTTAAAGTATAGGACTATTTATCAAGCTAAATTGTTTCGGTGTGAATTGGTGTGAGTGTTGGAGATATCGATCCTAGAGATGTCTGCCTTCTCTCCAATATAATGGAACTAGATGGCACTCGAATTGTGGACCTTGTCGTGAGCAGTTTCATGTAGAAACTTTTTTTTTTCTACCGAAAATTCACCTGCCAACCGTATTACCATGTGGGAGGATGTGTGTCCTATTTCCTTTATATTGGAAAGAAGGCAGAGATTTTTTTAAAGCTAACATCTGCAACACTAGGCAACTCACACCAAAACAATCTACACTGATAAATAGCGCTATAAGTCAGAAGAAAAACATGCATTTTTGATTCTGAGCATAAACTGTCCCTTTAAAACAAATGCAAGATCTTGTTTAAATGCTAAAAATAAGATAAAGACCCCTATCGCTCTCTTTCAACAGCTTCAACTGCCCCCACTTTGAGCACAACGGAGAACACTGTCCATACTATGAGCACCGCAGGGGACACAGTACATACAACTGTCCCCATCCAGCCCATGAATACAGTGGACTTCTTGGGTCTGGAGCTTTCAACTCATGATGCTGAAGTTGCACTTTATGTCATTTTTGTATTTCTTCTTATAACAGTACTTGGTGTAATCCTTGTTGTATTTCGACTCCTGAAAACAAAGAGGAAGTTAAAGAGAGCAGCAGGTGAATCCTTGAAGATGGAGAGAATGTGAGGAAATTTTTTGAAATTTTGTCTTGCAACAAAATAAAACAGTTGTGTTGTTTAAGGTTTTGTGGCAATTGGTCTTCATGGGGAGACCTTAATTACAACATATTACTGATTCCTGTGGGTGCAGAAAGAAAGAAATAGGCCCACAATGTATTAGGGGGATTTTCCTAACGTGACACATTCATCCTCTTACTTTGGCACTTGAGAATGACATAATGTAATAGTTAAAGTGTGCCTTTACTTCTTACTATAATGAAAATATGAAAAATCTACATATTGGATTCAGGGATGTGTCATCTGATATTTCAGTTTAATACTGTGGTCATTGCTATTTTCATGTGTCCAATATTCACGATTAAATATAGTTGAATATATATTGAATATTGAATAAAGTTTACAACAGTGAAGTTTTCGGATGATGTCACTGTAAATGAATGACCTCTGGAGGGCGCCAGTGAATCATTTTCTACCTGATCACTGGAGTAATGCCACTGTTGCTATAGTACTATTGCACATTTTTTTGACATGAATATTGAACTTAAGTTTAAGCTGAAGACGGGTATGGTAAAACAAGATCATAAAATGCTGTTTAGTAGTGTTGATATTCACTTTGAGCAACCATTTTTCATACATACTGTTTGCTCTTTTATCACCATTTTGATCAAAGGAGCTGTATTCAAGATTCGGATGAAGATGAATTTAATTGGAGGGTTTACTGAATTTAGACAGTATAACTTACCTCTAGCTTATGCAATGCTTACAGAATTATCTCATGGGATTAATAGTACTTTATTTATCTATTTTTTAACTTGCTGGTACATTTTAAACTCCTGGGCAGTAGCAGTAGAGGTTAATTTATGTACTTTGCTTGAGGGCAGCTCAATAGAAGTTCTTAAGGAGGAGATAATTCCTTTTTTCTAACCTTTCCCAGTACTACACTCTAAAAAATAAGGGTTTTTCCTGAAGAGTTGAGGTTAAACACACTTTGAGGTTGCCTCTGAAGAAACCTTTCTTGTAAGAGACCAGGGTTTTTGAGAATTCTTTGTAAGACTAAGGGTTCAATTAAAAACCTGTAACAGTCTGCTCTTCCTCTCTGCTGCTGTGGGATTCTGTCCATTTACTCCACCCGCACCTCTCTCTCTCTCCCGGCCACTCCCCCTCATCAGCCTCATCACCTCAACCCGGTGCTCCCAGCTGCTCTGTTTCTCCAATCAAGCCAGTATTTAAGCAGCCTCGGCCCATTCACCCATTTCCAGACTGTCTTCGCTTCCATACCTGGCCTTCCAGCACTCACTCTCGGTCTGTTTTCCTGGTTTTGACTCGGCTCGCCTCTGACCACCTCTCCTCGTCTCTGCCCTGGTAAACCTAATAGCCTTCTGCCTGTGGCTGTGCGATGTTCTACTGCTTCAGCTTTGTCGAGAGAGCTCGCCATTCTTCCAGCCCTCTTCAGAGCCTCCCGCCGAGCAAAACATTTCTTCTGTGTGAGTGCCTCTGGTGTTTATCGTTTTGATGGTACATTTATTACTCACCTGTCGGCATTGATCCCGCCTCCTTCTCCTACTGGATTCGTCTGGCCCGCTGCCCGCCTGCCTGACGTCAACTATGCTTCCTCCTTGACCATGAGACCTGCCTGCCCTTCTTCAGAGTCCCAGCTTTTCCCACAAGCTCCCTGCTGTAAGTTTTCCTGCAACCTTACCTGATACATTCACCTGCCAGCCTGCTCCATGTTCACCATTTCCTCACCCGAACTCTGAACTATCAGCTGTGCACGTGAGCTCACCCCACAAGGGTTTTAACCTTATGTTGAGTTTTAGAGAAGCCCTCTGAAAGTATTCCAGGTAATACCTTTAGAAAAGGTTCTAGGAATAGAAACATAACCCAATATAGTTCTAGTTTGAATCTTTATTTCTAAGAGTGTGCCCTGTATGATCTGGGGTTCTCAGACTGCAGTCTCACCTTTAAGCCTTTGGTTGTTCCTCAAAAGACCTCTGGCTAGAACACCTTCACAGCCTAGAGGAGTGAGACAGACATGCTCCTGCATGTTTCTGCCACTCAATAACCTGATCCACACAAACAGCTCTTCCTGACAAGAGGCTTGCAGGGCTAATACACATCTTCTCTGCACTCCTGCTAGGATACCTACCTCTGGTCTCCAGGGCGACCCATCTTCTCAACACGATGTACGCATTAATGCATGGCGGGTGTCTGTTCTGCATGCTCTCCCCTGCTTGTGCCTCAACAGCTCTGATCAGCGAGGGGTCTGTTCAATATCTGAAACCCCAGAGTCTGTCAGGATGGGGTATGAGTCAGACTGGAGGAAAACACATTCGCTCATAGTTTCATAAAATGTTTTTAGGCCAAGCTGATTAAGTTGCATAAAAGTTTGATGACTTGCACATGTAGTGTATGAGTGCCTGCTGATCTGTGGGTTATATACACTCGATACTGTGAAGACTCAGGAAGTGCAACTGTTATAATAATCTGGAACAATTGCTTGTGCAGTAAATAAAACATGACAGGCTGCATGCAGAGTATCAACTTCAACTTGGTAATTCAATCATTAAATACAGTGTCAGCAGCAGGAACAGCATTACATAATAATTTGCATGTATGAGTGTCTGTGTGTGTTTGTACATGAATACATGACAATACGATAATAACAATAGTCTGACATTACAGGCTAATCTGTAACATAAGGAGTTGCAACATTAATATCTTTAGTTTTGAAAATGAGCGACTAAAAAGGATGACAGAAACAGCAAAATGCTTGAAAATGTTGGCATTTTCAACACATTTTCATCCCAATTCGTCACATGGTGCCACTCTATCAGTGACCTTCTGTGTCTAGTTATGACATTTTAGGTTTCCTTATGTGTCAGCTGTTTATGCTCCTGTATGCCGTTACCCTGATGTCCACAAATGCACATGGTGGGATGATGCAGCACGGTCCTTAAGTTTACACAGCAGCACATGGCAACCAACATGGACTGTCATGATGGTTCTGATTAGGCAACAAAGTCAAGGATTGTTAGGTTTTGGGAAAAAAAGGCACATTGTAAGGTGTAGAAAAATAAGATTTAAAAAAACCCTCCACATCTTCATCCACACGGGAAGCAACTCCAGACGCCCACACAAAAGTCATGTTACATCCAGCCACATTCTCAGGTGACACCGTCTGTGTGTGTTGCATGTAGACACACCCGGTGCTGTCTGGCCATCCCACGGCATATAATAACAATGTCACCAGTTTCCTTCGAACATGTTCTTACGCCATCTGACGCCATCCAGCCACATTCCAGTTGGACGTGGAAGGTGGCTTTTACTCGTATGCTGAAAGCAGAGAGAGCAGACGTTTTTGACGAGTTCAGAGTGAGAAATGTTTGCCGTTATGTTTCTGCAAAACATTATTTTCATATGTATCATATCAACATTTCTAAAGTGATGCAATATATGAGCTGCCCTTTGTCATCAGGAGGTGGAGGAGATGGTTGATGGCGTAACACCAAGCTGCCAACAAAGAGCAAAACCAGTTTGGATTAAGAGAGTCGTTTATGGGTTTAAAACGACTTTTTGTGTTTCTTATCGTGACCCGCCTGTGTGCCAAGCAGACCACCGTACAAGACCAAAACTGGTGGTGATTAAGCGAGTTATTGCTGTGTTTTTAACAGCTTCTTAGGCATCAAACACGGGTGTTTTGTGGCAACCCATTGCTATTTTTCCAGTGTAGATTTTGCAACAAAAAGCAGTTATTTTTACCACGTCCGGATGGTGATCTCCAAACTTGCTATTTTAAGCTAAAACGTGATCTTGTCCTTACCACACCCATGTGGTTATAAATATTGTTATGTATTTAATATTTATGAAAATGATTGTCATTATTGTGTTTAAGTATAGATTGGATACACTTAGGATCAGATAAAACAGTGAAAGACTTACAGCCTCCAACTGTGAACATATTTACACATTTAAATTTCATCTTATATCACAATATATGCAATATTATGCTGTTGGTCCCTTAAGACACTTGTTCTTCATTTGTGTCTATGACAACCTCATATGCACAAACAAGCAAACAAACAAACATAAGCAATATGGTACACATCTGCTGCTCTGCACAGCCTCTGCATGCGGCGCGTGGCGATGCCACCAAGATGAGATGTGATGTTCTGCTGTTGTTTTAATCAAATGCTTGCTGGGTGGAAGTCTCCCCTTTGTGTCATGGAGGCAGAGTGATGGTGATTGCAAACTGCTGCATGCCATCTTTGCTCCCTGGTAGGCCCTCTGCGTTTTATGAGCACAAGATGAAACAGTTACTCTCCTCAAGAGTTTTTCAAAGCAAAGAGAATTGTTAGAACTTTGCTGTGAAGTGCTGATTTGTTATTGCTGCACATTCTGGCTATGAGTGTGACGGGTACTTACATTTTACTTTTTTGGGTTTTTTTTTTTCAAAAATTTGAATCTAGTCTGACATACAATTAGTGCTTCAATTGCATTGTGCAAAAGTGAAAGCTGTTTTTTTTTTTTTTTTAGGGAAGAGGGGGGTGTTTTCCACTCTGTCTGTCTTTCCAGGAAAGAGGTTGAGATCTTCCTAGTTGAAATACAAGACCAGGAAAACATTATTGTTAAAGAATCGTGTGGGATGGGACCCTGGAATTGGAGCCTACGAAAATGGAGGGGGAATATTTTCATTCCAATAATAGCAATGTGATACTTTAAGAATGTTTCCAGCTGAGCCAAGGCTGTCGGAGCCAACACATCCTGCAACACAGATCCTGAGCTTATATCAGCTGTCATTCTTTAAATGTACAACTTTAAGAAAACACAGGAATAGAAAATACATTTCAACTGCTGTACATCTCACAGGAAGTTCTGTCAACCATTTCTCCCTTCAGTTCTGTGAATCAAAACACAAACAGGCCTTGATTACTGCCTCCTTCCCAGGTGCCATTGTAAGTTTGACTCCAATTATTATGTTACATTGGAAAATTTCAGTTGTGACAAAAAGTCAAAACATGTGTAAAGAATTAGAGTTTTAAATAGTTGTTGGTTGGTGTTGTGTCTGCTTCCCGTGGCAACCTTGGATGTAGAAATCCAGGTTAGTGAACATGTTGCTGTGTGTTACTTTTATGACTACAATTAGTAAAGCACATGCCCCCCCCCAACCCCCCAACCAGCATCTTTTCTAAAGCCAGGCCAATATAACGCCTTGTGTCAGCTTATAGTAAGTAACAAACAGTTAACACAATGTTTTTTCATTTCAAAATTTCAAGTCGCTTATTATAACAACCAGAAACATTATCATTCATTTGAAGTCATGTTGCTTTATCTATTTATATGGCAGTACAAGACAGTAAAATGACAGACAGACAAGACCGAAACAAATGGAACACACATGGAACTGATGTCCACCTAATAAATGTTAGTCTGCTAATCACAATCTTTTAATTCTGTTTTGGTAACTAACTACCAACTCCTGGAGGAAATGACTGACTCTTTAGCTATAAAATGCTTTGCAATTGCCTCTTTCCCACGCTCACTAAGACCCACTAGTATCTGGCTTTTGTATGTAAAGGTTAAAATCAATATTAACTCCCAGGTAAAATGTCGCTGCAGTAGTCACAGGTATTTATTGGCTAGTTCCATCTTTGATTGGCTTCCACAGCAGCAGTGGAAAGGCCACACCTGTGTGATTGACTCAATTTTAGCCCTTTTGATGGCACAATGCTGCCAGGAAATACTGTCCGACTCCGCCCAAGTAGCACTTGAACATTGTTCCAAATTAGATCAAAAAAGGTACTGAATAAGTATGAGAAATAAAAAAGAACTAACTTCTCTAAAGTGTTCACTGACTTCCATGCTGCCTTATACTCTTCACTAACCTCTTTTCCTGCCTGTCAATGATGTCAAAAGTGACACACTAGCTTTAAAAAAATGTTTACAAAAAAAATAACAAAATGTCTGCTGCAGAGTAAAGACTCTATTGTTTTAGATTCCATTTGCATCTGTCTACCATTTGGTGTTGAACAGGTAGCTCACAGTGGGTTTGTCTGAAAATACACATCAACATGAATCCATATATTTTGTTCCCTTCCTTACCTACCTGAAAGGTGACAAGTTCCATGCACCCACTTTAATATGCAACTCAGTTTTATACAATATATGTAGTAGTGGGTGCATGCTCCATCTGTCTTTCAGCTAAGGGGTTCTTGGCCTGACGATTGTTGAAGACTTCTGTTCTCAGGGATCCTTACAAGGGGACATGGTTTAATTAAACTAAATTGATGTAAAAACCTGAGTTTACTGTAAGAAAGTCGTAAAAATCAATTATATCTTCGAGTTTTAAAGCAGGCCTGATTGATAGTATGGAGATAATTTATAGATGCAGCTGAAGAAAACAGCTTAGCATCACATTAGAATGTAAAGACATCTGCCACCCAGACGTGGCTGCAAAATCCAACAGCAAAAAAATAAGCACATCAACACTACTTAACTCAGGCCTGATGTCAAACTACTAAAGACAAGCTTTTAGTGTGGATAAGGAAATAAACTACACATCAGGCAACAGGCTGGTATTAAGTTTGAAGTGTACAGCACTGCTTTTAAAGCCGGTTAGAGACCACTGCTGCTTTAGGAGTGAAATCTCCTGAGGGAATCCTGCTAGCCCTGTTTGAAATCACCCTATGTTTTTATTGCGATCATTATCACAAATATTGCCTCTGACAGAATCAATTTCCGTGTTTTGTGCTCTGTGGTGCTGTATCGGCTAAACGTTGCATTCTTCCTTTCGCGATCCCCACTTCACAGGTCCCCTGCACGAAATAAAGCAGGAATGGAAACTGGAGCAGGAAATTGAAAAGAGGGGTCCTGTTGTGTTGTGGAGGCCGCTGTGCCTACTGCTATTTCCTCTGAACATGCCAGTCTCGTACACTCACCAGATGCACGTGTGCCCTGTCTAATAATCCTCACAGTCCTCCAGGGGAAAATTCTGGTCAGATGTGTAATGCTGTATTACCCATAATACTGTCGCTGTTTCATAGATAGATTAATTTTCATTGCTGGGGCACTGACATGGCGGTTGTGTGCCATTTGGCATCCCAAGTCCATCTCGGCTCATTCTTCATGCAGCCTGGCTGGCTGTGGCACTTCAAAGGACATGCGGCTGGATGGCACACAACAGCTGGCATACAGCTTGGTGTGTCTCCGTGGCTTACAGGCTGCCCACCAATGTTTACTGAGTGCCAAAGCCAGTTTAGAGTCTCTGTAGATTATAACACTTCATTTTCAGAGGTGAAAAAAGAGAAATATGAGTTACCAAACTCTGTTTTTTATTACCATAGTATTTTTGTCTGTATGCAGAGGGGTGCAGACATAATATGAGAACAGACTAGACACAAACAAGATACTGCAAATAACCAACAATGGAAATATATTATTTGGGTTTTTTTTATTTGTTATGTCTCAGTTCATGCTCAAAAAACTCTGAATTCAAGTTTCAGCTTCACGGATTTATTTGCAAGACAACCATTATGTCAGGCCATTATGTAACAGTATGTGACATTTACACAAGTATATGACTGTACAGTTTTGACAAGATCATCGCAAAGTCATTGTGTGCCTCCGCTCACAGAAGGGTTTGAACAACCTCGTCTGGCAGGTTGGATTGTTTGAAATCCCTAATTAGGTCTGGCTGTCTGGTGTGCCACCGGTCTCCGGGAAACAATTAGCAACAGCCCTGCCATGACAGGATGTAGTCCGCCATTCCTCTGCTGAGCTCACTCACCCTGCTGAGCAGAGCCTGTAATACTGACTCCTGACTTTCAAAAACAAACAAACAAACAGTAAGGAATTTTCAGGATAGTCAGGTCGAAGGGAGATTTAGTTAGTTACATATGAGTTATATGCCATACAGGTATATATGTATAGCATATATATATGTATTATTGTCTCCAAGGAGATAGCAAATGCAATTTAAAAAACCCACTGCTTTTTTCTTAGTGAAGACATTCAAAGATTAATAACAATTACATTTAATTTTATGTCATTCATTGAGATTTGGCAAGAAAAATCCCTTGCTCCCAAAGATTCTGCTAATAAACACATACATGGACATTAGAAGTTAGTAAAGTTAACACTTATGTTGGGATGGCAGAGAAATCTACACAATGTTGATATGGCGTTATAAGCAGAGTAAATGTTTCATTTAACAAGGCTGCTTTGTACACCGGTATAACTGGGTGTTAAGTCAGCTGGTAGCCATGCAGCTTATAATTAATGCCTAAGAATTATGTAAGAAGTCAACTATGGATGTGATCCTCAGGTGCCACACAAAACAATACCAACACTGTGTCACTAGCACTTCTTTCTGGTTCTTCTGCATTGGCTACTGTCATGTACCATTAAACCACAACATCCAACATGCCCTCTCTCTTGGTCTCCCTTTTTCTCTCCTCTCTGCATTTTTTTACTCTTTCACTATGCAAATTATGACAAAAATGTGAAAACTGGAAAGTGGAACAAGTGAAATTACACAGAGTTTTTATTTTAGTGCTGCCAGTTGAATCCACATGAGTCACTGAGTGACTCATATGCCAGTCACTGCCTCCACTACTGCACCTGAGAGAGACAGAGTCAAATGTAGTTTTAGAAACTGATTTAATGTTGGATTCAAGCACAAGACACGCTTAACCAAACCAAACTTAACCAAAGGTGTTTTAGTAATCCAAACCAAATCACACGTGGGATACTGGCTTCCAGTGTTAAAGACATGTGATTAGCACTTCCTGCATTTTTTATTAGAGATAAAGCTGTGGGAGCCGCTGTAGTAGTGGTTCTAAATACAGGCCATTGATGACCAAACCACAAGCTACCTCCTCAGAGGGAAGCCAGTGTTAGATATTTCAGAATGAGAAACTGTCTTTGAATGGAATATAGAAAAATCTGTGCTTTGTTAAGTATTACTGGCTAAATCTAATCTGACAGTCAAACTGTTCAAATGACATTTATAAAAACAGCACAACCATAATGCCGCAATTATAACCAAGAGAGTTTGTTTTGAGCCATGCTGTTAGCAGCATAGCTCTATGCGAGTCCACCACTCTAGTCCAGACTGAAATACCTTAAAGAACTATTTGATGAATTTTGTGCAGCCACTCATGCTGACCAGGGGGTCAGTCCTACTGACTTTGGTCACCCCCTACCTTTTCTTGTGAGGCTAAGGCTTTTTGTAAACTATCCTATCAGCCTAATCGCCAGAGTAAAAATGTTGGCAATATACATTTCTACAAACCATTGATATGTTACATGTTTCATAGCAACATTTCCAAAGTGATGTAGTTTTGATTACATGAGCTGAGTTTCTCATCAGGAAGAGTAGGGGATGGTAGCTGGTGGATGGCATTAGACCTAAGTGAGACATCTGCCAAGCAGCAGACAGTTGCCACTGTTTGAGACCAGTAACAATTCCAGCCATGTTCTGGGCAAAACTGGACATATTTTACCCAAAACTTGATCTTTTCTAACCCCTTTGTGCCTAACCATAAACACTTTGTCTCAATATACAATTAACGTAAACTGAAATATAGAGTTTCAACATCAGCGGTTTGCAGGAAGGTACAATGCCAACATTTATCATTTATACTGCCGATCTGGTTAATTGGATTGATTGCCAAATGTTGGCATCATGCCCCCCTCAGGATGATTGTAAACTAAAATTTTTGTTGATTCCTAATTCTTTCATCTAGCTCTACCATCGGGTCAAAATTTTAAGTCGTCCGATACTTTATGACCAAATAGCGTGCTCGAGGGATGATGTTTTTCTGGAGTCCGACGTGGAAAAGATAGCGTCACCTTGGTTCCCTCATCAAATCATAGTAAACATCAGACCTACCTGCTCGCATATCAGCTTTTTCTTTATAGTGAGCATGCATGTTAGTATGATCATATTGGCTCTTTGCTATGCATTGCTGTGCTTGAGGACAGTCTCACATAGTTGCTTCCATGGCTGTTGACTCGAAGTCTTGCTTTTTTTTCGGTGGGTAGCATTGAGATGCCACATTGAATTTCTTTGCTAATGATAACACAGAGCTAACTGGATCAGCTGCACATGTCTGACAAACAGATTGCTTACATGAAGCTTCCTGTTGTAGCACTGGGTTCAACCCCGCTGACAATACCAGTTCTCTACTTAATTGCTATTCTTGATTTGAACACACAATCAAAATGTTTCAAGGGGCTCTACATTAAAAGTGCTATCAGGGAACAAAAGGAATAAATGAGTTTAAATTTCACCAGGGAGCATAGTAATTAGAAGTGAGAGGTACACTTGCCCTCGTGGATTTCACTGTTGACTCAAGTGCTCGCTTAAATTCCCTGTAGGTGTTCACTGTTTGGCTCTTTCTGTGCACTGAGGTGAGCATAACATGGTTTATTCAGAAATGACTTTTCTACTCCTAAAGAATTACATTGTAAAAATTGAATGCTTATTCATTAACGCTTTAAATACAGTATTTAGAATCTTTATGTTGTCCACAAATCATACCCACCATTAATAGCATGCTTGTGACTGATTTGCATGTTTCTTTCTCCCACATGCTCTGTCAACAGACAGTATTGAGCTTGTGTTACTGTAATGTTGTTTCTCTTTTGTGAGAAACAGAGTATAAAATGCCTGCAGTTTCATAATCACGTAGTATAATATGGTGCAAATATGTGCGTTAACTGCGTGTTCACCTTTATGAATGAACCTCTTATGTGATTAGCTGTGGAGGTGAATCATGCAAGCCACAAGTTTTAATCACATGAGTGGCTCTTATTTCCAAAGGTCAACCCCTCAAACAATCGGGACTGATTTACAGTCATAGAGTGGAGGGGTTGCAGGCTTTTGTGCATGCATGTGGGAGATCATCTTGACATTTATGAAACCGTTTTAGCTATAGCCATAATGAGAGTTGTAATAATGTGACAACATCTAAAACAGCATAAAAAAGATTCTGTACATTGTACGCTGTAGTTTCCATTCATCCATGATAATCTTCCACTTCGGGCTGTGAGGAAAGCAGGCTAAGCAAGGCATTCCAAATGTCTGTCTCCCCAGCAAATTTTCCAGCACCTTCTGTGGATCCAGAGGTGTTCCCAGGCCAGATTACATAAATATTCCCTCCAGCATGTTATGGGTAGGGCTGCGCGATATGGAGAAAATCAAATATCACAATATTTTTGACCAAATACCTTGATATTGACATTGGAACGACATAGTAAGGTTAACTACTGATGCTTTCAACAAATATCACAATATTTTTGATCAAATACCTTGATATTAACATTGCAACAATATGGTAGGGTTAACTACTGATGCTTTCAAAAAACACTTACACAATAAGATTTTTTGACACATTATTATCGGTAATGTGGATATTAGGACCAAGTGGGTAAAGGCAAATGAGAGAACCACTAGAACAGTCTTGTAAGTTCGGAAAGTTACATCAGTTTACTTTATCGTAGCCTTTAAAACTCGACAAACGATATTTAGTCTCATATCACAATTTAGATATAATATCAATATATTATTATTTTGTCAATTTGACATGCCTGGAAACAACTAGCAGAAGGTGCAGAGGAGGCATCCTGATTAAATGCCCAAACCACTTCCACTGGCTCCTTTCGACCCAAAGGCTTTACTCCCAGCTCCCCCTGATGTATGAGCCCCTCACCCGATCGCTAAGGCTACCCTATGGAGGAAACTCAATTTGGTCGCTTGCTTTGTTTACTACCCAAGGCTCATGTACACAAGTGAGGGTTGGAGCATAGATGGACTAATAAATCAAGAGCTTTCCCTTATGGCTCAGCTCTTTCTTCACCACAACGGACCAGTGCAACAACCACAGTCCTGCTGATGCTGCACCAATCTACCTGTCAATCTCATGCTCAAGTTTACCACCACTGATGAACAAGACCCTGAGATACTTGAACTCCTTCACATGGGACAGTAACTCACTCCCAGTCCAGAGAGAGCAATCCACATTTTTCTAGCCTCAAGACTCACAGAAATACATCCCTACCACTTCACACCCGGCTGCAAACCACCCCGATGCTTGCAGGCTGGAGGGCATTCTCTGATGAAACAAACAGAACCACATCATCTGCAAAGAGTCAAGACACAATTTGGAAGGCCCTGAACTGGACACCGTCTTTCCCATAGCTGCACCTTTAGATTCAGTCCAGTATACGGAAGGAAATGCATTCTTAAGTGGCTTGGGTATTGGAGTGTTTTGAAGCCAGCATACCTTTGATAGAAGAGTGGTAACTTTAAAAACACATTATAAGTACTGAGGAATGGGTAAAGACTCTAAATATATGGATCTATGTACTGTTTGCATTTCACCTCATTGATGCAAATGTCTTAGGTGTTACATGAATAAATAACATAGTGCACATAGAGTAGCAGAGTTATTGCTTGATTATAACTCTACCTTATTTTGAAGGATCTGTCATATTATTAATGGAACATTGCAGTCGAGAAACTCAGTAGGGGCACACTAAGTGCTTGTATTAGGCCCAAATATCCACTTATGTTTTTGTTATTAAAATTACACATTGTTGAACAAATGTAGAGCGATGTGTACTGTCTGTACTGTTCAAGACAGCAACACAACCAGCACAATGTGACTCTTTATCCAGTGGGTTTAAGTGCACAGCCCCAGTTATGTAATAGATGATAATCCGCTGTTACCATAGTAATGCTGCTCACAACTGGTGTGGAGATTGCACAGTGGTGAAAGTAAAAATCAAAGCGCCTTTCCCACCTCGCTGTCATTCCTCAAGCTCTTTTTCTGTGCACTAATGTGTTGGTGTTGGTGGATTAGAGCAGCATCTTTATCACACTGTCACAGGACTTTGACTCTGCTCGAAGTGTTCCCCACACCTCTTAGTTCCTTTCTGATGTTCCTGAGCAGCATTATTGTGCGGGCTTGTGAATAAGCATGCTGTCTGAAACATATTTTATGAAGCTTAGACATACAAAATGTGTTGCATCGATTGTTTCAGGTTCTGCAAAGGTATTTAGAACCTGGGGGACTGATATTAGAACAAAACAAGGAATTGTTTGACTCTAGAAATGAGTATACACCTAATCCACTGAAATAACACATTTCATCTTCTTGTGTTGAACTCTTAAGCCAAATCTAATGAAAAAGATAACCAAGTGAAAAGTGAGAAGCAAATTGTTTGGGTTTTTGCTGTAAATCTAGAGAGTACTGCAATATGGATGTGCTATGAATTGAGTATCTGTGTGGCTGGCAAAGCAGGAGGGATGTACTAGTCCAGTCAGTGATGTATCATTATCACCAGGGATCAACATTAGTGGTCTGAGAGAGGGCTATTTTATCTGGCTCAAATGACTATTTACACCTGGTATTAACGTGTGTTTTGGTGATCCGTCAAATGGAAAGCCACATCGCCGTAACCACTTGTGTCTATTAAGCATTTTGTTCAGATTTCAGATACTGCCTATGCCAGTTATGTTAGAAGTTCAAAGGGCCCCCAAGCATAGTTCAACACATCTTCTTCCATAAGGCATAACGATGGCTGGTCATGCAACACTTGGTCCAACTTGTTGTAAAATGGGCAAGTTTAAGAGTATTAGCGTGCTGTCATGAAAACAATCACCACTTCTTACATTTATTACATCGTCCGTGTCAGAGAGGCAACAGGAACATAGACTGTGGTCAAGATACATTAGCGTTTACACACTGAAAAAGAAATATGGTCTAACGTGTCTCAGAACACCATAGCAAATGTTTTGAGTGATCCGATCACAATGCCTCTTGGTGGCTGGTTGTTTACACTTGTATTTAGCGCTGTCCGTGGGTGATTGGCTCAACCTAGAAGCAACTAATATCCGGTGTAAACAGAACCATAGATACAAGATGCATCATGACAGATAAATTGCCATGTCAAAAGAAAAACAGATAAAGGAGGACTAAAGGCATGCCGTGAACTACAGCAAGACTGCTGTTGACTGACTAGTGTGGAAACAAAATTAAATGTGAGGAGAAAAAAATGAACATGACCATGGTCATACCAATATAGTCTTGTAAACTGTTCTGTAAAACTGAGACAGAGAGGAAAACAAAGACAGAGAATTAAGACAGAGAGAGAAACACACCAGGGAACATACAATGGGGAGACGGTACATACGCAGGCAGCCACGATAACAGTCATCTGAGGGATCCTTGGTGTCAGGAGACCCACAAGGGATCACTGAAGCCATAGACATCTGAACTACTGCCACCATGCCTGGTTTGGCTTAACAGGATTGGCAGCTGTGTTGCAGCTTGGATACCATTAATCCTTCTTATCCACTTACTGCACCTTAAACTGTGGAGGACGGATATATAGTGAGCTATTGCTATCTCCTGTATGTTATCCCTTCTTTAAACCTGCGGCACAGGAAAAAATTACATCCAAAACCACTTATGTGTGGTCTTATAATTTTGAATTACATTTTGTATTGCACTCTGCTGTATTCTTTCTTAATCCTGCATTGTAACTATATCTTATGGAACAATATGGAAATGCAAGCGATTTTGAAAGGGAATTTGATAAAGGACGTCAAAATCATTCAACTTGTCAAACAATGCTCAAAGTCACAGATGTAGATACAGCTTTACTTCTCAATGATGCATGAATTCCGTAATAAGTGTTTTCTGTCCTCTTTGATATGCTCACCATGTTTTGATCTGATAGCTGAGATGACACAGGAACAAATTACAGCCTACAGGCCTGTTTCCCATTCCCATAAATTACCTATAGAAATCAGTATGCATTCATGCAGATGTTGCATAATGTGGCCCCCATCTCAAGTCAGAAATCTTGCTTTGCACCATCTTGGATAAAATCTCTTGAAATAAAGTTGTCTCTGTGCTGGGCCATTGCGCCAAATCAATGAGCTCAGCATTCACGACAGAAAGGACTAAAAACCCTGGGCCTTAATTAAGTTAGCTGGATGCACAAACACACGCCCTGTTAGCCTTTTCCCTTCTTCAGTGGGTGGCTGAAATCTTGAAATTAAATAAGATAATGGAAAAGAGAAACATTATTAGATTATTCCAAAAGGGTTACAAGAAAAACTCTGTTCTCTCACAGCAGTTTATCGCAGTAACAGCAACTTCCCATGTGTGCCATATTTGCATGCCCGGGCATCTACCCTCCACTCCTCTGTCCCACTTTGAATTGCATTAACCTGCAGTGTGCAAATGTGCCAACGTTAGCTTATCTCCTATACGATAATGCTGTGCTCTCTGGAGAATGCTCAGCTAACGTGGGTTTGGAGGAATTGATCTTCCCGTTATAACGTGCAGGAAATCCATCCACTGCTGTCAAAGCAATATTACAATAAAGGCATACAGTGTGTATTTCCTGCAAATCTTGGATGACTTGGGAGCTCAAATAGAATTACCAATCGTGTTTGGAAAAAAAGCAACTAGATTCCGGAGGGTTGTTGACTGTGTTTGGGTGCACAAGCTGCTTCTGTTAGCAGAGAGGAATTAGTTGTGGCTTATTAGTAATGGTGCAAAGAAGACTAAATGCATATTGTTTTCACTGAATAAAAGACTAAAGCCACTGGATTCATTGTAGTTTTTTAAATGATATTCTGGTACATCTGCTGAAGACGCTTGATGAATCTCTGTGCTGATTGCGGTTTAAATTCTCTGTTTTCTCAGTGAGTAAATTATGTTTATTTTTGTGACCCCAAAAGTGTTCAGAATCCCTTGTGTAACTTAGATTTCTGTTGCTTTCCACCCTGGGCTTCCTTAATCCTCACAAAAGTTATTAGACCCACTTATGCTTATATTTGATGTCATACAGCAATGGGTACATACAGTAAGGAAGGACTTTGGACTTCTGACATTTTACAGAGTTGTGGTCATGTTGTCATGATCTGACGTGCATTCCAATTGTTGTTTGTGAAATCTCAATGACCTTTCCCTGACCTTTGATGGAGGACATTCTACCCATTATGCATATAGGATTAACAGAATCAAAAAATTGATTCATGAACGTTACCCATTTGCAATGTTTTCTTCCTAATGTACCCTTAGTAATTTCAAATAAGCTCAGTGCAAAATTCACAGCGTTGCTTGGACACAGTCCTCAACCATTAGTTAGCAGCTAATGGTGCTAACTCCATAAACAACACTAAACAATGGCAACAGTACTTCCAGAGCTAACAATGTGAACTGGGGGGAACAGGAAGATGGGCGCTACACTATCGTAATGACGCTGTTCTGATACTAGCAGTAACAACTCTATGAGTGTAGTGCAAAGTGGCAGCAATCAGTGTTGCAGGGATTACAGGGAGTTTGGGGTGTGAAACTAAAAAAGTGAATATTTTAACAAAATATATTGACAAATATGTACTGAGCAAGAGCTCTGCTGTCGCTGTACAGAATCATTGTCTGTGGTTAGTTGTAAGCTATGCACGCGTGATTCATTTGGAGGGCAGGCAGCTCTCAGAGCGGTCACAGAGTCCGCTGCAGGTTGGGACTGCAGGGTTGCTGGTCAGACTGGCAGCATGAGTGCTGAGTGAGTGGTCAGCAGGAGGAGACAGCAGCCGCCCTCGCTGTATTCGGCTCTCATGAGCTCGGTTTTAACGCAAACCACAGAATTGAAACGGGTGGTGGTAGGACCCAGATGCAGTACAACAAAAGCCTCTTGCAGTTGGTAATAACTTTTATTGTCACCAACACAGAAATAGCTCAGCTTACAGACAAAGAGTTGGTTCTTCGTGCCGGAAGCACTAGCAGTGTCTCTGGGATTGTCACTGAGTGAAGAAACGAAGCTTGTACCCACAGTGGCTGGCGGGGAGGAAACCCCGTAGCTCCACGAGCCGTCTCCACGTGCTGGAACGCCGACTGGGATCGAGCTGAGGGATGGTCTGGAACAAGCAGGGGTTCGGTAACTGGGAAGTCCGTCCGCGGGAGCAACAGTACCGACAGGGATCAGGCAGGAGGATCGTCTTAGCCGAGCGAAGGAGTCTTTACCAGTGGAGCCGTCAGATTTCCGGAACGCCGAAACTGGAAACGTGGTCGAGAACAAAGAGCAGGTAGGTCCGGGGGAAGTCAGGCGAGGAGGGCAGGTCAGGAACAGGCAGAGTCGGCAACGGGTGATCTGACGGAGAAACGCTGGAAAGACATGCATAACGCAGAGGAACAATCTGGCAATGTGTGTGTGTCCTGGAGTGTCTTAAATACTGCATTGATTGGTGATGAGCTGCAGCTGAGGGGAGAGCAGGCTGCAGCAGTGGGCGTGGTCAGCAGGTAGAGTGGAGCAGAGGGAGGGTGTGTGCGTGTGTGTGGAAAAGTACTGGCAGCAGGTAGGAGGAAACAGACAGCAGGTCCATGACAAGAATGTGATATGTTGGATGCTTTTGCAGAGCTTTGTCAACATAATTATTCCTCAAATGACCAGAAAAAGCCGCTAGATTTGTCGCTGGTCACTTTTGACTAATTAAGTCACCAAGAGGGTCCAGAAAGTCTCTATTTTTGCGACAAAGTCGCCAAGTTGGCAACACTGGCAACAATGAGCTGGCCAGTGGGATACACACATGCAAATGCATGTGTGGCTGGACTGGCTTACCAAAACAAACAACAGAGAAGCTCAGTGTACAACACAAACAAAGGTAGCCTGTGCTCAGGATGCCATTACTTCACTATGTCTTTACATAACAAATGATGGTTTGCTGCTTTTGATGTCATATAAAGGAACTTTGATTAATCTTTCGGCACGATTCGATGTGAATCTGATTTTCAGTTAGCTTTCTCTAAAATCCTGCCCATCTCAGAAATCTTAACGCTGACATTGACCAGTTTTGTCACAGATCGCCTAAATGCTTTAGTTTCTTGTCTTTCTGAGGGTAGCATTTACCAGTAATACCAAAACCTAAGAGCAGAGCAAATTGGCATAAATGACAAAGTAAAATATTAAAATTTTTAATTATTTCCCCTCCCTATAAACCATCTGACAACTTGGAGCAAATCTGTCCTGTTCCAGAGTTTATCATAACTGCTCAGACATCTGAGGCACAAAATTGACATGAGAGGTATTGCAAACGACAGGGAAGTGCTATTGTGAGGACTGTGACTCATTTAGATTTGTGTTGACATCACTTGGATGAATTAAAACAAAATGTCAAATCATAAAGCATAGCTGCAGGGTCTCTACCGACAACAGCATTCAGGTTTGTCATAGTATTTAGGTTTCTCTTTTGTCTCAAATTCCAGTGAGCCAGACTTTCCAATAAAAGCCTCTATTTTCTGTCACTCTTTTTCATGAAACCTAGACGGGTGTCACCGATCCAGACAAGGCTTACAAGACGAGTGTCAACACAGGTGACAAAAAGTCTCTCTTGCCACATTTTCTTGTCATTCAAACACTTAGAAAAAATAAATCACTTTTGTTACTTTTCTGTGTCAGATGTTGCACTCTGACACTTAATAAAATGCTTGGTAAAAACTTCCACAGAGGTGTTGAGGTTGGTTTCATTTCATTCTACCTACAGCCACACCAGCAACTCTGTGAAACTGTACTTTTAGGTAAATGGTCACATCCACATGCTCAGATGCTCCCCTTGATAATGCTCGCATGCCTGTCAATGTTTAGCAGGTGTAATGTTAACCTTCACCACCTTCATTTAGCATGTGCTAGTGTATCATGCTTACATTTGAAAATGTAACTGAAATGGAAGTTGTCTCTGTCTGTACAGTCTGTCCTTCAATTTCTTCAAACTTAAACATTTCATAAATCAGGAATGTAATTTTCAGAATTAACACATTTGTACCCAAAATAGCGTGGTCACAAAAAGCTAGCCGTTAGCAAGTGACATATATGTTAACATTGCTATGGATGTATTTCTCAGGACCCGATGAAGCGTAGTGTGGCGTGTGAAGGCGTTTGTTAATGGGCTCTCAAGGAAGCTGCAAGCAGCAATTCTGAAGGCTAAGCAATTGGTTCATTATAAAAAGGTTCATTTTGAATGAACAGAGGCTGATAGGGCACCCTTAGCTTTGCAGGTATTTATTTATAATCTAAACTATTGGATATATTGAAATTTTGAGCAGATGGTGGCAAGTCAGGGGGTCAGATTTATTACAATTCATCCTCTGGGGAACATAATTATCCATACCACATTTTATGGCAGTCCATCCAATAGTTGTCAAAATATTTGAATAAAAAAATAAACGTCAACTTCATGGTGGTGCTAGTGCAAAAGTCAGGGATTCGCTAAAGTCAGGAGGATGCAAAATCTGGAGACCACAAGTGTCTTTAATAAATTTAATTGCAGTACAATAAATTGTTACTGAGATATTTCAGTGTTGACAGAGTGGCAGATAGATGGCTAAGATACACTTATCTCTCAATTGAATCAGCTCTTGCCTACCACTAAATGTAAAGGTTCTGTATGGAACATACAGAGCAATAATCTAGCAGCAAACAACAATTTGCTGTGTAAAGATAGTATACATATAGTGGAGTAATGGCATCCTGAGCAACAAAAGTAGTCACGCTCCCTCTGTATGTGTTGTAATTCAAACGTCTCTGTTGTTGTGGTAGACGCCACCACTCCTCACTGCACTCATAAGGGGGTACAGGCAGTTGCTGCTGATAATGTTGTTGTCATGGAGGCGTAGCATTCACCCTTCACTTTTCCCCTTGGTTAACACTGTTAGCTCTGTTAGCACTGTTGTCATTGTAAGCACTGTTTGTGCTATCACCATTTGCTCAGCCACCTCATATAGGGCCATTTACAGACAATCCTGGCTCAGATTCTTAATCATAGATTTGCTCTAAGTGTATACAGCTCTTTTAAAGACCAGGATCACTTCTAAACTATTTTGTGTTGCCAAATACAAACAAACCATTATTTTATCCCAAATCTGGTAATTGTTTTGCATTATATCAATTTGTCTTCAAGACAGACCTAGTGGCAAAAGTATTACAGTGGTCAACAACTGTATTCAAAGGGATACATTATCTTTGTACTGACTTGTACTTTGTACTGCTTATCTGTTAATGGTGAGTAAATGTGCTGCCAAGATATTGTGTTCTATTTTTATAGCCACATTTGCACAAGGGTTAAATACACTGTCTCTTTCCAGAACGAATCAAAGTCTGATATGCCCTCCCTTCTCTTCCTGTTTAGAAAACTCCACTCTGCTCTTATGTTGCCTTACTCCCTCCCCTTCACAGATCTGCTAGTGTAATGATGGGTGTAACCAATGAGAGCAATTCAGTGCAGATTAGAAAATGAATAACAGGACAAGGAACAAAGTTTCGTTTTATCTCTGCAGGCTGTTTCTGTTGTTCAGAGGAATTGAAACTCAGATAGTTGTTGCCACTGAGAGGTGAAATGGCGCAGAAAGGAGTTCAGCTAGACCGAGAAACCTTCTCTTGTTCGATCTGTCTGGATCTACTGAAGGATCCGGTGACTACTCCTTGTGGACACAGCTATTGCATGAGTTGTATTAAAAGTTTTTGGGATGAAGAGGATCAGAAGAGAATCCACAGCTGCCCTCAGTGCAGGCAGAGCTTCACAGAGAGGCTTGTGCTAAAGAAAAACACCATGTTAGCAGCTTTAGTTGAGGAACTAAAGAAGACTGGACTCCAAGCTGCTCCTGCTGATCACTGCTATGCTGGACCTGATGATGTGGCCTGTGATATCTGTACTGGAAGAAAACTGAAAGCTGTCAAGTCATGCTTAACCTGTCTGGCCTCTTACTGTGAGAGACACCTACAATCTCACTATGATAGAGCTCCATTAAAGAAACACCAGCTGGTGGATGCCTTCGAGAAGCTCCAGGATGACTTCTGCTCTCGTCACTATGACCTGGAGATGATGCACTGCCATAATCATCGGCAGTGTATCTGTTATCTCTGCTCTTTTTACAAACATAAGGGCCCCAACACAGTCTCTGCTGCTGCAGAGATGACGCAGAGGGGGAGAGTGCTTGAGGTGAGTCGGCAATACATCCAGCAGACAATCCAGGACAGAGAGAAAGATGTGAAGGTGCTCCAACAGGAAGTGGAGGCCATCAGTCTCTCTGCTGATAAAGCAGTGGAGGGCAGTGAGAAGATCTTCACTCAGCTGATCCGTCTCATGGATAAAAGACGCTCTGATGTGAAGCAGCAGCTCAGATCCCAGCAGAAAACTGAAGTGAGCCGAGTAAAAGAGCTTCAGAAGAAGCTGGAGCAGGAGATCACTGAGCTGAAGAGGAAAGACGCTGAGCTGGAGCAGCTCTCACACACCCAAGACAACAATAAGCTCCTGCACAACTACCCCTCACTGTCACAACTAAGGGGATCTATAGACAAATCCAACATCACTCTCCGTCCACTGCGGTACTTTGAGGATGTGACAGCAGCTGTGTCAGAGATCAGAGATAAAGTACAGCACATCCTGAGTGAGAGATGCACAAACATCTCAGGGACAGTGACAAAAGTGAATGTTTTACCATCAAATTTACAAGAAGCGCCTAAAACCAGAGCCGATTTCTTGAAATATTCACAAGACATCACATGGGATCCAAACACTGCACACACAAAGGTGCTCATGTCTGAGGGAAACAGGAGAGCGACATTAATGAGTCAACAGCTGTTGTATCCTAGTCACCCAGACAGATTCACTGATTGTTATCAGGTCCTGAGTAGAGAGAGTCTGACTGGACGTTGTTACTGGGAGGTAGAGTGGAGAGGGTGGGGGGTTTTTATAGCAGTTACATACAAGACTTTTTGCAGAGCAGGGGACAGATGTAGATTTGGATACAGTGACGAGTCTTGGGCATTATATTGTTCAAAACGTCATTATGAATTCAGACATAACAAAATCAAGACTCCAATCTCAGGTCCTAAGTCCTCCAGAGTTGGAATGTACCTGGATTACAGTGCAGGTACTTTGTCCTTCTACAGCGTCTCCAAAGCCATGACTCTCCTCCACACAGTCCAAACCACATTCACTCAGCCTCTCTATGCTGGACTTTGGCTTAGAGACCTGTTTGATGTTGGGACAACAGCAGAGTTTTGTAAACTTAAGTAAACCATATGTCTTCATTTTTTTTCCCCCACATGTCAGTCAAACAGTGTGGATGGGACTGTGGTGCCTTCTCTTTCTCCTTTTCTCTCTGTTAAAGAGTTTTGCAATTCCATTTTTTTGCTTTTTCTGTTTTCAAAGAAACTGGTAATGTCATTTTTCATTAATTAATCACTACATTATTGTTTTAGGAGGATTGTTTTAGCTATATATTTCAAAGGGAAACTTAACATTAAAGGAAAAAAATGCATATAAGCGCTTTTACTCCATTACTAAGGATAATCTGGATCTAAAATGGGAGAAAGTAAAGTGGCTGGCAAATGGATACCTTGAGATAGCAATTTAAATATGGGAAGTGAGATTAAAAAACCTGAAACATTTGAAAGCTAAGTTGAAAATGCCCAAGCTTAAAGCAAACATTTATAGTGTTTTACTGTGATTTAAAAAAAAAAAAAAAGAAGCAGTGTATTACTGTTAGAATTTGGTCATATTTTTAACATCAGTTTGTTACAGTGCGGGTTTGAAGTCGTTGGAATTCAACTGGAAATGGTTTAACTATGTAAATGTTCAAATTAGCCTCATTGTAAAAATTAAAAAACAAAATATCGCCCCCAAAAAACCCTAGTTAGTGTTTGGGCTGCCTTGATTACTTTTTAAGTTGACTGAATTTTAAATTACAAGATAAATCATTACAAAATTACCTCAACCTGTCTTCTCAAATTCAATCAACTTCAAATTTTATGGCACCACCGACATCAACTTTACCAAAGTAATTGTAGGGTTTTTGTTAGAATGAGATTTATGTGGTGTTAAATGCAAATAACCGTAACCTACACTGTACTGCATGTGCACAGTAGAAAGGAGAAAATTGCATTTTGTTGTGGTTTTTTTTGTTTTAATATTGATACCAACATGACAAGCATGGACATTAATTTGTATTTCATAATACTGTTGTAGTAGTTATTAAGTTCTCTAAATCTTTTGAAATCAGTACATTTTGCCTTGGTTCTGCCACTGTATAGTTTTTTTTTTTTAATGATCATACTTTATTTTATTTTCAGAATTGTAACTCAACAATGCAACCATACATCATCCGACATTGGTCTGAGCTAGGAGAGAAGACTTAAATAAAGTTGCCACTGTATAGTTATCATCATTAGTGTTTTCCTTTACAATACTGATAAACTTGTTCAACTCACTGATTGTGTCACTGAATAAAATTTGAATTAAAATGAATGAAAAATGTTGCTCATGAAACTATACATTAAAATTTGTGTATTTATCATCTTATATCAGTTGTCTTATTGTTTTTTACTATTTTACTGGTCTCTGAACTTTTTTCTTTGACTTTCATATCTTGTTTATCAGCACCTGTTTTTTGATTGTCTAATCTTGTATTCTTACTATTATTATTATTATTATTTTTATTGAAACAAACAGGGATCCATTTATTGTAGCAATGCATCCCTGCTCTGGGCTTAAACTTTTTATACAGAGCAGCGAGGTGACATGTACCATATAACCATGAAAGGGGCTTCTTATAATTTTGTAAATATCTTTTCCACAGACGGCAAAATAAAAAAGCACAGCAAGAATTTTATTGCACAGTAAAATTTGTTAATTTTAAATCCTTGTATAATAGCATTAGTGTGCTCAAGTAGTAATGGGGTGATGGACAAGAAATGGTCCTAATAAAATCTGCCCTGAGTGCGGGTGATAGATCATGTTGCATGGTATGGCATCATGTGTGAGCCATATCTGCTTCCATTACAGCAGATAAACTCTGGATGCATCCTATTTCACACTGCCACAGACGAGTTTTAGAGAATACTTATTATGTTGTCAGTGGTATCCCTTTAGAGGAGAGTGTGGCCGGGTTGAGTTGTCCCATCTCTGCTCAAATCGGCTTTCTTTACTTGCTCTCGTGGACAGGCCCGTTTGAGTGGATACTTATTATGCTGTCAGTGTTTTCTTTAAAGAGCGGCTCTGCTGGGTTGAGATGTTGCATTTCTTTTCAGATGAGCCCCTACACTTAAAGCTGTTGTGCCAGTTGTTTACATAATTCATGGCAGCATCAGGTGGCGTTTCAAGCCTAGCATTAATATAGTCCACTGTTGTGCAGTACTTACATCAATGCTTTGGATCAAGACTAAGAGCACATGTACACGGCTGGATGTCAGTGATTTATGGACACAGTTGCCACATAATTGCAATTCATCACATCCCTTTGTCACTCTGTGTGTATGAGCAAGTGTCTACCCATCTTTTGCTCTCACTCCCCACGAGTCTACACATCTTTCACGTGGAGGACGGCTTTTCAGGTTCTGCTTTGATCGGGAAAAAAAAAGAAAAGGAAAAAAAAAGTCTTTATTATCTCCTGTCCAGTCCCCGTAATCAGCTCCAGACAGTGTGTCTGGATAATAAGTAGATGAGATGGTATTTCAAAGGGATGAAGAAAAGAGAGTCACAGCTCAGTTTTCTATTTCATCCACCTAATTAAAACTGTTTTCTGGTGGAGCATTGTTTTTGTTTTCACTGATATTGTGTCGTTTGTGTTTTCAAGGCAGCGCCTGACAGTGATGTCTTTGCTACTTGTTTAAGATGCGAGATATGTGTTACTACCCCTACGCTGACAGCTGTTTATTAAAAGTTTGGGGGAAGATGGAACTTGATAATTAAGGGCTTTCTTCGGGGACAGAGTTACTGTCTGTTAGAAATAATTTTGTTGTAATATCCACTTTTTAAAAAACTGTTTAACAAAATGATTGAGTAAACAATAAATAATTGTATTTATTTTTAAAAATGTATTCAATAAATAATGGATAAATTAGAATGTGTCGACATGTTTAACCCTTTGAAACCTGTCCAAAGTGGCTTGATGTGTTTCAAAAAAACATGGGAAAAAGGCAGCGAGCAACCTTAGAGGAAATTACCCTTATGTTAGCAAGAAAAAAGTGAAAAGTACAAGAAAATTACCTGAGAATTAATACAAAAAACAAAAAAAGAAAAAGAAAGCAAAACACAAAAACAAACAAGGAAATAACTTGGAAGATTAACTTAATAATAATGATAGTAATTCTGTTACATAATTTCCAATATATAATTGTGAAATACAATTAAGACAATATGATAATAAATATAGTTGGTTATAGTTTTCTGGACCTTTACCCTCATTTATTTTAATAGTTTTCTAAATCTACTTATACCATTGATACCACTGACTCTATTGCTGACAGTTTTATCCAAATAAAATCTAAGACAATCAACTCAGTTTTGTTTGTATCCAGTTTGACTTAATAGCAAACAGCTAAACATATGTAACACAACAAAACAACACTGTCAAAAGAAACTACTTGTTTCAACTTAAATAAGTAAGTGTCTGGGTTGCCCTGAAATTTTAAGTTGACTGAATTTCAGAAGACAAGTTGAGGTAATTTTGTAATAATTCAACTTGTCATTTCATAATTTTACAGTAAGGCTAATTTGAGAATTTCAATAACTAAAGTGTTTCCAGTTGAACTGAACTTTCTCAGGGTACACATTTCAAATTGCACTAACTCTGGCAAAACAATGTCCCTGGATCTGCACTGTAACCCTCATTACTTAAGAAGCTGATTGAAAAATGGTTTCAGCGCCCTTAAATGAATATATAGTAAAACGAATTCCATAAAATGAAAGTCCGATATAAAACCTGATTTGCGAGACCAAAAAGACCAGGGTAGTCTGTCAGCCTGAAACACTCAAGTAACGTGATACAAACTGTCCTCATGGAGCTTTTTCATCACAGTTTTAAAAAGTTCAGTATACTCCTTGTGGGTGGATATTTTCACTTGCTTCATTGTGTTGCCTCAGTCTGCCTCACCTTCCTCTATCTCGCCTGGTGATTTCCAGGCAACCTTTTCAAGAATTACTTTCCACAACTGCAGGGAACATGTGTCAACTTGTCCTATCCAGCAGTCAGTTTAATACTCAGGAGGACAGACATAAACCAACAGTAGATTTTCCAGTTGAGAAAAATGAGACTTTTATTCTTTGTGTTGTTGACTGAGGGTGATTTTGCGTCACTGCTGGTTCAGAAAATAACTATCTGCTTCCTGGAGAAGAGCCTTCCTGCTAAACCTGATGGAATTAAGATAGCTGGAAGATGTGATAATGAAAATCATACAAGATGGTGATGGCAATTTTTTTTGCTGAATATGGCCCTGGAAAAGCAGTAACCCCTGCTCATAAACAGCTTAAACTGTTGGGTTTCACTGACAGTTTACAAGCTTTATTTAACAAAAATATGTACAAAATATGTCTGGCAAACAAGAACACAAACATACATGAGAGCACAGATAATTGACATTCCAACTTACCATAATAATATAATAATAATAAATAATAATAATAATAATAATAATAATAATAATAATAATAATAATAATAATAATAAATAGTCATGATATTGATACATAAAAACAATTAAAATCTTAAAATACATAAAGAAAGAAGAAAGAAAGAAGAAAGTAGAATAAAGAATTGACACGGACAGAAACAAAAGCAAAACAAACAAAAATAATTAATATTCATATCACGTCAGGGGGTTTCGCCAAATACGTTTCTTGTAATAGTCTAAAAATATTTTGCTTGTTATTTATATGAGCAAGAGAGGAAAGTACTGAGCTGAAATCAGTCAAGAAAGGATAGAAAGAGGGCTGTCAACCTAAAACTTTGTGCTTATTGATAAAGAATTTTCCCATATGGAAATGACGGCCTTCATTCATGTATCCACTCACACTGACTTCACTTTGCTCTCAGCTGTCAGTCACTCTGTCCTGCAGATCCCGCCCCCCACCGAAATACAGGAGGCTGTCAGGCACGTGATTAATTCAGTATGGCGGAGCTGCTGGCTCAATGATTTTTACAGTACCGACGGGTCCTAAAACCCTGCTCTGTGGATGCTCCCGGAGACTGAGACTAAACTAGCCACTCGAGCGTAAAGGTGCTCAATTCAGGTACAGTTTCTTTTTCTGTCATGTTTAAAAAAATGAACAATTCCACAGTTTTCCCTTTAGCTTGAAAGCGGAGAAGCTTGACACAAAAGTATGCTTATCCTGTTAAAAGTATGCGCTTTTTCCTCCTCGGAGTCACGCCGAGTTTCTGTTATTTTGTTTACTTTTTTCAGTTTTCCCTCGTATTTTATAGTTAGCGGAAGGAAAGTGAAAGTGTTGCGTAACACGGGCATTGTTGTTCAAGTGTTAAGATTTGGAGTGAACCTAAAAAACTGTCGACTTTACGTGTTGTGCAATACTGTGACTCCGCCACCTTAGCTGCTCGATTTAAGCAGGACTTTTAATGTCACTGTTCGCTCTATTGTTTCAAACTCGTCTGAAGTAACAGTCACGTCGGAAAAGTGACTTTTGTGGACAGCGGACGGCTCGTGGGAAAAGTTTTTAAACTTTTACTCTCCTTTTTTTGAGCTACCTTGCAGCACAGCGTCATACATTGTCATATTGTTTTCCCTGCATGCTTTAGTGAGGTGAATGTAAAAAGCTCCCAGGTGTAGTGGGGGATTTTGTCACCTGGTTACAGTTGTATGTTTACTAGTAAGGCACGTCACGCGTTAACAGGACTGTAGCCCACTAACACAGTTAAACGTTGTCTCCTTGTCGCAAAGTGTCCTTTACACACATTTCGTCAAATTACACCGCCAGTGCTTTACTGTACGTGTGTGTGAGGATAAAACAGTGTGTGTATGATGGAGGTTTGTGCTGAGGTTGGACCGCCGCAGCCGCAGCTTTGGGTGTAAACTTGTGTCTTCGTGAAGTGTAAACACAAGAGAGCAGCAGCAGGACGACGCTGAAGTTAGTTTCCAGTTCGCTGCTTCCGCTTTGGCAGTTCTGGGGAAAAGTTAAGGCAGACTTAAATGACAGTAGTGAGCCACTGATTGTCATTTTTTCTTTTAGTTATTAGTTTCTAAAACGTCCCAGCTGCAACTCTTAAATTCATGAAAGTATTTAATACATTTGAAAGTACTAAAGAAAGAGACTATACAGTGTTGGGCATTGATTGTACCTATCCACAGCAGTCAAGCAACAGGTTCTGCTGAGGTTTGGCAACACCATTTTGACAAACCATACACTGAACTGCATGCATATATCGTAATATTAGAACCCCAATATGATGTTATCGTGATACTTAGGTTACGATACAATCTTATTGGGATTATACATATTTTAAGATATGTTGAGATTTGTGATAACTTATATTAAGATATATCACAATTTATTACCTTTTTTCAACTTTTAAGTATGGAAAAACTTAGTCAACATGTGTTTTATCTAATGAGAGGTTTTCAGTCTGTTCATATCACTTGTTTTAATTTTAGCAAAATGAGAAGTTGTCAGTCCGTTCATCTCACAAATTTTTATCTTAGCAAAATGTATCTGTTGTAATGAAAAAGCAAACCAAAACTGTAGGATACCAAAAGGAAAAATGCGTATTTGCAAGATTTTAATTCATATTAAAAAATAGATACCTAATAGCTGTATACCAAAACACTATCCCCACATCCCCCATAATAATGACAATTTGTTCGGTGTATTTATGATTATGATTGTGATTATGATTACAATTATGAAACAGTGATTTCACTGCATTTTTTCCATTAGAAAAAAACCCCAAATGCTTGGTCTTGTGAAAACAAAATAAACAAAAAATCCCTTATCAAATCTGCAAACAAATTACAGTAATTCTTAAAAAACACCATGTCAAATAAGTTAAATCTTTACAATATTTTATTAGATGTGACAAGTTAAAGTAATAAAGTTTTGATCTTGACCTGCTGTGGTTTAGATTTGAAAAAAACAAAACAAAACAAAACAAAACAAAACAAAAAAAAAAACATACATTGAAACTCCCCTTTTGGGGTTTTCAAGAATAGAATTAAGATTTCAGTAATCTAAAACTTGTTTATCAAGTCCTGTTTTTGGAAATGTAGTTTTTTTGGTGTGGATTTTTTTGATAGTTGCTGTCTGGACAAAGAAAACACTCTGAATGTAGTGTTTATTAATAAAATAAAGGTTTTATACATCTGAAAGTGGCTTTATGATTAGGCAAGGATTTAACATCCTTTCACAAAGCGGTGAAAAAAGTGGGCGCAATATTGCCATAGAAGCTTCTCTTACATTTCCCCTTAACTGCTGCAAACTGGGAGCTAACTTCATCGTGTAGCAGCAGGGCTGTGCCTCTGTACTGCTAAGACTCATTTAAGCCTTCATTTGTGGAAACTATTCCCTCAGCATTGCAAGCTCTGGAGGACTGCTGGTGCACGCTCGTAAACTTCAGGCCCCACAAGAACAAGGTCACTACAGCCCTCTAAAAAAAAAAAAATTGGCTCAGAGTACTCCTCTTTAAGGATCACTGCTGAGACCAGAGCCCTGCTTGGAGTTTAAGTAAAACAGGATCTTCTTTGTCGACATTGTTATTCTCTTTGCATGTTTGGCAGTTTGTGTAAATGACTGTATTTTAGCCATATAACTGATGATGTTGTACCGAGTCACAGTGAGCAAAAACGGAGGGATTCAGTGTGTATTTGTCTCTCTGGTAGGCTTGTCTGACTTTCTATGGCTTTAAAAAGTCCCGAATCTGGTCACATTAAGCTGTTTTATCGCAATGCAACAGCAGCATGAAATACTGTGTCTTGAATAAGTGGTGTGACTGAAACTTTCTCTGAGTCCTGCTGTTCGCCTACGCAAAGAGGAAGTGTTCACAGGCAGCTTGTGTGATGTTCATTCCAGGAGTTGTTTTGTTATCAATATGTTGCAAATCACTTTGACTTGCTATTTATGGAATGTGTAAGGTGTCATTGTTCTGGTCTTTATAGGAAATTGATGGTAGAGAGAAAAATACCTCAGCCTCGACTGATTTCTCTTTGTGTGATTGTTAAATATTTGTGCATAATTGAGCCTAGTAAGCAGCTTTTCCACTTTGATTTTGAGGAACAGACTGTAACACCTGGCATTTAAATTTTATATTTTAAACAGCTGGAGACATCTCACCAACACAAACTACACACACTATATTTGTGTGAAAATTACACAGTTAAAAAAACCAAATGGATTTAGGCATTGAGAGATTTTTAATGAGTGTTAATGCATTTCAATGAGTTTCTTCTTGCCAGAAAACCTCTCTGTGACTTAAACACCTGCAGGAAATTGAAGTCCCATTTTAAAGTTTGTGTACATGTGCATATTTATGGGACTAAACACTTTAAAATTATATCTTTTAGGGTATTGATGCACAAACATAATTAAAGAGAGTAGACAGATCCCTATAATGTCTAAATGTGCCAGTTTCACACAGCCAGGTATTAAATGATTGTGGGAATATGAGAAATAATAACATTTATTTCAGTCAATGGAGTTTAAATAGTTCCCCTTCATTGTTTTGTGGCATTAAAGTGTTTGTTTTGCCCTTATTTCTCAATTATCCATCTCTCCTGGTACAGAGATATATTGAACACTTAAAGCTGTTTTTTTGGGTAAAATCTGTAACTATTTAATACCATTGGAAACTTCAGATAGACTAGACTAAAACTGAGACTTGAGTGTTGTAGAAGACAAACAGGAAGTGTGTTTGAAACAAAGCTCCCAGCTATAATTGAACTGCTGATGTTGCGGTTTCATGGATTGCGCCTCACACCACAATACTGGAATCAGTTTCAACAGACTGAATTCAAACTGAGCGTCGCTGTCGTTTTTCATCATTGAGGAAACGTTTTTAGGCCATAATTCAAGTCTCCGACTCAAGAGGGTTAAATATACAAAAGATAGATCCAAACTAATGTCAGCAAAAGAGAAAGCTTCAATATCCTGGTGGTCTTTATGAAAAGCTTAATAAATTAGGTGTTGAGGCAGGTTGTGGCTTAAGTTACGAAGCAACCATAATCAGCATGGAATCACAGCCATCTTAACACAAATCTGGTGGTCGCTCATCAATCAATCTTTTCTTTGTCGCATTGAACTGTACAAAGCACAAGTCCTGTGAGATGTGATCAAATGAGCTCGTTTAACTTGTGCACTGTAATTTAGTCTTTTCCCGCGTCTTTGTCCTTTGTTGGCTGCTGCTTTATAATTGTCGGTGTTTCATTATGGTTCTGCTAATCAATGATTTCTGATTGTAGAATGATTTAACTGGAGCTTTGGGTACAATTTCTTAAATCCTCCACAGACTCATTGAATTTATTGATTTCACAGGTGATGTTGACAGTGGCGTCCTGGAACGTGTTCCAGACTTTGATTGGCTACATCTCTCGTGTCGCAGGGAGTTAACATCCCAGTTTACATATCTTGATGGCTTCTCGGGTGCTCGTCCTGAATGCGTGCAGCGACTCCTCACTGCAGCCGTCTCTGAACGACATGTAGCAATGATCCACAGCAGGAATAGGACAGCACCTCACATTCTCCCTGTCATATTAAATCCTTAGTCAGCATAAAGCACATGCCTCTTGCCATGTTACAATTCCTGATATCTAATAGAAACTGATACACACACAGTGGTCGTCCAGTTTGTTAGCCAACACCTGTACAATGGCTAGCAGGATGGTACTTTAGCTGTTGCCTATCTTCTCCATCCTTTTTATCTAATGAAAAGTAAAATTCAGAAGGTATTAAGTCTAAAATATTGTCAGTGGGACGGATGTAAAGCTCTGGGTAGCCCTGCACTAAAATGTAGGGCTGTACCTGACTTAGAATATATGCCAGTCAAATTGGATTTGGCTATTCAACAGGAATATTCAACAATTTGTTTTGTTTCCCATACAAAGTTTTAAAGTCTGAATTGTATGAATGTGCTCCATGCCACATTCATTGTGACAGCAGCATCCATTAGTAAACAAACTAACAACTCTAACGATGGATGGCAAATGCACAACAACATTTTTAGCCAGCAGTAGATCAACAAAACCAGAGACTATATCCTATTAAGTTGATGTGAGCTGTAAATTCAAATCTTCTTCACTTCACGGTGCAGTCTCTCTCTCTCCCTCTGTGCCACTGCCTGCATGTCCACGGCTACAAAATTTAGCATGAAAGTCAAGAGCACTCACTCTGGGGCAAAATGTGGGGACCAAAATGTCCGTACTAAAATGGCCCTACTAAAAAGATCAACTTCTTGATATTAAACTGATAAGAAAAGTGATGATGATTTGATAGCTGTTCCTTGTCACATGACACGCATGCTTCTGCATTCCAAAAGTTAAACTGTTTTCAGCTGTAGCCCTGAAAAATAGTCCCTTAGAAATGCTTGTGTCCCACTCCCACTTCTAAACACTCCTTTCTGTCAAATTTGTTTGAGGGCACAAAAAATGCAGCCCTAATAAAGATTGGCTTTCACATTCTAGAACTTTTTTCTTTAATTTTATAAAATGATGCTCTCTGAATCTAATCCAGCCCATTAGACTGATGGTCCAACTTTCCCATCACACCAGTGTTTTAGAGCACTTAATTCTTGTTCTTTACTTTCCCCTAAATTTCCCTTTTGTAATCTCATTAATAAGCTCATTTAGCTCAGTTCCATTGTGTTTTGTCATGGCCCAGACCTGACTTTCCAACTTCCTCCCATCATTTAGCACAAGCTGTGCTCTGGGAAAGCTTGCTTGTTTGTGGACAGTTTGTGGACGTTGTCACGCTAACAGATACTAATGGGGTCCATTAATGCCCCTGTTGTGCTCGGGGGGGCAAGTAAGGTGACATGACCCTGCACAAGACACATTCACCCAGCAGGAATTTGTGTACTGCTTGGCAGGGTCGTCCCTTCACCCCAACTGACATTTAGGATATTATTGTATCTTTGTTCTCAGCCGCTGTTCATTCGTTACTCTGTCTCTCCAATGCACGTGATTTTTGAGATACAGTTTGAATAAAACTGTTGTTCACCTCAGCCTTTTACTGCCACTCATCTAAACCAACCAAATATGTTAATACGGGTTGTTTCCAGTTTGAGTTTTATTTTTGTCATTTTTGGATTTGGCAAACAAAAAACCAAGGTCACTGAAATAGAGCAGTACACAGTTAATTCACCTTTTCTCATTAGGCTTACTGTTGCACAACTTAATAAAAGACAGGAAGTCAGATATTGGCCAGAGGGCCAGAGAAGCAGTAAAAGTAGACAAGAGAAAGATTCAAAGCAGTAAAAGGGACACCAAGCTTTTAATGGGCAACTATACAGAAGCTCTCAGCCTCGACTGATGTGATTTGTGGCTTGATGAATCCTTGTGGTCACCCAATGAGCTCATGGCTGCGAATCATTCTCCCAGATTCAGCCCCCATACCCTGTTGTGCCTCGCAAGTCCAATAATAAACCCGTTTTAGCTCCTTTGTGCTCTGCTGGGACCTTGTCCTGACTTTGAACCCATCCTAGCTCCCCAAACTCAGTTAGCAAGTGTTGGAGGGGTTGGCAGTTGGAAAAGGCATTCTTGTTTGTGGACATGTTGTGGATGTCACGCTAATGGTTACTAATTGAGTCTATTAATGGCACTGTAGTGTTGGGAAGGAGCTTGGTGACAGGATCCTGTGGTGCACAGGCACACTCAACCAGCAGGACTGTGCAAACTGTCCCACCACCCAACCCCCCACCATTCGACATGCAACCCACTTGCCAGTTGCTAACTTATTTGGTATCTGATGTAGAGGGTCAAGCGAAAGAAGGTCCAATTCCATCTAGCTAAAAGGGGGTATGTCATAACCTACTGTGGTAGAGTCAGACATACTCTCATCAATAAATCTATTCTCCCCCGGTGCTTGTATAGTGGGACAAGGACAGTAGTTCTGTTAAATGGCCTAATTGAGCTATAACAGAAACTTGACTGTGCATTTAAATGTACTTACTGATCACAGAGCAGCTTTAAAGATAAAGTTGTTTGTCAAATAGCCATTAATACATTTCTCTAACAAGAAAATGACCAGCAGGACTTGACAATGCAGTTGCTCTTCTCTAATTCATCTGGTCAAATGACTGTAATGCGGCACATTTTAACTCCTCTGTTTGCTGCATTTTATTGCTTCTTGATTCCCGTAGACACTGTAGACAAAAATAGATGCAAAGCCACAAAGCAAGAGTTTCTTAAAGTAAGGTAAAGTAAAGTAAGGCCCTATTCTAAAGGACCTTATATGCAGCAAAAGTCCAGCACTGTTATCATCACCCAGTCAGGCAGTGAGACCAAATTAGAGGAGCTAAAAGTCTCAGGTCAAAGTTCAAAGAATTTGGCTGTTTTTTTCTTGAGCAGCTAAGTGTAAAGCTTTAGAGCTCCTCTGGGTCGGGCGTCAGTCCTCCCTTAGTGAAAAATGGATTTACTAGATATCTGATCATGTGAAAGTAATTTCACACATTACATTACACTATAGGTGTACAAATTCTGTTTCATCCAAACAAAGTGAGCTGCAAAAGCTCTCATTAAAGGTTTAAAAAAAAAAAAAATCACTCTCAGCGTGGGATGGAAGAGTACTAAAGGTTGAGGTTGATAATTAATCAGGCAGAGTGGTGATGTTGATAGAAAGTGCAGTACATGGGTTAAACGGTGAGAGTGACATTGAAAGAATGTTAGTAATAAAGAAAGGGAAGTTGAGTGGGCTTTTGTCACTCACAGTACTTGGCACACTGTATGGAAAGATGCTACTTCCTGCTTTTTATTTGACTCAGAATAGTTGGCCTTTGGTTGCCAGAGTAACAACACATGGGTGTTTGATTGGCCATTAATATCAATAGACTTGTGTGTGTGTGTGTGTGTGTGTGTGCGCGCGCGTGCGCATTACCCGTACGTCCTTTTTACTGCTGTAAAGTAGCTGACAGTAGGTCAAACTACAAGACTGCTTAAATTTAGAAAAGTAGTGAACACTACCAAGGATGAAAATGAGAAGTCAAATACACAAATGTGTCTAATTTCATGCCATATAAAAACGTCTGTTCACTATGAATACAAATGAGATGTTTGAAGGTTAAGAGTCCACAGCTCACATTTATATATAACAATAGGAGAGGGCTGATCCAAGTGTTTCATCACAGTGTGTCATCATTTCTGATGCCAGCAATTTCAATCTCCAACCCAGCATTTGTTTAAAGGTTTCACAGGAACACTCACGCACATTCAGAGGAAACATGGCACACTCTAGCATTTTTCCCCAACATCCCTTAAGAGTTGATGCAGACCTCTGTGAACTTCAATTGGCATTTAATACATTTCTGTTCCTTTCTACTTGCTTTACTTTTACAGATGATATTAACTTTATAGGTTGAGATGATAAGATATGCAATAAGAAGCTGTTGAATGTTATGGGAAAGTTTTCAAGCTGAGGTTAGCTACAATCCAACTGTAGTCCACTCGAGGAAGCACATGACAGAAGTGATGAAGCCTTGCAAAATCAAGACCCTGAAGGGTTCATTTACAAAAAACAGATATATTCATCTTTCTATATTTTCCTAAATAGTATTTTTTGTGTGTGGGGACTATCAATCAATGTGGTGGTGTTTTTTTTTAAAACTACATGACTTGCAGAGCCCATTCAGAACGGGTCGATTGCTTGGCCTGCGGTATGCAAATTTTCTTTTCCTAGAACGCCGATAGCATGACATGCGCTACTCTGCCTCTTATTGGCCAGAACTCGTTGCCTTTGTTGTACGGGTTGGTTAGGTTTAGGCAAGAGAAATGGGCCATGGTTAGAGTAAGAATGTATGGGTAAGACAATCAGAGAGAGATTGATCATGCCTTCACTCTCTTAGGAAAAATAAATTTGTCTTGGGTAGTGCTGCTTGTAGATTTCTCAAGACTATGGCTTCCCATACATTCATTCATTTGTGGTGGCTGGCAATGATTAAAACACCTGCCACCATGTATTGATTTGATATTTTGGGTGCTTGATTGTTATATTGGAGCACTATTGGAATTCTATTGTACATTGCACCACAATTTCGGGGCGCAGAGCGTACTCTGAACACAGACGGAGCAGCAGAATCTCAGGCACATTCTGCTGAGGAAAAAAAAGAAGTCATGAAGAGTTTTGCCTGTGCTGCATTTATGGACCCAAAAACCCATCTGAATTTAGAGGGGGGACACCGAATGATTGACAAGAGGGAAGCAATCACACAAAGGGAAAAAAAAGGGTGAAGTTTGCTGATAGCACCCCTCCAGCTACTGCCACACACACTGTATTTTCTTTTTTCATAAATCATGTTTTGATTTGACTTTGTTCCCTTAAAGGAATATTAGTCAAAGTTGTGTTGATTTATTCATTTAAGAATGTTTTTTTTTTTATCTGATTTTGCAAAAAATATTAAATGTAATACATTTCTGCTTGTGAGCCTCCACTATTTTCTGTGGATGATGCAGAGAAAATGGATTTACAGGCATGTTGTTAGTGTACAATACACATTCTCCACTGCGTATTTCTGCAAAACAGAAAAAAACAAAACCAGCCAGTGAAAATGGTGAAAATATTATTCAAAAATAACCTATTGTTACCATCCTACCTCCACTCAGCTTAAACAAGCATTCAGCAGAGCCCTGCAATTGTTGGTCTATTTTAAAGCAACTCCATTTGGAAGAATTTTGTTTGAGATGACTTTGACTTCATTAGCATTTGTGCACAAATCAAGTGACAGGTCTCAAGCATAGTCACACGATTTAGGTGCCAGCCCTCTCATCACCATGGTAATTACTTAATTCGTTTGCTCTCCACTATGAAATATTCAATTCTGTCAGTCAGCTTACCAATAAAAGTTTATTTACATGACAATACAGCACAGCAGTGGAGTTCATGGCTGGTGTCTTGGCTGTGACAACAGAGAGAGGGAGCTTGAGATGCTGCTGTGTTAAGTCATACTTAAACTCTGCTCAGGATGTGCAAGCTCCATATCAAGAAAAACAATCCCCCTTGTGCCACTTGATGTCCTCGTCTTGTCCCCATTCAACCAACAGCTGATTGATGTGATGTCCTGCAGTCGGAGCTGGCCTTGTTCACTCGCAAACATGACAGTATTTAATGCTGGTCCTTTCATGTTGGATAGGTTGTCACTAACTCTTCTCAAACGTGTGCTCACTAACTCCCCTTGCCGTGTTTCTCCTTCTCACGCACTTTTATAACTCCGTGCCGGTGATAGCAGAAACTGGAGGAATTATGTTTTCTGGTAGTTTGTCTGTCCCATTCTTGTGAAAGCAATATCTAAAGAATGCACTGAGGGAATCACTTTAAATTTGGCATAAATCGTCCACTTGCAGTCAAGGACAAACAGACTAGATTTTGGTTGTCATAGGTCAAAGGTCAAGGTCACTGTGCTCTTGTTTGTTTCAGTCTTGTGAACGTGATATCTCATGAACACCTTCAGGGATTTTTTTTTTTCAAATTTGATGCAAAAATTCATATTGACTTCTATTATAAACTAATTCAATTTTGACGGTGAATTCAATTTTGAATGTGACCGTGACCTTGTGTCTGTCTTATTCTCAGTGATATCTGGAGAACACATTGAGGGAATTTCCTAAAATCTGGCACAAACCTTCACTTGGACTCAAGAATGAATCCATTAGAATGTGGTGGTAAAAGGTTAAGGTCACTGTGACCTCACAAAACATGTTTTTGGCCATAACTCAAGAACTCATTTGCTTATACGACACAACTTCACACCTTGAAGCTGCTTATTGTGGAGATCTTCCATGCTGCTGAGGGTAAGATGTGTGTAAAGCATCCAAGTTTTCATAGACATGATTGTAAATTGTACTGCAACTTGCCTGGTGTGCAAAGGCATACAGCTACAAGGTGGTAATTTTAGTGACTCACATGCCACCTATGTCGCACTGACTTTAATCCAAGCAGGGTGGGTCACGCAGTCATGCCCTCAACTGAACCAGTGACAGTTTGGACATACTGTTTGATATTCTGTCCCTGGGCTGTCTGCAGTAAGATGCATGATTTTCCTTTTCCTCTAGTTTCAAGTTTTTTTTTTCTGTGCTGATATGTCTTACAGTAAAGACTCTACAACTCAACTATTTTTGCCGACAACAAAGAAAAATCAGGAACATGTCAATCAATATCATACTGGCGGTGCTGCTAATCCCACTCGCCAGCTGAATTATTCATAGTCAATTAGAGGCTGAGAGGCTGAAGCTGTCTTCATGGCACAAGTGCATTTTCAATGATTCATTTCATGAGCTACGCAAGGGGTCTCTTAATTGTTGTTTACTGCTCGCTACCCAACCACATGTTATTTTTATGCCATCGTGATTACTCCCGGCAGCGCTCAGAGTGCTTGGGAAATGAAGTCCATTAAGGGGTCCTGAGAGCTGTTTTCCTGTCAAGCGCCATGAAACGTTTCCAGGTTCAAACTTTGCTGCCCGAGAACAATAAATCTCATCCAATCTCAAGTGTCAAGTCGATGGAAATGAGATGCATGAAGAGATGCAGGTGGTGTATTTTATGGTTCTACACTGCAGTAAAATTACCTGCAGTGTTGTACAAAGATTTGTTTTTATAGGATCCCTGAAGAACCATTAAAATAGCAGAAAAATCATATGGAAAGGACATTAAAAACCACACAGCTGACCAGTGCCACAAGCTGCATAGTGAAGGAGTTGTGCTTGCACCTTTTTTTTAGTGTATTTGTTTGTCAAACAGTGAAAGTGAGATGACTAAATGCCTTAGGTCATTTCTGACATAGTATGACAAGCTGTAAAAGCACAGTCTGAATTCTTGTGACACACAGCTCCTTTGACAAAAATAGGTGGCTAGATCTGAGAATAGCACTGCTGCCCTGCAGTCAGCACCTCATGCCTCTGCAAATCATCCACTTTGAGAATCCCTCATGGCGATCAAAGTATCAAAGTCTTGTCCACATACATGCACCTCTGTCAGACTTTCACACAGACATCTAAACCTCCTCTCTGATCATATTCGCCTTGGCCTGAAAGATGAAGTGCTGCACACAAATTCTGAAGTAATAGAGAAGGCACAGTGTCACAAAGCCCCACACTGCCTCTTCAATATCACGCTATTTTGCCGCCTTGCCGTTATTTTAGGTACGGTCGTGGAATGGTGGGACAGTTGTCTCACCATAGGTCAGAACTGGAGGTAGTAACGATGTCTGTAGAAATGGGACAGCCAGCAAGACAGGATCATGGGCAGCTCAAGTGTGAAATTTTGGTGATGTGTTGTGTGTGCAGCTTATCATGAGACATTTAAAAAGTATCTGTTAGCAGATGCCGTTTAACTTAATGAAGAGCAGTAGCTGAAAATGTCTGCAAATTGGGAAAACAATGATGTGCGGGAACTCCTTACTCTCCGAGCAAAGAGCGAGATCAGACACCATATAACAGGGACAGTAAATGATTGTTATTGCCATGTTATGCCATTGTCATTGTTTTATAAAGCACTGTGTGATATGGCCGAGAGGCTGACAGTGTTGTGGTCAGGGTTAGGTACCAAAACCTGGTGCCAGTATAGCAATATAGCCTCGAATTAGAAACTGACCAGGCTCCCTTAAGATGAACTGTTGAGGTGGCCCAGGTAATTACACTGTAGCCACTCCTTAACAGATTGATATATCTCTGGCGGCTAAGTCTCTCCTTAGTTAGGGAGACAATAACTCAAAATGTATTTTGATGTTATTTAGTATTTAATTATTGTTGCTGGTTTAGTTTTTACTGATTATGTGGATATGTTATGTAAATTTGCAAAGTGTTTTGTATTAATTCGTATTTATATAAGTGCAGTATAAACTTTTTAGAGCAAATAATATATTCAATTTTAATTCAAATTGGCCTTTGCAATAAAAAAGCCACTATTTCATGTTGTTAATGGCTTTATTTAAAAAAAAAATATATATATATATGTATATATATATATATATATGTGTGTGTGTGTGTGTGTGTGTAATCCAGGCTCTGTTTAGGCACTGGTACTGTTTTAAAAGTATTTTTTTGGCATTGGTATTGGAAAAAAAAAACAAACAATACCTAATCCTAGTTGTGGTAATCGTCCTGCCCATCACTCTTTTGATTCAGCAATGCTGGCATGCTGTCTAAAATCACAAATTGGATTGGCATTATGCAGCTGTTGTTTGGTTCTGTGTAAAAAAAAAAAAGAGCAAAGGTGGCATAATAAATGGACTTTCCACTGAAACTGTGAGGGCAATACTGTAGCTCATTTTTAGTTGGTTTAAAAACTTAGAATATCTTAATATTCCTCCAATGCGATGCCTTTATTTCTTCTCATTTAACACTAAGGAATAAGCTGGACTTCCATTAAATTTGTCATTCACTGAAGTGGTTGCTTTTTCTTCTATGAGAAGTCCTAAAAAGTGGAATAAGACCCTGGAGAAACCTGGCAGTAACTTGTTTCCATGAGGTTTTATTTGGCCATGCGCTGCTTGCACCTTCTTTCCACTGAACTCATTCATTTGACAGTAATTCAGTTCAACAGCTTTAAAATAACTGTGACAGCAAAGAGACTGTGTGTGTGTGTGTGTGTGTGTGTGTGTGTGTGTGTGTGTGTGTGTGTGTGTGTGTGTGTGTGTATTTGACAGGAAGATGAAGGGAGAACATACACACTTGTATTGTGTTTACTCTGTGGTATTTCTAGTGACTGATTGCAGCTCTCATTACCACTTGTTTGTGTTCAGCTCAGTTGACACCTGTTAAATGTGACAGAGGTGAGTTTTAGCTTCTGCTAGAGTTGAGCAGCCAGTGGCTTTCATGTATGTGTGTGTGTTCACATATTCCTTGCAGTTTTGATTGCATAACACACACACAGAGTCACACACACACACACACACACACACTTGACAGTATGAAAAGTTTTCTTCTTCTCTTCTGCTATTGACTGTGAGGTAACTCTAAGCCATGAGGATGCCTCTGACTGCATTTCATTTACAGGGAAGAGCCTTTTATTAAGACGCACACAGCTGACCATGCAAGTCGTGGAAGTAAAGATTTAGTAACGTCATTAGAAGTTGACAAATCTTGAAATCCCAAAATGGTCTCTGGAGCTGCTGTGTTCCTGCTGGACTGTCAGTTCAAAGTCTGCCCGATTAGCACAAGCAAAGCAGCAAGCTTACATCCAACACCAAACTGTTAGGATAGTCCCAGCAAAACTCACACCAATGCCAAAACGGCTGGACTCTGTTGTTAAATGCATTAATAACCGTTCAGAAATATTAGCCATGTGATACAAACAGTTAGCCATGTCACTGTGTGTATGCTGGCAGACTGTCACACCTGTCCCTAGCACAGAGCTCACACTCCTGCAGCAGCTGTCTCCTAGTGGCAGGGAGATGGAGGGACCACAGTGTCCACTTGTCTCCCCGATAAACAGAGAGCAAGAGAGAGCGGGGCAAGGGGGGGTTATACATGGTGGTCATGTATGGGAAGCACTGAGATTTCTATTTATTTCTTATTTTTCTATTGTTATAAACAAAAACTAAACAAACAAAAATTCTAATTACAAAATTGAAAACCGAACACCTACCCAACAAATTAATATTCCAATATTCAGGTCCACGTCTAGCTTTTAGCACCTTGATTTAGCTGATAACAAACCTGCCCACTCCTACCTTTTTCTGGAAAAAGGGGGTTACATTATGAAACAGGCTGTATTTTACTTAAGTAACAATAAATACAATGTTAATTTTTGTTGTTTTATTGCTTATAGTTGTGTCATTGCCTATAGCTAGTATGAACAATCTAATTGCCATTATTATTTTTATTTTTATTTTTATTTATTTATTTTTTCCAGCTGGTCCAAATGAAACCATAATCATTCCGTAATTCAATTTAATTCATCATCCGAAGGAAGGGGCAGTAAACGGCAGGAGGCGTCGTACATTGTACAGATTGTAAAGCCCCTTGGGGCAACTTTTTGATAAGTGATTGGGCTGTAAATAAACAAATAAAAGTAACATTTACATGACTTGATGGAATTTAATTTCAGATTTTCTCAATTGTTCTTGACTTTTCTCCTCTGTGGCTGGTAGCCTCACTTTGGCAGCCTGCTCACCGCTGACCGTGCACATTACAAAGCAAGTGAAATATATTACACAGCTTCACCAAAAACTATTGAAAAGCCTACTTTCGGTTGAGGAGAGAATTTAAGCATGTGCAGTTAGGTTCACAGACAAACTGATTATTAAACACAGGGGTCAACAGTTTCTTTGAGGGCTGGTGAACTGCAGGTCTTTGTTGCTCTCTGGGCCGTTAATGCACCGTACATGGCCTCAGGTAACCACAGATGGGTTTTAGCTCAATAATTTTAGGATATGTCGTGTTTGTTTTAAATGTGGAAGTGTGTTAATTGGTATATCTGCAATTTCCCATGCATATAAAAACACTCTTTTTCATCCACCCTTTTACAGCCTGTCTGGAAGGAATCTTGCCACAACACACCACTGAGGTCTCCATCTGTGTATGATGAAGCTTTAAGAAACAATTGCTTTTGGTCTGTTTTTGGCCTGACGTCTCCGCCTGGCACCACCAGCTTGGCTGGGAAACACATGGTGGTCACTACAGCCACCACGGAGGTGCACTGACACCCTCGCCGCTTCATCTCTCCTCCCCTGTCAAATCTGCCCCGCAACAACACCCATAACGATGAGCTCTCACAGTCGATCAGGTAAGATGTGAAAAAATGTAGAGGTTCAGAAGATGGGCTCTTGTGCTTTTCAGTCCATGTGTGGTTTCTTTGACATAGAAGAGCCTTGTACTACTGGAAAAACACAACCTCTGAGAATAGAGATGATAATGGTGATTTTTACTGAATTTATGTAAGAGTATAGGTACGTTCTTTTGTGGTTATGTTGTTTGGGATTACCCTGTGTTCTGTCCATATTGTGTTCAGGTATATTCGAATGCTTTTATACCTCTTTGAAGAGCCAAGACTAGTTTCATTCATTTATGAAAGACAGGGCAACTTAACCCTGCTTCTGACGACATCCTTTTCTTTGATGTCTGAGCACAGTTATAACAGGCTAATTAAGAGCTTTTATTCTGCAGTATTTCTTGGAAAACGGACTTCTGTGCACTGTGATGTTTAAGGCAGAAATAGACGGAACTGACTTGTGTTGTAGCCATTATCAATTCAGACATTTCTCTCTTAGCCAGAGCTAGCACGTGTTTTTTTCACAGAGAGCAAGCATGTTAAAAATGTAAAATTGTCTCTCCATTTTGATTATACAGCTGATATTTTCATTACACCAAACCTGCTGTTTCAATTTTGCATTTTTGTCATGGGCTCTTCAATCTTCTTAGAGTAATTGACTATGGTTGAGTTGACAGTTGGCAAAGTGGCGAACTCCAGCATGTTGCAAACGGTGACGGTGGTGTGTAGGAAAGGGCACATGTTCATCCAAGTATGTATTTTGGATGTGCTGCGTCTAATTGATTTGCACTCATGCACACCCAAGAAAACAAATTGATGCAGACAAATTAGTTTTGAAGTAAAATGGGAGTGAAGCTGTTACTCTCAGTTAAATGCCATATTTAATTTGAGGTGTTGCTGAATTAATATTTTACATGTGAGGGAGAGAGTCATTGTCTCTTTTGTATCAAGCAAACTTTGCACTCTTCATTTTAATTGTAACCCAGTTGTGTAGCTCTCCATCTGAGAGCAAGAGCGCAGTGGAATGGGAGGAAAGTTGTGGACCAGTGTTGTCACAGTACTGGAATTTCTAATCTTTGCACATTGATTGATTGATTGATTGATTGATTGATTGATTAGTTTATTTAAGTGTCATGCACTTAATTGTGACCAGCCAAAATGGGCCTATAAGACACTGACAATAACAATATATAAAAAAAAAAAAAATACAAAGTTGGTCGCGTAGCTCTTTCTTATATGTCCACAGCACAAAATATATATTATACAAGGAGCATTTCATAACATACAAACCAATAATATGCAATTATACTGGTTGCAGTGTTTACTGGCGTGATGCCCATGCATTTTCAGTGAATCTAGCTATGGCATGAATCTCGTCCTTAAAGAGCCAACTCAACATATCACACTCAACCAACCAAAATATGTCAGGGTTCTTCGCCTGAACTTATTCAAACAAATACTTTCTCAGATCACCATACAGAGGGCAAAAAAACAGAAAAACTGAGCACACAGCGACCTCCGTCCCCTCCTCAAGTTTAATGTTTAATAAGGTTCTGTGTAGTAATTTTCTTTAATTTGAACATAATTTCTGAGTTTTGGCTTACTCCAGATCTCCTCCTTCCTTTGTTTCTTATGGAGGTGTAGTAATTTTTATTTGTTCAATACAATGGAAAATATTGATGTTTGATTTTTTAAAGTGGGGTTAAATAGAGTACTTAAAAATAGTTAGATGTTTTTCTCAATGGATTCTGGCTTACAAGAGTGATATAACCCTCGAGGATTCATTTTCCCATTGGGTATCACTAAATTACATGAAGGTAAAGCAGTGAAAATAGTCTCAATAAAGTGTACACTTAAACTGTCATTGAATGCTTTTGAGTAGGACTTCTTTTAGGTGGCTAAAATTTGTTTTGTTGCTGACCCCCCACAGCAGTACATTGCTTAGCTTCCTTGTCAGACTCCAGCCTGCTTCTCCAAAGTGGGAGCGTGCCAACTGACGTCTACACACACACACTACTGAGAGAGAAATTATGCAGCTGGTACCAGTGTATAGATACTGCAGAACATGAGTATTGGCACTGTTTATGCCTGCATCTTCTGGTCATGTGGGAGTGAAAAAGTAAGGCAGTGGTCCAAATTCAAGTTTAATATCATTAATTTAATTTTTTGATAGCAAATAAATACAATCACAACAATAATTATGTACACAGATGGCATTTATTTATTTAATTTTGGTAATTTCTCAAACTATTGGTGGAAAAGAACAATGTATGACAAAAAAGTGATTTCAGATTCACTCTCTTTTGAATCACGTTTTTCTTTTTTCAAACATTTGCTAAACATGACAGTTAGTCCGTGGAAAATTCCAATAAAACTGCAACGTCCATTAAGTGACTCTCCACAAACATGACTTTTATCTGGTGTGTTTACTGGCCATGAATTATATTTCACAGTTCACAGATTTCTCTTTGCATGCTCAAAAATGGATTCCCTGGTGTGCTTGACCTCGACCCATGGGAGCCACCCATGTGTCCTACTTAATACCCCCCTTTTTTTTTCTTAAATTACAACCATGGTCCAGATCGGGCTCTTCCTCAACTGCAGACCAAAGTAGACAAAAGGCCAATTGTGTCCTCCTTTACCCATGATGCTTTGGCTGTTCTGGTGGTATCCAGTGCAGTGATGTCACAGCCATTGATTAATTGTTGTGAGGCTACTGGTCCTGTGTGGCACAATGTGGGTTGCTGGCATCACCATCTTTTCTCTTGAGCTGTGAGTAGAGACATGGTTTTGTCCCAGCCAAACGGTTTGCGTCAGAGTGGATGTGTCAGGCCATTTAGATAGCTGCGAACACAGATATCTGTTCTTCTTCTTCTTCTTCTTCTTCTTCTTCTTCTTCTTCTTCTTCTTCTTCTTCTTCTTCTTCTTCTTTTTTAAATACATTGTGTTATGTAAGTGGAACCTTGGATTGGATCATAATTTCCTTCAACTCAGATAATTTCCATGCTCTGTCTATTCTCAGCCCTCACAAGTTTTTCCCTTTAAGTCTTTGAAAGTTTCTAAAATAACTTGCAGTGTGGGATTACAATTTCACTGTCGTCAGTTATGAGGTATGCTTGTCAATTTCCTGGTTATTTCATAGAGTTCATCTGACTTGCTTGTGCTTCTTTTGACCAAGACTCCACTTAAAGTAATATTTCGCAGATTTTCACCAACACTGGATAAAAGTTTGGATAAACTGGTAAACTCTCCTCTGTCTAACCAGTGCCTAGATATCTCTTCATCCCCCATGGAAAAACGCCGCCAAATGATGTAATTTATGTAATTTGACGGTGTTTTACTGGCTCACAGACTGTTACTTGAACCACAGGCTGTATATTTTCGTATTGCCTGTCATCTGTGCCACCAACATTGTAAACAAAGATTATACAGCTGATCAAGAGAGTTGATCCGCCCCTTTCTCTATTTCTGTGGAAGTCATACCAAAATCTCATTAAACGGTAAAACTAGGCAGTGCTGATAGAATATAAATCAAGTAGGGCTGCCACTCTAAAGTCGGGGATTCATCATTCGGATACCCTCAGTCAACTGAGACTTTTTTTTTTCTGTGTAGTGTACCTCTGGGTATGTTTTGGTCCCCAGATTTTGGTGTGGAGTGAGTGCCCACAAATACACACAAATACAGTCTCTCGCTTTTGTTTGATAGCAAAAAATGTTTTTGTTTTTCACATTTACAAACTGTCGTTTGTGCCATTAGCTGAATAATATTACGTGAGTTTCACTGTCACACTGAACATCCCCCTGAGTGCCCTTAAAACTTTGTATGGAAAACAAAACGAATTGTTGAGTATTTGTATTGAACATCGAAATCTCATTTGACTGACATCATTCTGAGTAGGGTACAGCCCCAAAATCAAGATCATGTCACTGCACTGGCTATTTCTTGGCTAAAATGGTTCCAGAAACATATTTAAATGCCCTGTTTAGCTGAAATAACGAGAGACTGTGAACAGGATGTGGGCGCCATACTGCTCCCTGCACAGTAAAAAAGGAGGCCCATAAAGAGGGAGATCAAACCGTAAAACTAAGCAGCACTGATCAAATATAAACCAAGACTCTGTTACTGCCTTTCATCTATATCGCCTCACGTTTTCAGAAACATGTTTAAGTTTATATTTTAACTGTAAAACAAAATCAATTTAGTTCAATTTCAAAAGTTATTGCATCTTTCTCCTGTAGAGACAGGCTAGATTTGCTTCATATTGTTGAAATTCTTCTTTAAAAGTACTCCCAAGCTGAATCCACAGTGTAATCATGACGCATTTTAATAAGGAAGGGAGCCTTTTTTTGCTCATTCACAATTTGACGGTTGATGGATAAACATAATCCCACTTTTGGAAAAGAGATTTCGTATGGTTGATATTGAAGCCAGATATTCCATACACACCAAAAATAGGTTAGGGATAGTTCTGTTGAAATGCCGTACAAAGCCAAAACATTCCGACTGCCAGACTTCTCTCCACCTCGAGGAGCTCCCAAATTAAGAATGAAGCTTTCACTCCTCAATTTCACCTCCTGTTAGCAGTTCATTTTCCCCTTGTCGCCCTCCTGTCTGCGCAGCATTGCTAAGCCCTTTTCCACATATGACAGATCATCATTTCCCATTCTAAAACCCACCGTTTTTTCCAGCACTGAAGGGCCTTTTGTCGGACTTAAACTTGGGTGGCAAAGGCTGGCATGTTGACATGCTACTTGGCATTTTGGAACCGGGTTTATGGCCTTGGAGCCAGAGCAAGAACACACACACAGACAAACTCTCTCATCCCCAACAAGACCCTCCCCTCGGCTCTCCAGCGGCAGTAATCGGTGGCAGGTCCTGGCTGAGGGGGGATCTTGCGTCAATAAATCGTCATGCAGAGCGACTCCCCTGCCTGGAACACAAACAGAAGAGAGGGGCCGTCTGCTGCTGGAGGCCTTGCATAGCTTGTTAAACCCCTCTGAGGCCTGTACAGTCGGACCAGAAAGAGAGCTCATGCTGGGTTTAGTATTGTTGGTATTGTTTAGTCTTTGTTTTACGCCTTGGAGCGATCCCAGCCTCCTCATCCTGGTGATATAGATGCTGGCTGATAGTTTTGGTAGCCTGCAGGGAATTTGACTTCTGCTTGTGTGTGTTTGCAGAGTGAAACCCAGAATACGCTCTTTCCCCCTGTGGCAGTCATAGATAGCTGAATGTCCCTTTGGACTTTTTGGATGATTCTGCTATTACTGCTCCATCTTGTGAATTCATTTTGCATGTGTGTTTTCATCCATCTCTCCAACCTAAGATTAATTCACACCCTTCTCCATCATGCATGCAACAAAACTAAAAGAGCGAATTCCAGTAAGGTGTGGACGAAAAGAAACACATTACCGTAACGTGCAGGTTTTTAGATTAGCGGGTCGGTATGTGGGAAGATGCTTGGAGCAGGAGAGCAGTTGTCTCTCGCTGCAGCAGGGCAGTGTTGAGGTACAGGGTGGGGGCCGCAGCGAGGAGTTGGTTTTTAAAATAAACACAAGAATCGCACCTCCTCACTTTTCAGAGTCTTATTCAGACCGCTGAGCCATGGCAGATGGTTGTGAATTATTCATGTCAAGTTTTTTTGGGACGAGCACGGCCATGTGTAGATTTTATCCCACAGATTATTCAGTATCGGCGAGGAGGGAAGGAATGATTGAGAGGGCTGACAGCACAGTAAGTGCTTTACAAAAGATGGTGGAGCATAAACTGCTAATGCCAGATAAGACTGTTGTTATTTTTGTCATCTATTGTGATCGATGGAGCGCCGCAACGTCATTAAACAGGATTAAAGTTCCTTCTTTTACAGCTGTGACAGTCACTGTTTTGTACTTCTTAGCCAATTTTTGCAGCCATGACTTACTCTAGCATCTAGCGCTTAGTGTTTTGAAGATGGTCATAATACAGTTCTGGACTAAAAATCAGAAGTTTGGACTGCAACCCAAATCAAGTCAGAGATTCGATGACTTTATGACTTCATTGTAATGTGATGTTCAAGGTCGGCTCAGCAAAATGACTATTAAGCAAAGGTAAATCATGATGATTTAAATCTAACTTCAAAAAATTTAGTTTTTGGCGAGAAACTAGAAGCTTGTTGTTTGCATAAGAAATTTGTTTTCCCAGCAATATAAAATGGATAGTAGGGATGGAATTAAAACCTGTGTAACGTCCTGTCATAGGCTGTAATCATATAATAATACAAAATTAAAACTACCAATGCAAAAATTGTAAATATTGAAATTATAAATGCAATAATTAATTTCCTCATCAGTAAAAACATGACTGAAAGTGACAGTTAAGTTACACTAAAGTATGAAAGTGAAATAATTCCAGCTCTGTTAAAAAATAATTGTCGCCTCATCTTAGGGGCGGCTGTGGCTCAAAGGTAATCGGAAGGTCTGCTGTTTGATTCCTGGCTCCTCTGGGCAACATGTTGAATCCTAAGGTGTCCCTGGGCAAGATACTGAACCCCAAATTGCTCCCGATGGCACGTTGATGATGTGAGTGTGTGTGTGAATGATTACTGAGTAGCAGGTGGCACCTTGTACGGTAGCCTCGGCCACCAGTGTGTGAATTTGTGTGAATGGGTGAAAGTGACAGTATCAGTAAAAACTAACAATCCCCATCCCTACATTTGAGATTGGCTAAGAGCGCATTGTGACTTTTCTTTGACTCAAAACTTAAAGTGTAGGGCTTTGGATATGACTTGGGTCTTCTTAGTCGTTGACTTGGGACTTGACTCAAGTCGTGACTTGATTTGGGACTTCAGTTCAAAGACTTTAGACTTACTTGTTGGGGGGTTGTAATTTTTAAGCTTTTGTGGTGACACTTTATCTTGTCAAATACAAAGTCAATGTTTTGGACTAATTCATTTTCGGTTTTCTTATGTAGCAAATTACAAACATATCAGTTGGACCCGAGCTTCAGTGGAGTAAAAGTGTGTATTGTGTAACCATATCTAAGCTGAAGCATTAGATTTGGAGGTAATCAAAGTCAGCTGCTGCAGTTTTAGTCTCTTGCTTCTGAAATAGGAGCAGTTTTTTAATTCTCTCACTTGCCCTTCCCTCTCTTCTGTCACTCTCATTTCCTATCTGTCTTTGTGCTCTCCGTCTCTCAGTTTTAATCAGTAACTGTAATAAGGACTCGCAGTGGGAGCTATCAAAAGCCTGCAGTGGTGGATTAGAAGAGAGTGGCTAGTGTCTGGGCAGGGCCACTGGAAAGTGAAGCGTAATCTTCAAAAAGGGAGCTTAACCCCTGCTGACCCGCGCTGATGATTCCTCATTTACAGGGGCCATCATCACAGGGAGAGAGCTCGGGGTGTTAATTGATATGTTTTAGTGTGAATGCACTGAAAGTTGTCTAAGGATGACTGAAGTCAACCAAAGCAAGAGGCAAAGTGAAGTTGAGCTTATTTAGAGGAAGTTATTTAAGAAGTTTTGAGGGAGAGTGATGCTTCTGTGCACTTGCAGCCTCACTCAGTCACCACTGCTATCAAGTGATTGTCCCAGAGAGCCAGAGGGACACAATAGCGCTCCCTCCTATCTCCCTCCTTGATGCATTTGAGTGCTACAGAAATGTTATTGTTCTCATTTATCCTTGGCTCTGCAAAAAAAAATTTCCTCAATGGAAAGACGGATGGGAATGAGAGTGGAAGCAGACTAAACAGGAGCCTTTTTTAAAAAAAAGAGAACAATGGAAGCCGCTGTGGAGAAATAAGATTACTGCCTCATTATTGTCTTTCTCTCCACAGTTTTCCAGAATATTCCATTCGAGTAATCTCATTGCCAGATGAAACAAGTGTGCAATTTAGCCTTCGGAAGAATTTATTAAGCATTCAAAGCTTTTGCTTCTGCCGGAAAAGAAAGCTCAGAATTGAATTACGTGTTTTGTGCTCAAACTGCTGTGCCCCGTTCTTTCACATAAACAAAGATCCACCCATCTCCTCTTTTTGCTCTTTCGCTCTTAATTATTCAGTGATTTTTATGGTTGATTTGGTTGCTAAATTAGGCAAACAGCATTGGATTTTTAAATTTCCTGAAATGGGGACTGATTACTCACCTTTTGTGTGTGTGCTTTTTTTTGTGTGTTTATTCGGTCTGGCTTTCAGCAGGCCTGTCAGTGAAGTGGGCTACCTTGAAGCTTTAACACACCACATGTGCTGCTGCTTTGCAGGAAAAACATGTAATTACAACTCAGTGGGAGAAGCAAAAGTATGATTAGAATTGAGGCCTGAGACATACATTGAGGCCATTATTTGTGTTTGAGCTGCCACCATACACATTTATCTACAGTAGACAGCTCTCAGAATAGCCCAGATGTCCAACCCGTAATAGATAGGGAGATTAAGAACATCCAAGACCCTAAAGATTAACCCATAAGGATCCACATCTGCTACTAAGCTTACAGTATGAGTGAAATGTTCACTCTCATTGTCTATGAGTCCTCTGTGCTTCAAATAACCCCGCTATAGTAAGACAGAGGATCCCTGCGCTGCTGTATTTCCCATCTGGTTGGGAGGTGCAATCCGCCATACGGGTTCAACAGGGGACAGCCAAGAAGAGGGAGGCGGGTCAGGTGGGTCTCTGAGGATGTAATCCTCCTGCTTCTATGAACAAAACAAAATCAAAAGTTCCCAGCAGTTACACAATCCCTGTTAGGAAGGGCTCAGTGCACCCTGGGTCTCCCAGGGCAGAATGAACTTTTCCAGGCACTAATCCGAGGATAAGCCCTGAAACAGAGGCCTTCAAACTCTGCTGTGTGCTGCGGTGTACTCAAAAATGCATGAAATGCCCCACGGAGCTGTTGTGTTTCGCTGCGATTGGCATCCCCCGCAGATTTGTACTCAAGGCGCTAACGTGGTGATTTAAAGATTCAGGTCCTGCCCTTCAGGAAAGCTGTTTAAAAACATAAAGAAATTGCAGCTTGAATATTGAAACAGTTTCACGCCCTTTAGACTGACAAACATGGATTTATAATCAATTACAATCACTAACCCCACCCTCCTCCACACCAAGAATTACCACAACACACAGCCCAACCTAACAAAACATCTAAACTGCTTCCCTCTTTACTGTACTTTCTAAGCTCAGACTCTGCAGGTTGGGCTTTGCTGGGATTTCACAACCAAGTGATTCTGTTTGGGACTGTAATTAATTAATGTCACTGTAAGTTAAATGGAATTTAATTGACTATGAAGCTCTTCTAAAATAGTTGAGACAGAGAGAGTAAACAGAGTGGACAGAAAACAAGAGAGAGAAACTTATCTTTGTCTTATGTAACATCAATCTGTTGTTTTGAAATAAAGTTTGTGAAAAAAATGCAGATTGGAGTCTTTGAACTGTGATAACAAACAAAAGATCATCTTCTGAGAGCAGTCTTATATGAATCAATCAGATGTTGCCTTGAGCACAACCAGTGAGGCAACCAATGAGAACCTCATTAAATGTATGTTTACACTAGATAATATGTTTTATATCAGAGTTCCCACAGATCCGTAAAACACCTTAAAAGGCATTGAATGAACTGATCCTAAAATAAGGGCTTAATTTGTATTATAATGTCTTAAATACATTTTTTCAAGTCTTAAAAATGTCAAGACATTTGAGTTAGAATTTGATTAATTGTGTCTCAAAATAAGTGGAAACATTTATTTTTTAAAGTAATATACAGAATGCCGCTAGCATGACCATCATGCTGGTCAGGATATTGGAACCAACAACACTCATGTTTTGTTTCTGCCTTGGATGCTTGGCTCAAACCGGTCCAAGGTAACGCATACAAGAGTCTGTGTACTTCATGCAAAAAGTTTTTCAACCTCCACCTGGTGAGAATCAAGGCTGTGGAATCCCTCACACGGCGTGAGAAACAGAAATCACCCAGAAACCCGTCAACAAACACCAGATATTACCCAGTTCTGTTCTGCGCTCATTTCCGCTGAGACACATAAACTGTTATGTTTAATGTAACAATAAGCATTTGGGCAGAATTGTCCCAAACCGTAAACCGGTAATTGATGTTGGTTTATGTTTTTTGCCTATAGTAAAATTGGTTTTAAATTTAATTTAAATAGAGATTAAAGAAGTCTTAAAAGTATTAAATCTAACATGCTTCAAGTTGTAGGAACCCTGTCAGATGTAAATAGGTGATACAAAGTTCTCATTCTTCATCACTGCTGTCAGCAACAAGTATGCGCATTGAATTCTAAAGGACATAATACAAAATTTTAAAGTGTGAAAGAGGCTATGTTTGTATTGATGTAGAGCTATCCAGCTGTCAAACATAGTTAAATTGCACCCACTCTATGCAAAGTGTGCTATTTATCATTTAACGAAAGATGAGCAAAAATGTTGGAAAAAAGGGTAAAAGCATGAGAGCTTTGCTATCTTTGACTGAAGTGCCCTCTGAACTTCAAAATAAATAACCATAGGTATGATTATTTTACTGGTATTTATTCCCAACTATTGTCTGACTACCATTTTTCGCCCACTGTCACTATCAAGTGAAACTACTGGCTGCTATTTATTTGTTTGCTTTTTATTTTATTCACATGAGATGTGTGCATGTGCCAAGTGAGAAAAATCATTTTCAGGCAGTTTTTTAATGGAATGAAATTGGGTGTTTTTGACAGCAGGTGGATAATGGATCGACTGCTCACTCGTGGTTAGGAAGCTCATTTTTTGCAGTCACGCATTTTGAACTCTTGACAGTTCTTATGTGCGCTCTTTTGTGATGCTCCTAAAACCACTTGCCCTTTGAGTCAACATCAAACACTCTAAGCTCAAAGCAGCATCCTCAAGCACTTTTGTAGGGTTTTACTGACATCGGGGTGGTCATCTGCTGCATTTAGTGGCATAGTCGTGTTTAAGATGAGCTCATATGTCAGACGTCCGCTCCCAGGAGCCAGTGTCTGTGTGCTCAGCACCAGCAGGCAGCAGTAGGGTGCTGTGGATCAGCTCTGCCATGCTAATGAATGCGCTGTAGAATGAGCCTCTTAACGCCTGGCCCACTCTAAACATCATGATTGGACACAGTCTCCACCTGACCCTGACCCCTCTGTCTGTTTGTTGCTTTAAATAAGCAGTGTGGCAAACCAGTCCATTCCAAGCGAGACCCGTGCTAACATGGAACAGTCCTCCATCCACTTTGCAATCAAACTGACACTGACTTTACACCACAAGGTCTCCAAATTACTGTTGAAATCCAGTCTGTGTAGAGACTAGTTGTAATATGGCCCAAGCGGCATATGACTCGTGTGCCTAAAGGGGAAGAAGAGGATTTTAGACCAGGAGTTTGCTGGCTTTATAACTCTGATTCAGCTTGGGAAATCAGGGTTGTTAAAGTGAACGTATTATGTTCTTCACTCAGAGCCTTCTACTCAGCAAGGCTTTTGAACTCCTACTGCTCCACTGGAGCTGCTCAGCTGCCAACGGTAGACTCCTGTGGTTGTACTTGGCAGCTTGCATGTGTGAATGTGTGTAATTTGAAGGCCTTTAAAAAAAAAAAAACATGCCTGCTTAGTAAACATCGCTTAAATAAATAGCAGTTAAGATCCCTTCTCATAGACCTTCTACCTTACTGCATTTAAAAAAGCCAGCAGTGATCCTCCATGTCGGAAAACTAACAAGAAAATCTAAGGTAATGTTTATAACATCTTATTTCCAAGAAAGCAGCTTTTGACACATTTAGTTTCTTTTCTGTCCTGGTAGGACAATACTCCTGTCTTGGTGTCGTTATAGATTGTATATAGATGTTAGTCTGGGTGTGTCTCACTAACAGTGTAATATACATTAAAAAAACTAGCCATCCTTCTGAAAACTAGCCATCTAAGCCATCTGCGACTTATAAAGAAGGGGGGTAATGTGTGTGTGGAGAGAATGGCTCCTTTCCTATTTCCTATGCCCCTATTTGCGGCGCTTTGCTTGAACCAGACCAGACCCAGTTTAAAACTTGGCCAGTGTTTGGATCTCATCTATAAATCTGCTAAGTTTTGTGATTGTATCTTGCATGGTCGTGTCCAGTGTTGCAAATAAGCACCTGCAGCCACCAGCCAAATACTAGTAAAACATGCAAGAGGCTGATAAATTTGCTTTACTCTCAAGTGAATGCAGCGCATACAGAATTCATCATGAGTTCTTTCTTTCCTCAGCAGTAGTTTGAGGAGTTTGGGAGCTAAGGTTGGATAACTGATCTGTCAATCCTATCAGAGCTGATCAGATCAAGTTTAATCGATGAGAGAAGCAGCTGCTGCAGAGGCGAGTGAATGCAAACTTTTAGACAGCAATGAACGCTTAAGTTTCACTTTAACTATGTCTGGTATTCTGCTCGTTCTGCTGCTCTATCTGTGCCTAGAGTAAACTCAACTGTTTTAAAAACTATTTTTTTCCCACCTCCACCAGACTTTTAACATTGCTGCTGAAAGCTGAAGGGATTGTGCAATAGTTCCATGATGTCTTAACAATGGTGAGTGTGCAATATGTGCTTCGAGCAATGTATATGCGGTATTATTTTTTTGCAATTTAGATTACGTATGTGCAATCTATTGGTGGGTTTTGGTAGAGCTGGTGCTGTTTTGTCATTGTGTGGTTTGTTTTATTGTGACTGTGAAGACATTTATGGGCACAGCATCTGTGTCCAAGACAACTGTCTCTGCAGGGTCAATATAGTGTATCGTATGGTATCTTTACCACTGCGTGATGCAGTGAATATCCAAACATGATATACATATATTGCAATAGTGCTCCTAATGAACAGTCCAGCTCTAAAAATAGAAAAGTTTGTGACAGAAGTTGTTTTGTTCGTGGCGGGCTGCCACAAATAAATCAGTTTGTTGAAATCTTTACTCAATTGTGGATATAAATGCAGTATTTATATAAATACTTCAACAATTTCATTCTAGTAGTGATGTCCCACAGTATTATTGTGTCACAGTACTGGGACGAGATCAAACTGTTTAGGCTAAACATGCTTGCTATTTTGGCTGTTAAATGATAGATGACGGCTTGGTTGACTTGCAAAATGTCAAGTTTATGTTTCAGGTATATTTAGCCTAGCCACAAAGCCTTCTGAACTTTTAAATATTCCTAAGAGATACTAGCAGATCAGTAATGCACTTGGTCATACCATTTAATATCTTTTTTTTTTTTTTTTTTAAAGATGAAGGAAACACAGGAGGATAAAAGCTCCAGTGGAGTTTTAGCTTAGCTCGGTACATTTCAGAGCAGGAGATAAAACCACTCTGCTCTCTTGGGCCACAGTGGTTCCTTGAAATTAGATTGAAATTAAGCCATTTGGTTTTTTAATTTTTGGTTGGCCAGTATTTGATTATACTAAAAACTAAACTGACCTTTTATCGGCTGCAGCTAATTAAGTTTAATCCCTTAAACAGGCCAGCAGACAGAATGAAACTCATGGATGCTGTGTTTTTGTCTTCTCTGCAGGACAGTGTTTTCATTGTTTAGGCTGAAAGTAAAGGAAATAAAACTCAAAAGAGGTACTTAGTGTGGTTTATAAAGACGATCAGTGGGTAACAGACTAATTGATTGTGAAGCCACAATTTCAGACAGCATCTAGCAAGGTGCCAATGCCAGACAGCTGGTGGATAATGAACTTCTCTCTTTGCTAAACTTTTTAAACATATCACATTAATATTTTAGTCTTGTCAACTTTTGCTCTGAAACAACACCTCCAGAATTTGGAGCTGTGATATAGCTCACATTTTCTGTCTGTGAAACTAATGTAATCACTCAAGCAGCTGCAGTTTATACCCGTCAATAGATTCATTTACGGGGTTGACAACCATATTACACTAGACTTAAAATTACTAGATATTACCTGCTGATAAATCATTACAAATACCAGAAATGGACAACATATTCAACATATTCAATAAAAATAATGCTCCTTTTGAAATTATTTATAAATTACTGCAGTGGTCAGTGCAGCACTATTGTTAAATAGTGCTAATTTTCTATTAATTGTGTTTACTTTTGTGGTTGATCGCCAGCTGTCCTTAAAATCACATTTATGTATACACTAATATGGTCGTTGGATGTAATGGCACCCGTTGACTGGTAATTAACTGGTTTGATTTTAAGGAAAAAAAAGAGTTGAAATAAATCAGGCCTTTATCTTAGTGTCTCTATTGACTCAGTGAGCTTTAGTGCTGCTTTTCAAAGCCCTGTTCATTTAGAAGTGGTGAACTTTGAATGTTTAGTGGTGTAAATGTCTTGACTTTTTGTTAGCTTTGCTGCTGGCCAGCTGAGTTAACCTGTGGAAACATGCCCACCATCTAACCTCTGCTCTCTTCTGGGTTCCTTGCCACTCTGCACTGGGCACCACTTAGGTTGGGTGAGAGGTAAGGTTAGGTAGCCAGCTTTGATGCTCATTCAGCACTTACAGCTTATATCGCCATCCTGATGATAGAATGCTTTGCTGCCGACCCTCCAGTCTCCCTCCAGGTTGCCCGGCTGAGTAAGCAGCCTCACTACAAGCTGCAAAACCCTTTTAGCATTGTTAACTTGCCATGCTGAAACTGCTAATGGTGCTAACAGAGCTAACAGTGACAATTTAGTGAACAGTGCTAAAGGGGGTTTGTGGCTCAAAATTGAGCCGCTGACTCACTGTTCTAATCCAGGGGGAGACTGAAGAGTGGGAACACTGTTTCTGCAGCAACGCTGTTGGGTCCAGATGGCTTAGCTAAGGGCAAACGCTGAATAAGCGGTGCTACAAGCTATGTAGCGTCTACCAGACCATGGTGTCGTGCAGTGCAGTTAGCTAAAGGGTAACAAAATCAACCTGTAGACTGACGTGTGTAAGTGGTCAAAAATATTTGCTGCAGTCAACTACTTAATGGCTGGCTGTTGACATCCCTAATGTTCATTAATACCCCATTTATTGACAGCCTTAGTGGTTCTTCATAGATGTATGCTTTAGGTTATAACTATATTGATATGTAATCCATCTTCCATAAGTATATTACACATTATGATCCAGTATTGCAGTATGTCTTAAGAAATTGTAAATGTACCACCATTCCCAGCAATCACAAGAAGTACCAACATGAAGTATTTACCACGGTGCACCAAGGAACCCTGCTGTAGAAATCTATGCAAGATCACTGAGTTCAGCAGCGTTCGTCATCAGTCAAATTGCATGAAACCGAGGTTTGTCGTCCTCCCACATTTGTAATTTACCAGACTTCTCTTTCGCCCATTAGCATAACATAGCAAGCTCATTACTTCAGCTTTCAGGAGCAGTAGCCTATTAGATGAATGAAACAAGGGAGTGTATGTTGTAGATTTGCTGTTGGAGAGATAAATGAGCTGGTGTGAGCATGCTAGTTGAATATAAATACTGCTCACTGTGAACTGTGGTTTTGTGAGTTTGTCATGAAGGTTAATTGTCAGAAAGGTTTGTTTCTTGATGGCTTTGTTGTTTCTCTGTGATGATGGTACTCTGGTTTTGATGCTCTAGCAGTTGTTGCTGAAACAAAACATTTAAACTTTGTAAATCAGTCAAAGTTTGTCCAGAGGATAAATTTAGAATCTAATGTACGTGTATAAAATAAGCTCTGTCACTTCTTTATCTGTTCATCTCATTCAGCCCACTGAAATCTCAGTGCTGGTTATCTGATGCTGAACTATCTCCTCTTTGTCGCCCTGACTCTGATTTTGTCTTTGTGGCCACGTCTGTCAGGCTCACTGTCATTTGCACACCATTGCACCGGGAGCTAACACTCTAATGAGCATCCGTGCAATGACAAGCCACAGAGCAAGCATTTCACTCGCATGGAAATCCAACGGAAGATGCTGACACATCGTGTAATACACGCAAACACCGGTCTGTCCGTGGGAATGTTTATTTGACCTGACAAAGATGCACTCTCAGAAGGGTGTGTGGAACAATTAGATAGTTTGTAGCAAGCACACTGGGTGCAGAAAGCAACACTTGGACACTGGGGGGTTGCCAGGGCCTTTTAATGGAGGTTATCTAATCGCATGAAGGAGGAGGACAGTAAAATGTCAGGCGTCCTCATTTTAAGATAAATGGACTGTGTTTCTCACATCTCATGCAGTGAGTCTTTTCTCACCGCACAACATTTTATTGATTTTTGAAACACTGTTGGCAGCGCTGCTGTAAACCAGTCAGTGTAACTATCTTGTAAACATCTTACGCTGGATTTTGTTTTGGATACCTCCACGGTGTGCTTTAAAGTTAGCAAACAGTAAGTATGAGTGAAGAAAACACCAATGTGTTTATGATTATTAGAGTGCTAATTTGGTTTGTATCTAACTAGAAATGTTTGTCACATATCTCCTTGGCCATATTTTGCTGTCGTTCTCATTTTCAACTCTGTTGTTAAATAAATGCCTAATCTTCTCTGTAGCTAGTTAAGTCACAGCCGAAATGTCAACCTCATTACAAACCACATTATAAAAGTGCATGACAAATAAATCTTATCATTTTCTAGGGGTGGGAATCACCAGAGAGCCCCTCAATATGGTATTGTCATGATATGGTCACAATACATTATTGCAATTTAAAACATTTTGCAATATATTATACATATATAGCAATAAAAAGCTATTAACTACCTTTTTCTTTTTTCAGCTGTAAATTTGGTCCACAGAGTTAAAAGTTGTCATCTTCTGTTTCATCTAACAAGATAAAATTTTAAACCTGAATTGTCTCACCTCAGTCATTTCACAGCAAAATGTATCTAGTGATCTCAAAAAAGCAGTTAATATAGTACACTACCAAAAGTTTAATTTGTATTTGCATTATTAAAAAGTTTTATCATAAAAAGTTAGGGATGCACGGATATCAGATATGCCGATATAAAAACCACTCATTTGGCCGATAACCAATACTAATATCGATATATCCACTTTTATCCCCACACAATTAAAGTGATCATCAAGCCTCTCCTGTTAACATCATATTATGCATGCTCTCATCATGGTGGCCATGTGATACTATGCTGTATTGATTTTTCCGACCCCATTTTTAAAAACTATGCATTAAGTTTGTAGTTCTAACGGCATCCTTTTGTTGCAGTATCATTGATACTGACTCTGAAGCCAAATGCATGCTTGAACAGATCTGTGACATCTGTTCAACACTGTCTGCTAACACTTGAGAACCACATGTAGCAGTGTCAAAATAACATGTAACATGTGAACTGACTTGATTTACTACATTTTTGCATTCTAAATTTTAAACCTGTGAAGCTTAATTATAATATGTATTTTCTTTTGTCATGCCAAACTAGCACCATTTGCCCATAAATCTTGACTTTTAGGGGTGAAAGGTTCTGCAGAGTGTGTTAAGGTTCATTAGCGACTGGACAGAGGGAGAGGAAAGATGTTTTTGATCTATTTATAGACACTATTAATAGACACGACCTGCCCACCCCCTCAAGTGTTTTCCTCTCTCACAAATGTATTCACACATTCATTTAGAGAACAGAGGACATTTTGTTACAAGCACGGATCTAATGGGGCCCCTATCCCCTTTTGTCTTCACCAGACACACAGCAGCCTCATGCCAAAACGCAAGTAAACAAACCACATCAGAGTACAGACACAGCAGAGAGTGTGTTCCTGATGATGGTTATCCTTCACAGTAGGTATTTTGTCCCATTTTAGCCAATTTTCAGTTCACTCCAAATGTCATGTCTCAAATAAAAAGTACACACATACTCCAAGAAGTTTTGAACACCAGCTCCCTGTATAGCAACAGAAAACTCCTGGTTCCTAATTTTACATGCCTCTGCTCTGGTGATAGCCACAGGCAGAGGCATTATGTTTTCCTGGTTGTCCATCCATTCATCCTGTTTTCACGAGTGCGGTATCTCAGTAACGCCTTCAGGGAACTCCGTAAAATTTGGCACAAACGCAACTTTGGATTCAAAGATGAACTGATAAGATTTTAGTGGTCAAAGCTCAGGCTCACTGTAACCTCATCCATCTCATTCTAGTGAGCGTGATATCCTAAGAACACATTGAGGGAATTTTTTTCAAATTTGGCACAAACGTTAACTTGGACTCAATAATGAACTGACTAGAGTTTAGTGTTCAGAGGTTAAGGTTACTGTGACCTCATGTTTGTCTCATTTTAGTGAATGCAATGTCTCTAGAATACCTTGAGGGAATTTCCTCAAATTTGGCACAAACGTCTACTTGGACTCAATGAAACGTTTGGAATTTGTTGGTCAAAGGTCACTGTGACTTCACATGACATGATTTTGGCCAAAACTCTAGAGTTTCTAACCTAATTATGACAAAATTTCACATAAAGATCTAATGGAATAAAGCAATGACATGATGACATTTTATATGCCAGATGTGAGATCATAATATTCTGCAAAAACAATGTTTTTGCCATTTTTCAATGCCATAACTCAGGAAAAGAAGTGAAGACATTTATTTTGACACTGAACTGGTGACAATAAACTTGGTGTCCACCTTAAAACAGTGCTGATTGTATTGATCTTCTATGCTGTCGGGTAGAAAATGTGTGTGAAACACCCATATTTTAGTATATACAGCTTCTTTGCAGCAACATCAATAGCCTATTTGAACAGTTACCAACTGTCATGGCTACATGTGAGTCAGGACAGACATGGATGTAAACTGTAACTGCAACTAGACTAGTCAGTGGAGGCATACAACCATCATATGTTTTTTTTGTTTTCTAAATTACAAACCTGTACTATAGCCTTTAGCTCCCCATAGAAAATCAATGTCATCATAGGTCTGCCCAGTGATAGTGATGTTATGACCTGGGTATTACATACATAGAGGATTAAGGCAGCCTGTTACATTACGCAGTGAAGTAAAAACCCTGTAATAAGGTTGACAGTGATCTAAAAGCAGTGCTAGATTACAGCGCCTGCATGATGTAATCACCCCGACCTCAGTGGCCTATGTAATGTCATTTAATGTGCCGTTAATACACAGTGTTGTCGTTGTTGTTTTTGATACTGGACTTTCACTCTGTCAGTAATGTGGAGGTAAGTAAACAGAGAATTTCCCAGAGGAGGTCATTATAACATCACATTAATATTTTGTTGTTATGGCAGGCGATAACAAAAAACGAATTACAAGCTGTAAAAATTCATAGTAAACCAACTGATGATGTTTGAAGTGCTGCGATTGTCTTCACGTTAGTCAGCACCTGTGACTGTGACATGTAGAGGTTTGCAGGTGCATGCACATGTTTATGAAGGCCATGCAACGGCCCTCAAATTAAACAAATTAAAATGCTGTACCCTGAAAATGTCAACAGGTATGGGTACCTAGAGGGCCAAAGTTCAAAGTGTAGAGCCACTGACCAAACATCGGCATTTAACGTGTTGGGAGTGAGAATGTGTTGTCCCAATGGGATGAATTGTAATGACGACTGATTTAAGATTGAGCATCATCATCATTGTGAGATTATTGGATTCTTTGGATTATGACCAAATACCTGTAGCACTTGGCAGATTTTCTATGCTAAACTATGATGGTGACCTTATTTAAACGTTAAAACTAAACATCAGCATGTTAACTCTCGTTTGATTAGATTCACATGCCAACATTTAGCTGAGCACTGCCTATCAGATCCTCTAGTGTGACTGTGGCATCTTAGGGCTCATTTTTGCTCCTTTTACGTATGTAATTAGATACGTGTGTTTCAAATGTTGTATATGTCACTGCCCTCATCCAGTAGATGGCAACAGAGGGTGGAGTCAAAATTCATGGTTAAGGAGGTTGTAAACATGTACCTTTTAACAGAGGCAGCGTTGTAGATGGAGGTGGTTGGTGCGGCCATTTAAAACATAATGCAACATGTGGACGGAGCTTTCCTTTCATTATATTACTGATACGTTTTTCCCTGCCATTTTTAAATTGTCTTTATCGTCAATAACGATCTCCGGTGACACTGCTCTGTTATGTCTGTATTCGTAAAATCTTTGAAAACATGCACAAATATGGGAAAAATGCAGTGTGGACAGAAGGCTTTGTTCGTCTCTGTGTACGAATCTAACATTATATTAACATATATGAGCCTTAAGTCTTGTTTCCATTTTAAGCTAAAAGAATATGCCTGAACCACAGAGAAATAATAATAAAAAAAAACACATATTTGCTTAACAAAAATTCAAACCATAATGGCTAACAGCAGAGTCATTTCCATTAGCAGAGAAGTGTTCATTTGGAACACATTTAAATAAATGGTGATTTGAAGGACATCAGGAGTTAGATGGGGATACTTCATTGAGGCTGGTGGCAGACAGGGATGTCACTTAAGTTGTTGTGTTTTACATCACTTACTCTTAGTAATTTCTTAGAACACAGTTTTAGTGCAGGGTCAATTTGACATGACCTCTCGAGATGGTTTGTGCATCCTTAAAATAAACTGGGTGTCCTTGTTCATGGGTAGTAGAAAGCACTTCATGTACTGGGGTTTGAACCAACAACCTCTTAGTTCCTGGATGGCATGTGGAAACAATCTGCTAATATTCTGGCCAGAGAAAGAGGCGAGCCTGTAGCTCCACTGGCAAAGGTCAGGCTGGACACAGGCCCCCGTTATTGAAGGCCCTTTTGTCAACACCACCACAATAAACAAGCGAGCCATTCTCAGCTCTGCTCCAGTCTGCTCATTCTGCATGAAAACAAGCGTGACTATTTTAATTGTAATTAGAGGGAGAAAATTGGTGTAAGGACTGAGCCAATCATAGAGAGTGAATCACACTGCATGTAGGTGTGTGTGTGTGTGTGTCTGTGTGTGTCTGTGTGTGTGTGTGTGTGTGTGTACGTTTGTCGGTCAGTGTGTGTCTGTTAGTGTATGAGGACATGCTCCTTGTATAGTCGTCCAGGGCGAGCACAGTCACAGGCCCTTTCATTTCTCCCTTTTATGTGAACAGTGAAGCCGTCATGACTGACACTTAATGAAACGGCGCTTTAAAATCGAAGCAGTCAAAGGCCGTAATTGTAGCGTGTTTAGTCACACTGTTAATACATTAGTTAGTGTGAGAGTGTTCCAGAGGGGTTTATTCTACCTTTATGCAGTCGCTGCTTCATTAGTATGACTCACATCCTGACATTTCATTGCCTGTGTGTCATCTTACTGTCATCCCAGCCACTTAAAAACTGCAGCGAGCTCGACTGCTCAGCGAGGCTTTCAGCAGAGCTCGCACCGATGTTTCACGAGGCCAGGATGTGAACACTTTATCAAACAGCGGACACGACCAATTAGATTGCTCCTCTTGAAGTCTAAAACTGCATTTTATTCTAGAAGTAGCTCTATTAAATGGTCTGTATAATTGGAAAGAATGACACATTGATGGAGATAAGATCATACCTAATGTATTTGGCAAAAACTGTTTGTACTGTACTGTTATGGAGCAGTGACACCTACTGCAGGTTAGCCAGTGCAGTTGATACTATAAGTTTTGTTGTGGAGTCAACAGCCACATAAGCTGTGAGGCTGTAGATTAGATTTTAACCTGTTAGATTTTAGGTTGTATAGATTTTAGCGATATGAAATTCCAAAAAATATAAATGTAAGCACTGGAGAAATAATTCTAATGCAGATGAAGCCATCAATATTGATTTTTATGCGGCTCATGAAATTGAGCATATCTCAAAAACTAAAAAATTTACATTGTTCAAGTAAATTCTAGTGTGTGAAGGAATATTTTAATCATGTTTCTCCAGCTTATCTTAGATTGTACAGATTTAAAGGATATGACACATTTTAAAATACGCCAATAAATGACATCAAAAAATCAATAAACAAAAATTCCGATACTAACTGCCAAGCTGTCTGTTACCCAATAATCCTTGTGCAATCATGTGAGCGGGCTAACGCCAAATCAATGTGCGGCATTGTGAGCCATAATGGATCTTTTTTTAACTTTCTGAGCAAGAGACTCTAAAATACCATCCATATCTGAATCTGACAGTCATCGTTATTTTGATTGCTAAGAATTGCATGTACCATAAAAATGTTATGTTACACATGGCACTTTAGGTAGCCTTACACGTTATTGTAGAGTTCCGGCTAGTTTAATATATGACTCAGTTTTATACAAGATATGTAGTAAAGGGTATCCCTCCTCTGTCTGTCTTTCAGTTTAATGGTCCTTGGCCTGAAAAACATTGAGGATCCCTGATTTAAAATATTCATCTGATTACAGCATTATACAAAAATTTAAGAGATCATCAAAGTTATTACAGTTCATCCTTAGGGAGACATGAATGACTGCCAAACTTTGTGACAGGCCATCCAGTCGTAGACAAAACATTTCACCCGAAACCACAAATGTCAGCCATGGGGTGGCGTTTGAAAAAGTTGAAGGACCACCAAAGCCATTAGGATTCATCCCCTGGGCTGCGTAGGCATCTGTACACAATTTCAGGACAATCCACCCCCTAGTTCTCACAATATTTTAGTCTGGACCAAAGAAGTGGAATGTTCTGCTCACATTTTCATCTCTTGAGCCATGCAACTAGCATGGCAAAAAAAGAGAAAAAACAAAACACATGATGCTTTAAAGCTTAAACAATTGCATGCTTACATGCCAAGATAACGTGGGCGTAGAAATGGCGACAGACAGTTCAAGTGTGACACAAGCTGTTTTGGAGTCATAGCACATTTTCCAAACAGCCATATAGCCATACTGTTGATGTATTTCAGTTGAATGTAGCACCCTCCAAACATGCAGATGCCTTAAAATAGTTTTGGATTGAAATCACCCATGGATCAGTCTCAGTAAACGATGTTCCACCACCTTGCATTCAAAAACACTTTATAGGTGTAAAACAAAAGTCAGTTAATAATATCCAATCATCTCACAGCCCAGAATGCATTGTTGCAGCATGCATTGTTAATATATTCAATATTCAAAGCACACTGTGATATAAGTTTAGGGTCATACTGCCCCACCCTAAAACCAAAATGCCGTTAAGACCTCAAAAACTTCCAGTCTGTGTTTCTAAGGGATGATACATTCTCCCCCTTACCACAGACAAAGCCTGATCTTGCGCTCAACCCCACCCCCTCCCCCACATCCCTACATTGGCTTCAGTCAAACGATTTATGTCTAATTACCGGTTATAAGCTCTGCACTTCCTCTGACAGGCTCCATATTAGAAACCAAATCTTATAATTAACCCATCCTCTCACATGAAAGTAATGGCAGTGCTCTGCCTTGTCAGAGGCCCATGTTGACAGTTCTGTCATCTCAGCCCAGCCCTCCCCACCACTGCTTTTCCAAATATCCCAGCAGTTTAAGGAAAGATGAGCTGGCTAATGGACTGCTTACTAGTGGAGAGAAGTGGAGAGATTGACCTTGAACCATCTCTGGTTAAATTGCCTGAAGAGAGAAAGCATCTAGCAAATTGGACAGTAAGGGGTTGTGAATGAAGTACAGCTGAATCCCGAAAAATCATTTATTTGGTTTTATAATGTCAAATATATTACACCTTCAGAAGTTTAAATGTTTTTATGCAAATGGTTAAAAGTGTATCTTATTACTTTATTTAAATAATAGTGACTTTCCACTATTTTACTTCACATTTCAGCTGATAGTGAACCCTGCACATTATTTTACAGGGTAATTACTTTTGTAAGATTATAAGAAGAAATTGTGTTACACAATAAAAAAAAGTAAATAAATAATCTTAAGTCTTTATCTTAAATAATCCTAAATAATAATTCTAAATAATCTTTTTAAGATTTTTAACAGTATGTAGGGGAGAGCAGGGTCAGTTGGGACATTTTTGCATTGACATGCATTACTTACAGACACTTACTTTTGCCTCCTTGGGGTTGAGATGATGGGTTCGACTGGTTGGAACACCTTGTTCTGAGCTGAAGAAAATATTTTAAATAGAAAAATTGAACATGTTTATTTTTACAATGTCACTTATTCACATATTCTTCTGGTGAAAAAAGTTATAAAATATTTATTGTCGTAAATGACCTAAATACGAACAAAGTAAAATGTAACGAATATTCAGAGGGCCTTAACTTAGAGATTAAAAGTTAAGAGGAAGTGGTTAAGTATGAGCTTGTTGGAGCTGCTCTCCCCTAATGACTCTATGGCAAAAAAAGACATTTAAACTGTCAAATTTCACAGATTCACAAAAGAAAAAACAAAAAACGCTCAAGTGTTTATCTTGTTGCCATAGACACAGGTATAGATCGAAACAGCTTTGAATTTCATTACTTAAACATCACTCAAGTGCTTGCATCTTTTTACAGCATTGCTTTTGTTTGCTTGTCCACATGTGACGAATATTAATGTTTAATTCACTTTTTATGGGGGCATTTTTGCCTCATTCCTGGACAGTAGAGTTTCGTAGATGTTAATATTGTTTTATGAGGTGATTTCTTGAGTTCTAAACAACACTTTGTGCGAAACTTGGCCGTCCTTCAGATTGCTGCCACCGCTGACTGATCTAGGGGAGTTTTGGGAGTGGATTAGTGTTGCTGAAGGAGCTTGTTGACATCAGATGGCATGGGAACTATGAATCCACACACAAGGCTCAACGGAGGAGCTCAGGCAAACCTGCAGCGGGCACGTAGAGAGGGGGAAAAACAAATAAACTAAGCCCAGCGCAAGTATCCCCACAGTTGGCATGTTCCCATAGACATTTGGTAGAGAGAGAGGATGGATACAGGAACATTCTGGTTATCAGAGAAAGGACCTATTGGTGTTTTCTCTCAGTCTTTGGTAATGGTCAAAAATATTCAGCATTTGTAACAATTTGAATGGATTTGTTATAAGATATTAAACCATTTTGGGGAAAATTACAAATGTTTGTAATTTGTTGCAGTTTGTGTGATGCTGCATGATAAAATGTATAAATGATCCCCTCACTGTCCTTGTCTCAGGTACAGAAAGTTATTTGTGTATCCAGGGTTTCCAGCAATTCAAGTGTGCTATTGGATGCTTGTTCAAACTGTACACTTGTTAAAAGAAACATACAGTTTAAATCACAGAGTCCACAATGATGGATAATAATAATAATAATAATCACAATGACAGCGCAATCCACTCAGCATCAGATTGCTCGTTAATCCCACAGTAAACTCTGGCTAAAACCTGAGTGAGTCAGTATTATTACAGATAATCCCCTGGTCTGGTTTATGTGACGTGCTAGTGAACGCAGGCCTAAACCACACACACACACATGCGCGTGCGCACTCACACGCACAAGCACGCCACTCTGTTTCCAAACTGATTGCATTTCAGCTATTGTCTCACTTTCAGCAGCCGCACAGATCACAGCACAAAGCAGATGGCTGCTGTGTATAATGTCACTAAGAGACTGTTTTATCTTGTTGATGCAGCGCTGACTGAATGCTGTTAAAGGACTGTCGTCAGCTAAATGTAGTGCCCTGTGTTTCCTTGTTCTTAAAGACATCAGGACTAGTGATTAATATTTTTCAGTAAAATAAGATATTTTCTGTCCCAGGAGCAGAACACAAACTGTGAATCCCAACAAATTGACATCTTTTTAACATATAACTTAATATTTCAGTGCACCAAGGAGAAATATGCATAAACCTACAGGTCTCCAACCTGACCAAGGAAGTATATTGTTTGATGGTATTAATAATTATTAAAGCAAAAGAATGCTATATAGGTCCATTGTTTTGCACAGAACTAGAGTCCTGTGTGGTGGCAAACTTTCCATTTTTCTTTTTTGTGTGTGTCCTTTTCTTTTTTTGTCCCCTCTCTAAATTCAGAAGTTTTTGGTCAGTACTGGCAGAACTCTTTTTGAGTTATTTTTCCTCAACAGGACTTTGTGAAGTTTAAGTCGCGGGTGGATTATTGATCAGTAGATTGGATTGGAACTGATTGGATCAGATCGATGGACAAAGTTTCGCTGTGCTTGGCATTCTAGTGCTCCGTCTGTGTCCAGAGTACACTCTCTGCTCCATGAGTGTGGTGCAGTTTATAATCAAATGTGCGCTCCAAATGACCAACCCTGTTCCAAAAATAGAAAATCAATATTTGGTGACAGATGTTTTAATTCTGCCACAAAAAGAAAAGAAAAAAATGTGGTTAACCCTGATGTTAATCAACTAGTGATTTGAGTCGACCCACAGCATGTGGGATTTGGGCGGGTGGGGTCCGGTATCCTATCTATTTTAAGTTGGGCAAAAGGATAAAAAAAAAATTACAAAGCAACATTTAAGGAAACATTATGTGCAGTAGCCCACCTTTATATGATGTGATGTCACAAATATTTTGATTACTTTATTATGTCTAGATAAATTTGGAGTTAACATTGCGCTGAGTCGTGCATTGCTGCTGATTTCAAGAACAGTGTATATTCAGACTTTATTTATTGGGTTGGCCAATCAGATTCCACTCCCTAAGCATGAACCTTTCCCAAAAATGCATCATTGCCCCTTTCCCAAAAATGCATCAGGCAGGATGACGTAAAGGACTTGCGTACTTTTATAGTGACACATTGGCCTATATTTTGTATGTGTCAGCCTTACTAGTTTAAGCCTACAACATAATTAGTGTTCCTATTTTCCAGTTATTACACTTCCTGGAAATGGGGAAAAGTGGGGCTGTGTATTCCTGGGAATTCCCAGAATTGAACCCTAATCAGTTCATTACAAATTGTTTTGTGGTGCAGGAATACTAATTTAGAACATTAATACCTTTATTTAGAATCAGTTTGAAAAGAGTTATTTTTCACCGTGCTTGTGGCGTTGCTTTAGGGATGGCAGTGTCAGTCTGTCTTTCTGTCAGCTGGATAGTTAGTCTGTTACTTTGATCCAGACTGAAATATTGAAGCTCAACAACTTTTTGTTGGATTATCTGGGAATTTGTTACAGATATACACAGAGCCTCTAGGATAAATTATTTTGACTTTAGTGATCCAATTACTTTCCTCTCGCGCCACCAGCAAAACAAATAACATTCTCATCAGCCTCAGCAGTAATTGTGTTGTTTACTAATTGGCAAATGTTAAAATGCTGCAGTTGCTGTTTCTAGAGATAAACAATAGGTTCATAGAAATCCCATATTTATTTGCACGCTCAATAATGTTTTCTGCAACATGTGGATGCATTTAAGTTATTTTCTATTTATTTTAGAAGATTTAAGGGAGCTGTCATGAAACCACAAGTCAGCAGATGGAGACTTGTTTTCTCTCTGCATGCCTATAGAAATTGCTTCTGCAGGACCTGGCCAAACAATTTATCTGAATGGGTTTCAAGAGGATTGTTGCTTCCCTTGAGCTTTCATCAAAAGCAGTGAGCACTTAATATGACCTGTGTCAGATGATTGCTGTACCACGCTGCACTCATTGACCCAGTTACTGCTGTAAGGAGCTAAACTTGGACATTTTGCGAACAGATTTGACAAATTTTGTGGATTTACAGGGAAACTTGCACCAGGGATTTGACAGAGGTATACTTTTCCTCTTGTTTTCTTCATCTAGCTTTGTTAAACATTTTGTTTTTCAACCTCAAATAGCAGTTTTCGAATATGACATCTACTGTGGTCAAAAACCTGAATCTTCTCTGCTGGGAAATCAGGGGCCATATTCACAAACTTTCTGAGTTAGCCTAAAAATTTCAAGCAAGAAGTCCCAGCTTAAGGGTGATTTAGGGAAATTCTCAGATCAAGGAAGGGACATAAACTTTTATCTTAGAAGGTTTGGTTGACCCTGTCGCAAGGTATGACACATTGTTTTAACAAGTGTGATTGGTTGTCATAGACAAACCCTTTTGTGAGCCTGCAAGGTGTGGACAAAAGTGCTGTTTGTGTGGTCACACTGCTGCACTGTAACATTTGTTGCAATTATTTTAGTGTTGTACTCACTTAATTTCTGGTGTTATATCATTATTGTGGTAGGTGGTAAATGTATAAGTACTCTAAGCAAGATTGACCACAAACATTCTCCCTGCAACATCTAATCACTAGCATTTCATTAACTCACTGTCATTCAGCATTTGGAGAATATATTTCCTACATCTTTGTACCTTTAACCTTTAAACCTGGTAAAAGCCCTCCTTCCTAGTCCTAATAGTTTTTAGTTTTTATCCTTAGAAGCTCATTTGATGGCTAAAATACTTTATGAGTAACTTGACAATTTTTTTATTTTTACCAAGACCAAGGCTCAAGAGGAAATTGTTGGAAAATGCTGTAATTCTCAGAATTTTCATAGAATTTTCTTAGAATTTCGTCACAAGAAACAACTCTTTGTACTAGGGAGCTTTGTGAGTTTGTGAGTTCACTCCAAGTCTTAAGACACTGAAACCATCACAAACTTGCCAAATAGTTATTGCAAATGGCCATCTTTTTGTTCACAGATCACTCACAGTGGAATCCATTCCAGTCCAGACTGTCAGGTAGGACGTCGCAGAAGTTCCCTGACTTTAAGGAACTTTTTTCTAAATATCCCAAACTTTTCAAACGTTTCAGCTTCACTGAAGTGGCTGTTGCCAACATACATATAAACACAGTGCAGAATCACAGGAGAGCCAAATACTTGAACTGAGGTTACCATGCTCATCCCTGCTTGCTTTTTAAACAAGCAAAGAAACCCCACCCTCCCCCCTCAACCTCTCCTAGCACCCAAGTCCAGGAGCTTTGCCAAAAGCAGCCTAACGCTAAACATTCACAGCGCCGGGGAAGAGAAAGCAAACTCTGGGAAGGTACAGGATTGACGTCAGAGAGAGCCACATGTAAGAAATTCCTTCCTAATTACGGGGAATGCACTGGCTTATTGTATAAAAAAATGCTCTGGTTCATATTCATCTTTTAAAGGGTGGGTGTTTGTTTTATAGATCGTATACCTCTCAGTTTTGTGTTAATTCTCTGTGTTCTTCCACTTAAGCCAGCACTTTTATTTCACATCCTTCTTATTACCTTCTTATTTTTCCTCACTGCAGTTCCAATTTCTTCTTCCTCCTCCGTCTCTCTCTCTCTCTCTCTCTCTCTATCTCAGCCCACCTTATTTCTCCTCCTCATCTGCCTCCTTCCCTCCTCTTCCACTTCAACTAAAAAAACTGCTTTGTGGTAGATAATTTCAAAAAGCTAACTGACACCTATGCACACTTGTGCAGGATTTATTTCTTGTGTGCAGTAAGGCTGATGTGTTTGGATTATTTCTGCTGACCAGCTGCTGTGCTGTTATTCCTCCTTTCAGGAATGTGTGAGCAGTTCTTGACTGGTTTTCACAACAGTTGTAAACTGGACTAAGCTAAGTAGGCATACTTTTTTTTTTGGTGCACCTATTATAAGCTATTTAACTTCTCCAAGTTAAAGTTTTAGTGCCCATACAAGATCTTAGGTATACATCAAAAGGGAAAGAATTGAAAAATCAAGGGTTTAACTAAAAGATAAGGCATGCATTTGAAAATAGCAAAAATGATATGAAGTCCAAAAATGCAAATAACTTAAAAACAAAATACAAAAACACCTCACATATTGTTAATAACTTGTCACAGAATGAGAATACGACTGAATTTTGACGAAAATGTCAAATAAAACTTCCTAATTTTAAGGTGGAGGAGTAACAAGGCAGGTTTTTTTTTAAGTAATTGTGATTATATATTCATATCTGCTGGCTCATGTTGGTTTTTACACAAAAAAGTAAAATCTTAAAAAAAGTAAAATCTTAAAAGCACATCTGCTACCCCCCCCCCCCCCCATTTTTAGGGGGTGGGGGGGGGGGGGGGGGGGGGCAACCCACTAAAAAATCCAGAATCTATGAATATGCAAATACTTTCCATTTTTCACGTTTAAGAGCTGGATACAAGATGTCTCAGACATTACTTCATTTTAAGTCCATCATAGCGTATGTATTTTCTTCTTCTTCTTCTTCTTCTTCTTCTTCTTCTTCTGCTTCTTCTTCTTCTTCTTCTTCTTTTTCTTCTTCAAAAAATACTCAAACAGATTAATTGATCATCATATTGATTGCCAGTTGATTTCATAGTTGAAAACTAATCAATTAATTGTTGTCTGTCAACTAAAATAACGATCAATACACTTTTTAGATTCCAGTAAGCTACTGACAACACAGAGATGAAAGAGTTAACTTATTAATTTGTATGCTTTGATAATACACCTGTGAAAAACATCAATGGTGTTATCCACGGGGCGCTTTAATTCATGGGCTGTCTCTTACTATCTGCTGTTATCAGCTTTGAAATTCATGTGTTGGTCTGATATTATTTTCACTGCCAATATGACAGATTGTGGAATGTGGATTTTTGTGAGTTTGTCACTCAGAAAACAATTAAACTTTTATATTAAAAACTGAATGAAATTTGCAGGGACATTTGCGTACCACAGATCTTTGAATTGGGATGTGGAAATTTGAACCTTTGTCTTCACTGAATTTCTAAATGTTCTGAATATAGCATCTGTCTCCTGGAAATTACACTTTTACACTTATTTGCAACAAGAAATGTGTTCTTAAGGAAATAACTATGCTTTTTCCATCAACATAATTAGAAAATGTAAATTCTGATACTAAACCCAGCAGCAAAATATTTACTATAGCATTTAATTTATTTTCCAAGATCACTTGTGTTTTGCTTCACAGTAGGGAAATATAATTTGGAGGAGACAGGGCTGAAAGAGACAGAGTCAAGCAAAGCTAAAAGACAACCAGTGTACCTCTGAAACCAGGTTATTTTTAGGTCTCCTTTAGAGATATGGTGTTTTAGTGGAAGGGAAAAGGCTTTTGGCTGAGATTAGTGTGGAGCGAGTTGATTTAGGAGAAAGGAGTGTGATGGTGAAGTGTGAGGGGGTTTCACACACACAGGGAGTATTTGTGCTGAAAATGGAGACAGGAGGGGACCTGGGGATTTGTGGAGGCTCCCATATCGACTGGAGGAATGCCTTTGAAGCTTTTTCTTCCTCCCTCTGGATGCATTTTATTAGCGGAGGGACAGCTACTGATCGGACACATTCTGGCGGATGGGAAGACAGATGTTGGAAACAAAACGGAGTTGGCAGACGAGGAGGAGGAGGCCATCAGCTGCTCAACTATAGTGATGTTAGCGGCCCCTTTCGTTACTTCATACAGGCGCTTGGCTTCAGCACCAATTAGCATCATCAGTGGTTATGTTAGAAGCCTGAAAAAAGGCTTAAGAGACTCTCTTGTTTTGTTCTACGACATGCAATTTGTCAGTAAATACTCCACTTGTGAACTTTGAAGCTTTTTTATGTGTCTAAGGCGTATGCTAACAGGCAGCTTTTGTTATGATAGCCATGTCAAGTCATGTGATCATGGTGTAGTTTGTTTATAGCCAACTTTAACTTTTTGCCTCTGGCGATTACATTTATGTCAAAAATCACAAAAGTGGTGTCAATTTGTGAAGATTATCTCACTAAGAAAGCATAGTATCACAAAGGTTTGTTTGCCACAGAGCTTAATCCAAAAAAAATCCAATGGAAATTTTCCAATGGAAAAATCTATTCAATGAGGGAACCAGGGTGATGCTAACTTCCACGCTGGGCTACAGAAATACGTCATCTCTGGTGCTCTCTACCAAAACATTTTTTACTTTTTGTGACACGTTATGCCTCCTTTAAGTCATAGTAGATTTTTAAAGTCCAATATAATAATGATAGTTTGGAGCTAGCAAAAGGCGATGGATTAAATTGCTTGGCTGATATAACCTGCCCCCCCCTGGGAAAAATGACATTTTTACTTTGTTAGAAACTGGATAACTGTTGAACTGAACATCTAAGTCAAAGTAAGTGATAAATGAATTTGGAACTGAACATCAAACTAACAATTTTACTTTGTGTTTAGAGACAACATGCAGATTGGTGACCGGAGACGGGCAGCATTTCTGCCACTTTCTGAAATATGTATTCTAATTTTCTTCATTGATATCTGACAGGGCTTAAAAGGAAACTTTCGAGTGGAGTAACCTTTTACCTAAAAATACTCAAAATTCTTACTCCGTTATTCACAATACCTTTTCTATGGCTGGAACGTCGTGAAACAGGAAGTGGTGGCATTCAGTCAAGTCACAGACTTTTGTGTTCATGGGTCTGTCCCAGCTGTTGCAGCCCAGCCAAAAACTTAATGTAGGAACTTGTTAAAATAAAGAACAATACAATGAGACACTCTTACACTGCAGAGGGGACCTCCTTTCTCAGGAGGTGTACCTGCTGACCATTCCCTACATGACTGGTGGAGGCTGTGCAGCCATTGGCCACCATATAATAATAGATTTTATAATTTTCTATCTGTGATGTTTTATCATCCAAACCGATAAGTCCTTCGACCTCTTGTCTTGACCGTGCCAGTGCAGAATCTACAGTTTAAGTGTCAGCCTCGGGCCACTCAGTGCTGTTGATGTGAAGTGTGTCACTCTACCCCTGACTCCACCCCATAACCCCGTACTCCTGCCAAAAGCACCTGAGGCTGTGGGACACTGGGACAACCCCGTCTGGTCTCCTGCTTACTATATTTATGTTATTTCTGTCTTCCCCTGTGTCTCCGTGTGCTGTTACTGCACCTTTTTGTTTCAAATGCTCTAAAAATTGCTTGCTTTTTCTTTCCATGTCTCTGACTCTCCTGCTTTTTCTGTCAAGTTTAAGTTACGTTTTGATCACAGGCTGCCAGCAGTTATTGGACAAGTGTTTGCTTTTCCTCCCGGGGGAAATAATGATTTGTACAACATAACATAGTCTTTATTGCTGTTGCTTTATTGCCAAAAGTAACCGCAGTGTTGGATGGATTTGTTGGTGGACTTGTGAAGTTGACCACGTCCTCTTACAGTCTCTGTGTGCATGTGTGCATAAGCAAGCCTGTGTTCTTTAACAGGCCTGCTATCCATTTGTTTTCACTGTCTCAAATGGAAATCTAATCTAATTTATCTTGAGGACTTTTCAAAGTTTCGAAAATCTACCCCCTTGATTTAATCCGAATTTTCTCAGCTCTTCTTTTGCTTAGCAGATCACAATCTGCCCAGTGAGTTCCAGTCGATTGCATATACTGTACTGAGCTTAAAAGATCTCGGTTAAAGTCTAATTGTGGTTTTATTTTTTTAACTGGAGTGAGAATGGCTTTAACAGCTTTTAATGTAACTGACAATGAATCGAATGAACACATAATGGGAAAGTGTTTGCTTTTGGTTCCAAAATGAAAGAATTAACACCAGGTTTGCAACTCTGCTGAGCTTTTCAGCTTCTTTTTAACTTGTTGTATCAGTTTTGTAACACCTTCAAAGTACAGTTGAGTTTCAGTTGAGTCTCAGCTGCTAACAGAAGCCGCCATTTCCATCTGGGGGACCTATAAACACAAAAATGTATAACACCTGTCCAGCATCGAGCTGTAGCATGGCCAAAATGCTGTAATACTGTATGTCTCTCAGAGGTTAGTGGAGACTAGACTAAAGTCAAGGGCATAAACAGAACAACTTTATAGAAGATGTTCTCATGCACTGTTCGCACATTTTCCGATGAAAAGTCATATACCTAAATTAGTACATATCCATGTAATCATGAGCTAGGAATTCATGCATAACCCACATATTTTGGAATGCTGTGACCATGCGACTAATGCACTCACTGGAGTATTAAAGGAAATGTTCACAGATGATCCATTTAGGAGGGAGGTTGGGGTGGTGGATTGGTCACAAAACACATGACTTTCCTCAGGAGACCGATAAACAGCGTATTGATTTTTAAGGTACATCCTCACCATTTTTTTCCCTAACCTGAGCCATGTTACATTTCTTGTTACGTTAATTATATTTCAAAAAAGAAAAAAAATACACAGGACTTTCCTTAGGAGACAGGTGTTTTGAACCATGTGAACTTTGATCAAACATTGAGCCATTTTAAGGTACTCACCATGTTTTTTTTTTATTCACTTTACCTGCCAAAACCTATACATTACTAATTTAACATTAGAAGGAAGAAGGTAGATTTAAAACAAAAATTGCATTTGTCATTGATCCTGCCACATCTTTGGAGTTGAAGGATATGTTGATTAGAATCAGCAGCTACTATGAAAAGTTCAATGCGGTTGTTGCTGATGGCATCATTCACGAGTTTTGTGTCCTTTCAGCTCCCAACAAGGTCAGTTCATCCAGTGCAACAGCTTGATCTAGGATGTTAGGGGTTAACCATGTCTCTGGAAGATGTGCGCAGAGCAGTGCCAGATTTCCGATTGCTGAGTGAGCCTCAGTCACATCTCATCTATTGTCCTGAGACTGGACATTAGCAAGAAGAAGGCTTTGTAGAGGAGCAGCTCTCGGTCTAAGTCAGGTCAGCCTCACCCTGATGCCGGCTCTCCTGCCTGTCTTTGTCCGGCGCTTTTGGACGTTAAGGACATAATGTCTTTCGTGGGGTGTTGATTCGTAGCATATCATTTGCGCTGTTGTTTGTGCATTTCCGTAGGACATCATACATACCGTTGTATGAGGATGCATTGCTCTGTTAGCTTGTTTCATGCTTTTTCTGCCTCTTAGTGGCCAGAAATGAACTTGTGCAGCTTTAAATAAACCCAAATAAAATGAAGTAATACTTCTGAAATGAATCCCTATTACAACTCAACCTCAAAGAAGCATGGACATGCTGTCATCCACACATGTACACACATTTAGCCCAGAGAGGGACACACACTAATCACAGGCCTCAAACACATGCACGCACACTGTGATCCTCAAAGATGGTGGCTGCAACACACACTTAACAAGAGTCTACATGACTGGGCATGTTGGGAATCACACCCATATTCCAGGTATCGACACACACGTTGAACACAGCTCTTGTGAAAACAGACACAGAAGGTGTAATTAAATGCAGTGGTTTACAGAGAGGTGATGTAACTTGTCATGTCCAGTCTCTATTCAGTGTTTTTTTCCTGCAAAGTACAACTCAGTGAGTGAAGTGTAGGATAAAGTGACAACAGAATCCTTGTAGAATCCCAGCGAACAAGTGTGAGAGGGATTTATGAACCCTGCGTTGAGAACATGGTGGCCTCAGTCCTGCATTTTAAAGTGGGGGTATCAAGGCTGTTTGGTCTGTTTTGTATTTGTATGATATGAAAAAGAAGTTCAGATTTCCTCAGGTGTTTGGTTGTTTATAGGCTAGAAGTGATGCTCAAGCTGCATTTCAACCAAAAAAAAACTGTAGGTTAGAAACAAAAGTAACCCATACGAACATGTACCCAGACCCTAGATTTAGCGTTTCTACTGCAAACAGTATTCTAAAATTTCAGTAGGGTTGTTGTCACTCAGGGCTCCGTCCAGCTCTTGCTGTATTTCCTCGTTTTTAGAACAAAAAAAACATGATAGAGTGAGAGTCACTCTCGATACCATATTTTAAAATAAAGGGATTTAGTGAGTCTTTGTAAGGCAAAAGCAGGGGTTTCGGCATATCAGGACAATGCTCAACCAAGTTTTTTTCAATTGAGGAAACGGAAAATGCAGTTAATCTGGTTGAAATTCTTTTTTTTATTGAGGGAGACAATAAAAACAAATACAATGGTCAGAGTTGTCTCACTGAAATTTAAAGTGTGTTTCAAACCCCTAAATACTTTTTTTTCTCAGTCCATTGCTGCTAACGGTTAACTTGAAAAGATGACAAGGCAGCAAAACATCCTTTCATATTATAATTATACTTCACTAATAAACTTGACAGTGGTTACATAAGTTTCAAACCCGGCCACAACTCAGCTCTGAGCAAGAGCGACGGTTCTCGATTGACCAGTCAGTGGACTGCAGTATTTCTAGCTCCACCTTTTAGTACTGGATCAGTGTGCAAGATATCCCCAAAAAAAAATGGGTGAAAAAAAATGGCAGCGGCAAGGAAGTTGAGGAAGAGTTCTTTTGGTACCATCCACAACCTCTTACAATGGAAATGGGAAAGTATTGGTTCTAGTGTATACTGAACTGAACTGAACTACTTTGTGGAAACGAGGCTTTAGATATCCAGATTTGAGATCTTGCCTGGAATTTTTGTGAACATGTCATCCTTTGAGCTTTTTACTCAGTGTTTTCTATCACTCTCAAGGTCAACAAAGCCAACAAATGCCTTAAAAAAAAAAAAAAGTCTGAAAACATCCACAACAAGTAATCACTGTTTTGGCTCATGGTCCAAACAAACACAGATGCTGAGGATATTACAGTTTTGAGAGTTTGCTGATTGGTCTTCACAGGAGTTTGTCAGTTGATTTATCACACTCTGTAACCCCTTGGCAAACATGACGTCTGATTGCTCTTACATTAAATGTTAGTGTCAACTTTTGTTTTTCTTGGCTGAGGGATCACTTGAGCTGTAACTCAGTGGAATATACATGATGCAGGTGGTTTTGTTTTTAAGAGTAAAATCTAACGGAGACAGATTCTTTGCAGATGTGCTCAGATTCCAAACAAGTAGTGTCCTCTTGCCTGGAGCACACACAGACACTACTTTGCCTGAGAGATATTAATGTGTTGTAGCCTTTGCATACATTACAATATTTGTGACCTATTGCGTAAGCAGTAAGTGGATTCCACCATGTGATGTCCACATGTGTAATGCTCTTACAAACAGAATGGCCCTTCTCTCTATCCAGTGACCCCTCCACTGCTCTACAGATGTCTCTGTTCCCTTTAGTATACTTTCAACCGAGTAATGCCGCGCGCGCGCGCACACACACACACACACACACACACACACACACACACACACACACACACACACACACACACACACACACACACGGCACTCTTCTTAGGTATCTCGGGGATCTCCTGTCTCCCCATGGACTTACTCCGTGTTGCCTGCCTGCTGCCAGACCACATGGCCTCTCTTTCTGAACAGTTATTGTGTGTGTGAGGCTCATTGAGAGTGATGGATTGAAGGACTGGACCATCTGACCTAAAATCTATACCGCGATAAATTGTCACATCTAACATAAGTTTTTTTTTCACATTTGTAGGTAAATCAGTTAAAAACAAAATTTTACTGGTACTTCTAATATGTTAATTCTGGTTAATAACAGTACGAAAATGGTGCTGGATTGTGAGTGGACTGGTTTGACTAGATACACACAAAGCACCTAAACACCTAAACTGTGTTTCCTTGTCCTCTTCTTACCTCCTGAGTCGTCCACAAATGTGCATCAGTACACACAGGCACACAAACCCAAAAGGCCCAGCAGTAAAAACAAAGTCAAAGGCTGTGGTTTGTCTTGTAGATTTAAAATGCCCAGAGGAAGTGCTGAGTAGTTGGTAAACATGGCCGCAACACCAACAAGTGGTTTTCAGCAAGGCGGCGGTAAGAAGCTATACATGGGTTTAATCCTGCACACAGACTTAAATTAACTTCTAAAGTACTAAAAAAAGTCTGACCTGCTGTGACGTGTTTCATTCATATTACAAACCAGGAGGTATGCTTCTTTATGAGCTTAGGTTAGCTGAGGTTTTGTTGCTTAAGTTGTTCTTTTTTTGTAAGGCGCTTTTTTATTTGTAGTTTAACTTGACCAATGCTGAGTTTTAAAGGCTGATAATGATATTTTGGATGTTAAGTAAAAAACTGCTAACAATATACACGCCAATGGTATTTTTATTTATTTACATAAAAACATAATATAAACAGTAATCTAGAAGCTTTTAACTTTTCTTTGTCTAATCAAAACACTAATCAAAAAATTTTATAGTTATAGTATTAATTATTGCCAAGTGGACAAGCTATGGCATCACTGTTTCTAAATTACTTCAAACCTAGTTTGTCATATTGGTCAAACAATTTCTTGTTTCTTATTGCCAAAAATACACACAGATACAATAGATCTGCAGTAAACTAATACCTGCAGATACTTGTGGGCAAACCATGAAAATGATGGTACATAAAAATACATAGATTCTAGCAACTTAGTCTGCAATGAAAATGATGTTCTAACAAGGTTATCCATTCTTTAAGTTCTCGTGTGGATTCCTGGTGATGTGGCAGTGTTTGTAGAAGCCTGACTTGCTGCTGTTAACAAGGCAGCAGGACATATTTTACAGCCTGGCACCAACCAGTGTTGTTAGGATGTTCAAGGGCATGCAGAATAAACTCCTTTACTGGAATGAAGTTTGGCTGACTTCTTTTCCAACTCATGAGTCCTTGAGTTTTTTTTTTTTATTATTCTTTTATTTTTTTATGAACAGCCATCATCATGTAAACGAATTATTTCAAAAGTATGACATAGAAGAAAGTCTCCATGAGGAATCTGCCATGTTGGGAGAAAGCATCCAATTACAACCAAGAAGCAAACTTGCATATTACCATGTAAAAAGTAGTTAATTTAGCTTTCAAACACATGATGGATATGTCGTTTTGGAAAGAATCCCCTCATATGTTGGCTTGGCAGCAGGTTATCTTGTGGTTTTGGAGTGACGGTGACAGGTTGGTGCGGCTGGCACACTCTCAGACTGGCTCCGAGTTTGGTTGTAGCAGAAGGGCAATTTTGGTGGAGCCTCAGCAGACAGGATGGCATAGTTGGCAGAGTGGAGGGTGGCGGAGCTCTGAAGCTGATATCGAGGGCTTAGAATACACCAGACTGAGTTTTACTGGACCAGACAGGTTGGCTCTGCTGGCACACGGTTGTGGTGATTGTAAGTCAGATGGAGGTAAAGGTGGCTGTGAACAATGTGACTTGGCAACTTCATAGTCTCCAATTTCAGGAGGAAGGGTGTGTGTATATTCATTCAACAACACTGAGCAATTGTGTACAAGTTTTTATGATCGTCATGCATGCTCTGTGTGTCTTTTACTTGCATCATGGAAGGGCTCTCCTCTCTATTGTACACCGGGTGTGTATCCACTGAAGCAGGCACTCCTGCTTCCTGCTAGCCTCTGAGCCAACTTGTCTTCTTGCCAGACAACGGTAACTTGGCACTCCATCTCTTCCTTTTCCATGTGGTGATCACGTATGTCTATCCACACGGAAGTCTGTCGACACATTTAGGCTTTTACAAATGGGATATGACACATGTAAAAAGAGCAAATCACTTTCCTGCCTTGGCTCGAAAGCATACTTTTTCTCTGTTTAAATGTGTTCTTACAGGCCATATGTATGTGTGCTTCCTACATGTCACTGGGGAGAGAGAGTATGCTTAACTGTTGCTGAGGGGCTTGCATATGGCACAGGTCACATGGGTCAACACATTAAAGTATCCGTCAGTGTCCATATGACTTGCAGAGTAACGGTGTCCTCCATTGTGCTGTGCTATACACACCTCCGCACAGCAATAACCCCCTGCAGGACATTATTTTCTTACATAATATCATATCATACATTATGATGCACAACAAGCGCTTGTCTCTAATAGTGTGAAACATTGGTGATACAAAACGTGACATATAGACAAGATGTTTGCACTAAATCAGAAGTGAGGCGGGAAAACCAGAATAGTGATAATATGCTTTTACCGTAATAGTTAACCAGATGTATCCAAATGTTTAACCAAACATGGAATTTTATCCATGATGGCAGCATGGCTCAAGGGATGGCAGCGTCAGTCAGAGTCCACCATGTCTGTCCACACCAAAATCTCAACTACTCGATGAACCACTATTGAATTTTCTAAAGACATTAATGGTTCCCAGATGACATCGCAAGATAAAAAAATGTAGATTTGTTGCTTTGGTTTATTACCTGCAAAACTAATCTCACACAATATTATTTGGGACCGAGAGGGATGAGCCTGTGGTGGCGGGACATACGATACTATTTTTTTAAAATCCATTTTGGACGAAACACTATCATATGATGTTGTAATGCTGTTTTGGGCTACATACTTCATTATGACTTTTGATGCTATTTTGTACGATAAACTATGATATTATTTTTTGATGACATTTTTGACAACATACTATACTATGACGTTTTTATGCCATTTTGGAAATTGTTTGAAGCGGATTTCTTTTGCATAGATGTGTCCATTATTATTTCTTACAATGTGGCACATGCAGTATGTTGTACACAGTGCACGGTACCTTCAATAAGCATTACATGTAGTATGTTGTACATGCATTATGTAGTATATAATAACTGTAGTATGTGCTACCTGCAGTATGTTGTGCATGTAAAGCATGACATTTTCGGTAGTGATGCACGATATTGGATTTTTTGCAGATATTTAATATGCTGATATATAAAAACTCATTTGGCTGATAACTGATATAGATATTAATATATCCACATTAATTCACCTAATTTTAGTGGTCATCAAGTCTCTAACTGTTGATGCTTTGTACATGTTCACTCTGTCAATTAAAAAAAGGTATATGATATCGACAGAAATCAGCATATTGGCTGATTCTGTCATGGTAAAGCCAATATCGGGCTAATTTCTCAGACAACAAGATGACATCTTCACATTTCTTGTTTTGGTTGACCAACACTTCAAAACTCAAATTTACAATGGTATCAAAAAAAACCAAAAAACTTTTCACATCTAAAACCCTTAAACAAAGCTCTGCATCAGTATGAATGCTGCTCATCCACAAGATTCAAATAAACATGTGAAAGGTGGACTGATGTGAACTCATGCTGTCCGCACACTCCCTATAATTGACAAGCAATGGCTCAAATTAATGAAGAGAAACCGACAGAATTTGTTGCTCCTGCTGCTGTTTTGTTGTTGTTGCATTGAACTCATTAAAATAGAGTCACCATGTTATATTCACACCATTCATATATTTGGTTCTCAACTGGGCTACTCTGATTGTTCACCAGAGACCATTCAGCATCTAGTTGCTGCCTTGTAAGCAAGAAAATATATTAACAACAATAGTGGCAGCTAGTCTGCGCGTATGTGCTGTAACAAGCAGATATAGCACAGCCTTCTGTTAGATTATAAGACATAAAGACTATTTGGGTGTAGTATTAATTGCAAAACGAGTTCATTCCCGGTACAAGAGCTCACTCTCCTCTGTCCATGTTTGTTTGTTGTGGTTTCCATGGAGATTTTCTCTCGTCACTGTTCGTGAGGCAGAGAGCTCTTGAACTTCCTCCCCAAGCGTCAGAGGTCATACTCCTGCTCAGGCACGGGTGAACAACCTATAAACCCGACTGGTTTCCATGAGATAAACATATGGATAAATATACACATCAAACACTCACACCTACACATATGCATGCCCTTCTGCAACTCTGTTTTCTGTGTCTTTCTTCGTCTGTTATTTTCTGTATTATAAAAATCCTTGCGAAGGATATTAACAGAGCCAAAGAGCAAAATGAAAAAAATAGGGGTGGGGGCCATTATCTAGTGCAATGGAGGGAAGATGCAAAACACTCACTTACACTTTCAACTCTCCCTTTGTGTGTGTGTGTGTGTGTATGTGTGTGTGTGTGTGTGTGTGTGTGTGTGTGTGTGTGTGTGATTGCTTGGCCTGTCTCTCTCCTATCACGCTCTGGTGTCGCCTTTCTGCCATCTGCCACTGCCACCCTACCGACACACACACACACACCCACACACACACACACACACACACACACACACACACACACACACACACACGCACAAGTATTGAGCTTTCATGCATTACTCTATCATCACTAAACCTTTCTTTTCCTCTAGAAAAAGTGTCTGTCTTCCCTTTCTGTTTGCAGATAAGGATTTATTTTATGTGTTAGCATTTACTTTTCTTAAGGAAACAAAGGGCACGGTATTTGCCCAGAATATAAAATTCAAGGATATGGATTTGATGTGTTTGTGTGTAAGATATGAATATTTAATTCAGCCCCTCCCTCCGTCATGTATTAATCATGGAGCAGTCTGCTAGGGCTGAAAATAGCGCCTAGCAACCCAGAAAAACAAAATTCATAGTGTTGTGGGTATGTCATGTGCTGCTGCTCGTTCATGTGTGACACAGCACATGGTCTCCCCTCACATTTTCCTATCTACCGCACTATTAAGTTTTCTTTCCCCGTGTCTGTCTCTACTGGTTCAGGGATGATGGCGATGGAGATTACTGATGATTGCACTGCTTGCAGTCACTTTTGTTTTAAAAGCGTTGCAGTCTTTGAGAAAGTTGTTTATCTGTTTCAGGCTTTAAACAATATTTGCTTGTCTAGCACACATTCTTATCTGAACTCTGAATGCAGCCTGCTGTGTCTGCGCTGACACCCACCGAGTATAGGCAGTTTGAAATACGTGACTGGAAGAAAGTCTGCTTCGTGAAAGTGGTGATAATTGCAGGATTAGTGACCCCACCATCCGCACCAGCTGCCAATCTTAAGGATAAACGGATGTAGGCTGAGCGATTACATCACTTTGTGCAGGTGGGAGCAGAAATGTGGCAACAAGTTTGTATAAGTGCAGACTCTTTCAACAAAAGAGATTGAACTAAAGACCAGAGGGCAGGAGAAAGGTGGTTCAATGACTGTCTGTTGCCCGGTAGTGTTACAAAAAAACGTCCAAATGATGGTCTCCTGGGAAACGCTCTCAAATGTATATAAGCGACTTCCTTCAGTTCAAATCAGCAGCCTAATAATAGTCTGGTGTGTGTGTGCATTTCAGTATCAGGATACTGATGTATTTTTCATTGTGTTGGCTGCACTCCATCACATTGGATTTGAAATGAAAAGGACAACTGTGAGGTGCTGACTCTCAGCTTTAAGCATGTTTTAGGGTGTTTGCATCCACTCGGTGAATCAATACTGCATTCTCAAGACATAATTGAGAATTATTTTAAAATGAGCCCCCCTGGTTGGATTTGTTGGGAAAACTGGCTTTTAATATGTGAGCACTCCACTGTTGGCTGTTTCTCGCTTTCAATGTCCGATTGTGTTGAAAAGATGTCATATTATTGAACACATCTGCTTTATTCTCTCTGTTAATGGTCTGTTTTCTCTCGTTTCTTAATTCTTTTCATTCTATTGGTTTCTCCATATCCATGTCCAGTTGTCCATATTTCTCTTTGAGGGACAGATGTTAATGATTTGAATCTATTCATCTGTTAAGCATCACATTTAAGCTTTCTTTTCCTTTTCTCTGACAGGTGGCTTGACCAGCAACGAGCAGCCTGTGGAACTCCTTAAACCAGCTTCACTGAACCATTTTGGTAGGAAATATAAGTGTGTCTGTCTGTCTGTGAATTTCATTTGGACTGTGTCAAAGCAGAAAAAAACAGATTAGAACAGTTTTCCTCGTTTCTGTCAGGTATTTATACCAGCACTAAACTCTGGTGCTTCCCTGTTCAAAGCGCTCAGAGATACGCTCACTTATTGCTGAGTGATTGATGCAGTCACGTCTTTGGGCTTACTGTTGTGTGATGCACAATGGGTCATTACAGAACATCAATGCTCAAATTGGGGATTTGGTGATATATCGCGGTTGCCTTAGCTGGCTAATGTATGGCTCAAGAATACACTCTGTCAGTGTCTGTTTACGAGGAAACTTATCATTTACTCCTGAGCGTATAATCTTTTCCACCAGCTGACGTCGCACATTGTTTTTAGTACACGGCGATGTATTATTCAGTGGCCGGCTCCTTTTAGAATTTGCACCGCACATGCCAGGGCACACGTGCGTGTACGAGAAAGTGCACGTGAAACGGGACATTTTGTTGGGACTTCACGCTCTTGTTGACAGGAACGTGGGATGATCACGCCACATCAGCATGTCATCAGCCCACAAGCGGTATGTTTGTCCCATGTGGCGGGTAGGAAATGCTGATGCAGCAGTGATGTCACTGATATGGTTGCCAGGACCAGGAGCTTTAGCCTGGTAATAGCATGTTTCGCTTCCCTTCAGTAGTGACACATGTAACTGCACGCAGACATATACACACATATACTCTTTTGCAGGACGTGTGGAATTATATCTGATTTGGAGTCTTTTAATGTCACATTATATTTGAGCTTAACCTTTTTGGGGTCAGCTTTTCAGAAATGTAGAAAAAAAGTCATGAATACTGAAACTGATGACAGTGTTTTTGTTGTTTTTTTTAGACTGGGTTCAATAGTCACCTTTAAATTCTTCCTGAAAGCTTTGAAGCACAGATAGAAGAGCATTTTACTACCAGCATTTTATTATGACAAAAAACTTGTACATTTACACACTTGTACCCCATGTAGATCTGGGTTGAATGCTGCTTAAACACCTGCTTTTGGTGATTAGGCATCTCTAATAAAGAGAGATATTAACTTAATGATATTGACATTTACAAGTCATTTAACTAAGTCCCTTAGCACAGAGTGAGAGAGCAAAAGAATGTGTGGGTGAGTGAGGCAAGATGTAAAACTGAAACTTAACTTCGTATAACAAAGACAGACTGAGTCTCTGGTGGTGAGACGGTGGGCACCATGTTTCCGCAGCAACCCTAAATTCGTTGGGATGGCGTCACAGGCGGTAATCTCTGAATTAATGACAATGCTAGCTATCCTCCACTTGACCCAGGAGTTGCGTAGTTCAGACAGTGCTGACTAACCACCTTATAGCTTTGTCGTGGTACTGTGGTACAGCATAGTGCGAGTACTACTACTAACATGAAGAGCGGTAAAATCAACCTATAGGCCAACATGCGTAAGCAGTCAGACATATTCCCTGTGGTTAATTGATTACCGGTTGACTGTTGACATCCCTAACCCAGTCATACGCGCTCCTTCTCCCCTGTACGAACTGTTAATTCATTGTCAATGCAACTGGCATTTCGAAAACAGATTTCATAATCACTTTAGTTAAGACAAATACTGCATTATAAGTATTTTTTACTACTGTATATAACTGAGTCTTCTGAATGTATTTCAGTAGTTGTTTCTTTCCTTTGGAAATTAACACAAAGTTTTTAAATTACTTCCAAGCATTTGTTCTCTGCCCACTGTTGTTTAAATGTCAATGTCATTAAATTAATTCCAACCATATGGAAAAATGGCATTACACTTTTTTTTCTGAGTATTTTTTGCACTTTCAAATTCCGGCAGAAACTGCAGACACATTACCACCACGTGCCACGAAGCTCAAGCGTCCAGGTTGAGGTCTAGTAGGTCAGGTGCTCAGTTCAATCCACCGGTCGCTGTGCACTTACAGTCACATCACAGGACTGGACCGCTGAATCAAATTAGACTTTAAAAATTCAGAGTTTGGTGCAGCCCTAATAATAACTAACTGTTGAGATGCCTGCCAAAAAAAGGACAACAGCATTTTATTGGAATAAGAACAGTACAATGCTCTATTAACACATTCATGAGATGTGTTAGAATTAATTAACTGGGTGCCAAGAGCAACAGTAACACTTCCTGTGGGCTCCTGTGTGTTTGTCCTTTGCTGTGAAGTCCATCTCAACGCTGAACCTAATGAGACGGCAAAAGCGGCAGCCGGCGCTGGTGACCTCAACGTCCCCAGTCCGTGTGCTTGTGTGTGTATGTGTGCCTTTTTGATAAGTTTGGGGTTAAAAAGTGGAATGAGGCGATCAATCAGAGTGAATGAGTCATTTAGAAATTTGAAGGAGGAAAAGAAGGTGGAGGAGGACGACGAGGAAGACGGAGACAGATTTGGGTGCATATTAAGCAGGATGACTAAATAGTGCACAGGAGGAGGTCGCTACTGTAAAAGGAACAGAAGTCATCACCTTTCAAAATCACTTCCACACCTCGATGTGAACGTGTGTTTCAGCATCTATATCTGTGAATGCACACGTGACGTTAAAGAGAGCGCGAGAAAAATGAAAGACTAGACTAACATGCATTGATGTGTGTGTGTAAAAGTATGTGTGTTTGTGTGCCATGTCTGTCCGTCCATCCCAGCATAAAGCCTAAACTCGGCTCTTTTCTCCCCAAGCCAAAACAGCTTTCTCCCACTCTGCACAAATTAGCAGCAGCCCACGCTCCACTCACACATAACTGTCAGAGCACAGACACTGCAGGGAGTGAGGAGGAGGGAGGGGAAGGTGAGAGAAGTGATGAGGAAGGAGGAGGAGGGGGTAGAGAGAGGAAGACAAATTGGGAGGGAGGATGGGAAAAAAGAGGAGCAAAGCACAAGTGACAGATAATGTAGACCAGAAGTGGTTTTTGTAGCTCACAGAAGGACTTCGTTATGGCTCCTTTCATCAGGGGGGGCCTGGTGTGCACTATTGGTAATCGTCAAGAAAACGTGACAGTTGTCTTTTTTAGTTTTTTTTTTTAGCCTTAATGCTTTGTGCACATGTCCATTTTGTGTCTGCACGGCGCTGATATTAAGGCTTAGCAGAATGTGAGGCGGCGAGCAAGTTGGGTAAAGAAGGATGAAGAGCTGTTCGCACAGGAAGTGGCAGACCTATTGGCTGGCTTCTGTTTTCTGACTGAACAGCGCATCTTTATGTGGACTTGTCAATTATCTATGAGCACTTAAGAACCTGAGAGAGAGGGAGGTGTAGGTAAAATAAATGCAATGAATGGATGGTGGGTGGGGGGAGATGGAGATGGTAAAAGAGAGAGACATAGCAATTTGTGGAGAAGAGGGCCCCTGGATGAGTAGAAAAAGAGGGATGAGGAAAGGCACATTATGCAAATACCAGCAGACTCATTACCATTTCAAAACTCTGGAAAGGAAGTCGCAAAAATAGTGGAGAGAAACATATTTTTGGACGACGCCAAATTCATTCTCGCCTTCTCCATCTCCATTGCTCTCTCACACTCACACACAAATCACCACCCCGCCACTCTTTTACACTTGACTCCAGTCTCCTCACTCATTTCTCTGCATGTGAATTCTATTTCTGTGCACACTTGGCCTCTGATTTTACAATTCAGTCTGAATCTTAAGCTGGATATACACTCTGTGTCCACTTTATTAGGTGCATCTTTCTAAAAAAAAAATTAGGGTTGCTTTTAGGATAGCTTGATTTCTTTTCTTTTTTTTCTTTTTGACATGACTTCAACAATTCTGGTTCATATTGACACGATAGCATGAAGAATGGAGGTCAGTTCACTGGAAAGACCACTTGAGTATGATAAACTTCATGCTATGCTTGTGGAAAGTCTTCGACGCTAAAATCCATTTTGGCTGGCTCTGTGGCTCGAACCGCTGATTCTACTTTCGCATTGTATTGTCGTGTTGCCCACAATCCATGCTGCGACCACAGACACAAAGAGTGTAGAGGTGGATCAAGAGAGTAACTCGCCGCCCTCTCCCTCTCAAACTCAGACCAAATCCATTAGAAGATAAAACTGTGCATTGCTAGTCAAATATGAACCAAAATTATGTTACTATGTTGCCGATTTCTCACCTAAAATTGGTTCTGAAACAGTGTTTTTTTAGTGCACTGTTTGGCTGTAATCTTGAGAGTTTGGGAACAGGAAGTGGACACCATACTGCTTCCTCCACTTTGCAAACAGAGAACCAGAAAAGAAAACTAAACAGCACTAATCAAAGATTTTGCCACTAAGTTGCCTATCCCTCAACTCAAATCTTTTCAGGAACATGTTTTAGCATTCTGTTTACTGTAATATGAGATTGTTTATTACCAGCTGGCCGCCATTGTGATGTGATGACGACGTGGCATTACGTCACTCACCAGCGCGAGTGTTTATGGTACGGCGCTGTGCATTCTGGTAGTTGTAGATTTTCTACCTCTTAAGCCTTAGCAAATCCTACAGCCCTTTTTTTTGTTGTCTCTGGTCATATAGCACCAATTTCAAAAGCATTTGCGTCTTTCTACAGCATAGACGGCCCCGTTTTTAAAAAAGATCATATTTTCAGAGGTGAAGTTCTTCTTTACTGAAGTTTCTACCATATTATTGGTTGATTAGGTTAATTAGGATCTGACTGAGAAGCCGAGGATACTGTCAGCAGACATCCAAGCAGTCAGAGCCGCCCACCCTCACATATGCGTAACTTTAAGCCTTAAGAACATGTAAAAGGGTGAATTATGTGAACATTCACCCCTGTGCATTTGTCAGAAATAGGTAAATTAGCTATGGAGACAAGAACTGTTTTTTGTATCAGGCTGTAAACATGTTTATTTCTGCTGTAAAAATTGGGCACTTTAGCATGAGGGTCTTTGGGGATTTACAGGCTTTTGGAGCCTGCCTCAAGTGGCTGTTCAAAAGAACTGCCATTTTTTTCAGCCCTGGAGGTTGCCACATGGTAAATTTATAGGAAGTGATCAACAGTCAACGACTTTTCAGAAGACAGAACTGTGATTTCACTCTCACTTCTGTTTCCCTCTTGCTTTATATCTCCATTTATTCTGATTCGGTGTATGAAATGTGAATTTGTAGATAACAGATGGAATACACATAAAGAGAGCGGAAAAGCAATTGAAAGGCGACAGGATTAGTGTCGAGAAGCCAGAGACAGCGAGAGAGGTGTGTTCCAGAGGACACCCTGTCTGTAGGTCACCATGACCGCTCAGAGACTCTTGTCTGCCGGCCAGACCCCCGCTGCCCCCCCCGCCCCCCGCTCAGTGGAACATGGGGGCTTTGCAGCCGTGTGTGTTTGTGCATGTGTGACTTCATGCTTGACCTTAATCCCGACATTGTAAATTTGTGTGTTTTCTCTGTTAATGTAAAGCAACATGCCCCGACACAGTGATTTTGGGCATTTGGTAGGCAGGCCGTTTGATCTGCAGCGACCTCATTTTCTCCTGCTTGTCATCTGCTTCTTTTTTTTGTTCACAATCTCTCAACCCCACTTTTTTTTTTTTTTTTTTTTTTTTTTTTTTGCGTTTGCTTTTGCTTTTGCTTTTGCTGCAGTTGATGCTTAAAATCTCATGGGGAAGAGAGACTTTACCGCAGTAAGAGTACAATCTGTGGTGAGTCAAAACATAAGTTATTTTGAATCCTAGTTCAATTCAGAAAAGAAAAAAAATCACTTAGTCCGCTTTAAAGGTGCAACAAGTTTTTGTATTTGAATGTAGGTTAAATGAAACATGAACATTATTTCCCCTTTTATCAGCTGTAATTCAAGATCCCAAACCCTGTAACCTTGCAGTCATTTTAGTCCCAGTGACAGGCTCAATCAGCACCTGCTTAACTTGCCACTTTTCCTAATGAAAGACAACCTGTTTTGTATACACGCGCTCACCAGGGAGCCCACACGGGCTTTGGGCCCCAGTGCCAGTTCCCCAGATGGGCCCCCAAAGCCCTTCTACCATCCCCACGCACTCCCTGACCTGGCATGGATTCCCCTGCCTGGCGCCAGTTTGGTGTAGGCAGCAGTCGTTGGGCAGCTGCTTATTTTTCTGCTCAGCCACTATCAGGCTCACACACACATGAACACACACACTAACAGCCATGTCAAAGTCATTGCCCAAGGGATGTTTCCAAATGTTTTTTGAACTTCTGATGAACTGAAATATAATCTGATTCACTTTGCTTCATCTAATCTCCTTGAATCTGTTGTTTCACCAAACTGTTTAGGAAAATTGTACCCACTTTTGTAATAAAATGGAAGCTGAACACCAAAATAGGTGCAATGAATTGAAACAATAAAAAAGAGACTATTTGTTTAAACATAAAGAGGTAAGTTTCAGGCTGACTTCAAATTTTAAGTTGTCTGAATTTGAGAAGACAAGTTGAGGTAATTTTGTAATGTTTCAACTTGTGGCCCACACTTTAAGCTTTTTAAAATAGTTTTTTTCACAGTTGTTTAAGGAAGCATGCTAAAGCAAACCTAAAGCCGTTTGAGAGCTGAGGTGAAAGTAGGTTTGATCCTGAAAGAGAGATTGAAGTTATACAGGGTATACAAAACGGTGCACCAGGGCCTAATAATATCTACAGACATAGCCTGAGGTTGTGGCCTTCATGTCAACCCTGTTAAAGACACATACACACACATGCACACTCTTCACATTTTGGGTCTATCAAAGTATGGCAGAGCGCTCAGAGCCAGACTTGTTTTTGTCTTCCAGCAGAACAGGCAATGCCTTAACCTACTTTGTCTGCATCAGTGCCATTATCCTGACAGCTAGAGCAGGGTGGACTATGTGAGAGAGAGTTTGTGTTTATGTGGATGTTGTAGAGGAAAAAAAGATTTTACCATGTTATCATGTCATAAATTTTGCATACGGCCTGGCATGTTTTTGCCTTGTTGGCTGGCTGGCTCGGCTTTCCAAGACCTAGATGTCTGGAGATTGAGCTTGTGTTTGAATAAAGACAAAATCGCTTGACAAAGATTGTCAAGTTTTGCTCAGAAACAGTACAGATGAGAAGACAAAGGACAGAGACAAATAAGGAATTTGTATACTTAACAAAAATGTTTCCATTATTTTGAGTTTGTCTTTGTGTATTTACCTATCAAAGCTTAGCTATTTTAATCAGTCCAAGTTACCAAATGTTGTCACATTTTCAGATTCAGAGACCAATGGCAGCAACCCCAAAATAATAGGATGAGCAAAAATTATACCAAACAGTTCTGCATTTAGAAAATAAATTTTCATGTGTCTGGTGGCACCAGAAAATGGCCCAGGAGCATTTATTTGCATGTCCTCAGGAAATAAATGTGGGGTTTGTTGACATATTGATGACTTGTGTGCATGGTTGCTACCAAATCATAAGATAACACAGCTAACATGATAGTGCTGTCCATTCTGGACTCCCCCGGGTCTCAGTTCCTGCAAAGGTCAACACTGTCCAGGGGCTTTGTAATTGACCCTTTGCAAAATCCCGGCCCACAAATGCAGACTGGTCAGTTATAGCGCAGCATCGACTAGCTCCAACAAGGGTCTGACATCTACATGGCTGTGCTCCATGAACTTTGATGCAATCATTTCAGATTTTCTGAAAATGGCCAAATACCGTTTATCTGCAAACACTGAAATGACACACAGCTGGCTGAATGTCAGCAAGGTTTATCGTTAATTTCACTGTCTATCGTCTCGTTCCCCAGGTGATGTGATGGGTTACTTTTACACTGTGATCAGGAGGTTGTAGCTTCTATCTTTATTTTATTAACCTGTTTTCGCCTTTGACATTCTGTACGTATACTTCAGACATATATTGTATTCCCTCCTGTCTGCTTCTTTCTGTAACCACTTTTCTGTTTTCCCCAAAATTTGCTAAAATTTCTTCAGGGAGTGCAGGTAGTTACAGAGTTGGTTCCCTGCTCAGGTAAAGGGAAATGTTGCAAAATTCAACTAAGTTGAACCCAGAAAGCCATGAAAACATGATCTTAAGCTCAACAGATGATTTAACTGACTGCTGTGAATCTTTATTTCAGTCCAAATATCCATCTCTATTTTATATGGGAGGATTACTGTTCTGTGAAGTGCTAAAATGAAACTAGTTGCTAACCAAAAAGGTTATATGTTTAAAGCACAGTATCCCTAAGTTGTACAGTTTGTAAATTTACTGTGTGTCTGTTTATGCTCAGATGTAAAGATAGACAGATGGATATGATGCTCATTTAACTCCGGCCATGATTTGCCCTTTCCCTTCCTCTTAAACTCGCTTGTTAATGCAGAGGTCTGTTTTGTAAAGGCTTTTAAAAGCCATAGCTGGACCATATGAATCCAGAGGAGTTCTCTGGAAGCTATCTATTATGGATGACCACTCCAGGGTTCAGACCTTTGCTTTGCGCTCGCAAGGGGGTTCTGCTAGCCTCTGGCCAGCAACACCACCATGACCAGTGGTTGGCCCTCCCCTGTCCGGGAAGAGGAGTTCATTACAGCCTAATGGCTATAGCATGGCAGCCAGTGGTAGACTGTGTTTTACCACAAGCTCTTTTAAAAGAAGAAATAGACCATGGTTTGCTTTCTGCAATCGTTCGGACCAGTTTTCTAAGTGGGGTGGACGTGCAAGAAGTAATTGAGAGGAGACTTGGGCGTTTGCATAACTGGAAAAATAAGTTCAAGAATAGACTGACTCCTCTTCAATTACTCATAATCATGATAAACAAGCCTCCACAGGTAGATATGCCATCAAACACAGGGCTTTGCATAATGAAAGCAGTTTCATAAAAGCCAAAATCCAAGTATTATTTCACTGTATGAATCTTTTCTCATGACTTATACCTACACTCATCTTTGTTTTTGATGTTGTCCTCTGTGTATATCCAATTGTCTTTACTGCTGGCTTGTCTCTTTATATTTCCAAGGCAGGTTAGGCAGGTTGCTATCATCTCCACTGTACATAAAGAGTTTGTAGGTCTAGCTTTAGTGCACAGGGGCATTCGTGTGACCCATGTGATTTAAAGTGCACAGGCAGCAGTGTGGCAAGCTGACATCTCTCATAAGTTCAGTTTAGCATGGCTAATGGCTCTCTGTCTGCTGCAAACTCGACACAGACTGCGAAGGCATTACCATTGAGACGGAAGGAGAGGGGTGTAAAATATGAATGAACGGAGCTCCCCCACGGCAGCCACATCTCCTCTTCATAGCTCGTCTGGGTTTTGAGAAGCTGTTTTGGTGCCTTGATATTTTGAGGTCTTCCTAAGTTAGCGTGTTACCTCAACTAGATCAGAGTGGCAACATGCTTGATCAGAGGATTGTGTGAATTCCTGTATGTGTGTGTGTGTGTGCTTGCGCTCACATGTAGGCTTGTACAGTAGCATTAAGCAGCAAATAACTTTTCAGACAGGTATGAAACAGATCAAATGAAAGGGGTATGTATGTAGCTGTATACTTTCGTTCTTTGGCTTTTGTTATATTTCTAAGACAGCGATGGATGGATGGCATTTTTCAACCCACAGTTTATAAGTGTAGTTGGTAAACCTTTCACATTATCCCCGAGGTTTGCTTCGTTTGTAAATAGACAGAAATTTCAAGTGAACAAAAATGCATAACTCACAAAGGTTCACCTTGCTCCCTGGTTGGATGTTTCTGAAAGTAAACACAAGAAAGTCCTGTAGAGTGTCCTCTCTCTCTAAATAGCATGATAACAACTTACTGGTTACCAGACCAAGTCAGACCTTGATTCACTGTCCCACTAGTCACTGCTGATTTCACTTATCCACATCTCAGTATGAAAAGCACACCTGGGTGCAGTAATAGAGCACGTCTTATATTTGGGTCAGACCGAGGATTGGATCACGTTCAAACCACAACCAACAACACCACTTCCTCTGTCGGGTCTCAGCGCTGTTCTGGTCTACACCTGTGTGCTTGCTGAGTTCAGGACCCCTATTTGTAGACTTAAAAAGACAGATGGGGTGATCATTATTTTAAATACTCCCGCAACTTTAAAAATTCTGTTTAACCACTTTTGCCACAAAACAATCATTACCATTTATTTGCAACATTGCCAACACTGATCATCTGATACAGTTAACCCAAAGCAAACACTAACAAGTGGTCTCTTTTGTTTTAAGGAGTCACAGACTAAAATATCGGTCTAATAGAATCAGAGATTGTAAAGTGATAGCTCTAGTGATAGAGTTGCAACAACTCTACTGGCAGGGAAATTGTTTCACTGTATTTATCATAATATCTAATATAATATATAACTTTACCAATAAACAAAGAGTCTGCGGCCCAGTGGGACAACAGATTGCTTCTAGGGATGACATAATGTACTGTTGTCACAGGTTTATGGCTAAAACATGCTTTTTCATATAAAGGTGATGTACAGTTCACAGTAGACTGGCACAAACAGACATGAATTGTGCACTTCGTCATTTAAAATTCAACCAATACAGTACAGTACATATTCTTATGTTTTTTTTGGGCTTGTGTTTACAGGTGTTCATGCTTGTAAATCCTGACTGGGGGCATCTTGTACAGAAGCAATAACAAAAAATCAGTATAAGTTATTTAAATGTTGCCCAGCTTTTAATAGGACAATAAACCTATTTTACCTATTAATTATGAGTCTGCTCTGCTCATAATTTTTTTTTTTTGGGGTATATTTAAAAGAAGTGAGAGCATTTGTTAGCCGTGCAAGAACAGGCCAAAGACAGATGAAAACGCTGACCGATAACATAGCTGATAGCTCAGGACTCTGTACTTGTGCTGATCTGTTAAGCCTTTTAAAATATTTTTTAATAACCTCAAGTCTGTTGCCATGTGTTGGCTAAGTAAAAGAAGTGGCAGAATACACGAGGGAGGGAGTACAAGATTTTGGCACAGGATAACACTTTCTTTACACTTCGGCTGTGTTTTATAGCAGTAATAAATGAGGACATAAGAGGGGACTGAAACGTGGGCTCTCATATTCTGAGCATGTTCTGACTGTCATTAGAAATTCACTGCATCCCGTAAATCTGGTTTTATTTGACAAATAAAGGTATTGGAAGAGGGTTATTTTAGAGTTTGGTGATTGTTTTTGATAGAAATACTTTCTAGATTTAGTATCTGTATTTTGAGAATCCCAGAGATACTAATGAATGAGACAGGAGGCAGACACAGAAAGAGATGTAAAGGGGGGTTGCACAGAGAGTGTGTATTATAAATAACCTAAATCAATAATAAACGACACAGTATCTCACATATTTGGAGTCGGGTCTGGCTTCTCAGGGGAGACGGATGAAAAAAGCATCCCTCCTCCCACTGCCCCCCCTGTCACTGTGGAGAGGAGGGGGAAGATGCGCAGAAGAAGATACAAAAATAAGAGTTGCTATTTTCTTTCTCTCTCCTGAGCATGAACCAGCTTGTGGTTATGGTTTGCATGCGTGTGTGTGTGTGTGTGTGTGTGTGTGTGTGTGTGTGTGTTTGTGTGTGTGCGCACGTGTGTACATTACGAGGCGGACGCCATCCATTACTTATTCATCAGTCCTGTCTGCCTGGCTGCCACACTGTGTATTTCAGCATGCCTTGCAATCATTATGCTACATGCATTATTTAACGCACACGCGCACGCTGACTCTGATGCACATAGCTACACGAGCTATTTATCTCGGATATGCTCACTTATGGCCTTGTCTGGTTCTTTCGCTGGCTGTTGCAAATAACTGCACAAGCCCTCTTCACATAGACATTCATTGCCTTATCTTTATGCCTCACACCGCCCTGCATATACTCTTTCATACACATGCTTTTAGTCATACGTTATTTTCATATAAGGTGCACAACTCATTAAGTCCCGTACATGCTCCAAGACCCGGCAAATTGTTCTGTATGTACTTCATTTAGTGTCTGTGAACACAGAAATATTGTGTCGTGTGCTGGTTGTCATGAGGTGAACATGGACAGGTGAAAAACTTAGTTCATCTGAGTTATGCAGTTATGATGTGGATATGAAATGGCCTTTGTGGATTTAACTTCTTGGTTGGGTTGCGCAATATATTTTATATAAATTGTAGGTTGATAATGGGAAATTTATGTTATTATTAGGGCTCTTAAATGATTAATGATTTTAATCATGATTAATGATTTTAATCGTGAATAATTGCAGAATTCCAAGAGGTAATCATGATTAATCACATTTTGTAATTGCGTTTTCAATTTCGTTATTTTGCATTAGAAAACCGTTATGAAGTCCGTATTGACAAGGTTTAGCAATTTTTACCAAATTGTCTTGACAGCAAAAACTGAATGGTTCGAGCATAAAATGGGCCTGTCTGTAAGGGGAGATTCATGGGTACTCACAGAACCCATTTTCTTTCAAGTATCTTCTTTATCTCTGAAAAAATAAGAGAGTCAAGTATGTTGCCATCAGTGTGGATATCTGTCACAGAGGAAGACTACACGACCGTGCAGAGAGTCAGTTCTCTGACAGTACAACTCCCCACCAGATCGGCAAACTTCCTGCTGCTGTAAAACAGGTTAGACGCAGCACTGAAGGACTTTTTCAGAAAATTAGCACGGGCTAAAACAACAACAGCGGCTCGCAGCCAAGCCAAAGCCTTGAAATGGTCCCAACAAACTCACACCAGAAAGGCTCGATTCTGTTTTAAAACAGATTGTTAACCATTTTGTAACGCTAGCTGTGTGATGCTACAGTTAGCCCTGTCGCGGTGTGATGATTGTGATTCGCACCAACTCTTTCCTCGGCGCAGTACTCGTACACACGCAGCAGTAAGTTTGTCTCCTTGTATTTACGCAGGCGGCAGAGGGACTTTACTTTCTGTTCCTGTTACTTGTGTATAACCCCTTGACATGTCTCTTTTGACAGATTATGTCAAAGCTTTTAATTCCAACTCTTAGACTAAATGCTCAATGAAAAACAATGTTTGGGAAGTTTTATGTACTTAACTGTTTGAAGAGTCAGACCTAGTCTTTGTTTTCTCACCACAGGTATTCATAATCTACAAATTAAAACTTTAAACTTTTTTTTAAAATACAAAATTGTGAAATTATCTGTTATCTGTTATTGATTCTAGGTATTGTCCATTAGAAACAGGAAATTATTGGTTTTGGTATGTGCTTAAAAAAATCTGTATCATGCATTCTTACTCATTAGCTGTTGGAAAGCAGAAGTGCTCTTGATTAAATGTTCTGGTCTAAAGAAAATATTACTGTTCTTGCTCACTGCCATCAAACAAAGCACAATACAACAAGTTTGGATTTTGTTTGGGACACAGTATCGCTCCTCATTCTATCACTATACATGGGCACTTTGGCAGCAAATTGATATTCATAAATATTTGGATGCTAGGTCCGATAAGAAAAAAACATCAGATAGCTAAAACATTTTGAGCCACAACACAACATGGAAAAAAGTTTTAAGAATTTATAAGAGTATGATACCTTTTTGCTGCTCTTTATACTTATAAACAAACTATCTTTGATTGTTTACGTGAAGCAGTCCATCAAAACAGGCTCCCCATGCCTATGCACTGGTAACCTGCAACAAGTTTTGTGGATTTGTTTTCTCCTCTTTTGTATGGCCAAAAAAGCAGTGTCAAAAAGCTGCCCACGTTTCCCGCTTTTGTTTGCTAAGCTGCCGGCTCACCGCCACTGATCTTTGACCATCTAACCTAATGTCCATACATTGATTTTTACCACATAGTTCATGTGGTGCTCTTCTGCTCAGTTTCAATCTGGTCACTGCTCTCTCCGACAGTGATTCTGCCCCGTTCTAAAAATGAAATGGTGTTTGTGTGCGTGTGTGTTAATGCCACTGTGGTTTGGGCTCAGTAGCGTTTGCTGTTATCAGTGTCATGGCTGCATGAAGCTTAGCTAAGCCTTTGACGTCAACACCATACAACAAGCTGATAACACAGACCCTTATCGCAGCCAGGTGTGTGGGTGTGTTGTCTGATCAAACAAAACTTGGCTTCCTGGATTCTACACTGAACTTCAAAAATAGCTCCTGCAAACACACACGACGCAGATCACTCGGCGTGCACAAACACACACAAATAACATGAGATGCAAAAAAATCAGTGTTTAAATGAACTTAGATAATGTGATTGCTGTTGGGTTTTTGAAGTAAAAAGGTTTCCTAAACACCATGTAGGCCTAAAAGCAACTCAGTTACATTCATTGAAAGAGATAGTGACACATTTTTGAGGTGGTGGTGTATTGGGTCCTTATCCATTGACAGTGTATTACAAACAATAAATGTCAGGCTGCAGTTTGACTTGGGTGCTAAGCAATCTACTGCTGTGGAGGGATCAGCAAAAAAAGCATTTTAGCCACCTAAAGGAAGTCCCACCAAAAAAATCATTATTTAGAATATTTTACGGCTTTACCTTAATGTCAGGCGGTGATTTCCAACAGGAATGAAAAAACGCAATATCGCTCTCTTCAAAGCTAGACTCCATTAAGAAAAACACTAATTTATTTATTTTCATTGCTTAATTCAGGACCTGCTGGTCTACAGCTGCCTCTATCTGTTTTTGTTTATTTGTGTTACTGTGTAACTTTGGTGATTAAAAGGATAAGGTAGGATTCAAGGAAGTCACAAAAAAAGACAAACAAACTTGAAAAAGCGGTGGACCAGCAGCTCCTGTGTTCAGTGTGCAAAAATGACTGTTTTTCTCAATGGAGTTTGTTGGTTGTGACAGAAGCATAGATAAAAGCCATTAACAGCTTCCTTGTTGAAACGGATCATCTGATGAAAAGATAAAGCAGTTAAAATACTCTCAATATATTGTATACTTACACTAATATTGATTTTTTTTTTAGACAGATAAAATATGTTTTGTTGCTGACCCCCATTCACAGCAGAACATTGCTTAGCTTCTGTGTAAAAACTCCAGCCTGCTGTTCCAAACTGGGGATCTGAAATGAATGAAATCTACCATGTATAATAAGACACCGACTAGAACAGTTGTGGTACCCCATACAGCCCCTTAAAAAAAATAAGAAATGAAAGAAAGGTATTTAGATACATGTGGGCACATCTCTATGTTAGATATGTTTTTCTTTTCCATGTTGGCTAGTTTTAACAGGGTTTTTACATGTGTACATGTGCTTGACAAAAATTTAAATAAGTAAAACAAGAAGGATTGACAGCAGTGGGATAGAAAGAAGGGAGACTAAGCAGTGCCTCGTATTGTCCAAAATACTCTCAGTCTGACCTAACCTGAAACAAAAACTTAATAAGTATAGAAAAGTCTTTCTCCTCACCTTAAATGCACTCATAGTCACCTATGCATGTGTTTTCACTCTCTTGCCTGATTAAACTTCTTCCCTTTGTGGGTGTGTACAGATTTGCTTCCCCACCCTCCTCTTAGTTTGGTTTTACCTGGTAGGGCGGATGAAATTACACCGTAATCATTCTCATTACTTCATACAATTGGGTGACGTCACATATTTCCCATTTTAGCTCCACCCATCTTCAGTCTGAGCAGAGTATGTCAGAGTAAGTGAAAGCACCTGTGTGGTTGTGTGACTGTAACAGTCAGCTCTGTGGGAAATATTTGGACATAATTTGGTTAGAAATCTGTAGCTATGTCTCTAAATATATTTGTGGTTGCAAGGGGAGATACCTGATTATTGACTGACTGCATGTAAATGCTATGTTAGATATACAGCAATTGGGATATTGTAAATGATTTTAGGGAGTCGATGAGTGTCACCTTGAAGTTAATTTGGCATTGTTTTTGTTGTTGTGGACTCATTCTGAAGTTGCAGCATGTCTTTTCACTCACACTGAGTCTTAAGCTTCTGAGTGTGTGTTCAGTTTTGAGCATGTCATTTTCAGATTCTGATATGATCAGGTAGGAAAATTCAGATAATAGCTTGATTAAGTTTTATTGGAGAGAGTAAGGAAGTCAGGACACATTTAATTTATTTGTGGCAGCCTGCCACAATTAAAACATCTGCTGCCTCAAATTCATTTTCCATCTCTGGAGCTGGAGTGTTGATTAGGAGCGCTGTAGGAACATATATACCATTCAGTTATTTATAGCACCACACTGTCAGAGTGCAGAGCACGCTCTGGGCACAGATGGAGCAGTAGAACATCATGCACATTGAAAATGAAGTGTTCATTCTGCTGGGTCCAAAGTTTGCAATCACTGGCAGAATCTGCTCCTCTCATCCATCGATCTGATCTGATCTGATCCGCTGAATGGATTGACAGATCAGTTGTCCACCTTTTGAATTTAGAGAGGGGACACACAATAATACAAATGGACATACGCGCATTTAAAAGAAAAAATAACTGAAATCACCCCCCCCCTTGCTGTTGTCTACCACCACGCATACACTCTCAATCTATGGGAAACCCTGGAAGTTCTTGTTTGCTAGGATCCAGTTTTCCTCAGTTTTGTTTAGAGCCTCTAGCATAGTGGAGAGGAGTAGAAAACAACTTTCAAGCACCACTGGTTGTCACTTCTGCATGTGAGAGGACATTTTGGTAAAATGAAACTCTCACAACTGTCCCACGTTGTGCTGCTGAGCGCCTCTTGAGTCTTTGCTGCCAGCACCATCAAGCTCAGTTTACAACTGGCATCCTGTCACTCCTCCAGTCTTTGCATGATTGAACGGGGGTTATAAAGTAGCCACTTTTGAAAATGAGAACTGGCCCAAATTTGGTAATTTTCATACAGTTACACACATCCCAGTGTAAACAACTATCCGTCACGCAGTCCATCGCCTCCTGCTTGTTTCCATTCACTCCTGTTGGCCGAGTATCAAACTGCTCATTGACATGACAGCAAGACATATGTCAGGTGTTGCCCCCAGAGGAGCACTTGTTCATTAGTGGACTCTGATGCCACTCGATAGGCGAGTCCTTCAGCAGCCCTAATTGCTCCTCGTTATCATTTAATCTAAATCTCATCACTCATCTGCAACACATTGAGCAGACATCCATTTATAAATGATTCAGCTTCTCTCTCTCTGTTTGTTGTTTTGTCTTTCTCAGAATTTTTCTTTCATGTTTTAATTAACTGCTTCACTGCAGCTCCTTAGATGATTATTTTATCATCACTTTATGATGGTCATTTTCAGCTTCCCTCCTGCAAGCACGACCTTCTTTTGTAATACACATTGCTCTCTAGAGGCACAGAATTTGTAAAGTTATCATTTAAAGGACCATTGTGTAGGATTTAGGGGGGTATTATTGGCCAAAATGAAACAGAGTATAATTAGTGTGTTTTCTTTAGTGTATTATCACCTGAAAATAAAAGTCATCATATTTTATTACCTTAGGTTGAGCAGTTTATGTCAATATAGGGAGCGAGTCCTTGCCATGTTTCTATAGTAGCCAGGAGTGGACAAACCAAACACTGGCTTGAGAGCTATTCACATTTACACATCAACATTCTGTTTCTCTCTCTTTTATTCAATCTGGACTCTCTGCCTCCCCAAACACTTTCAGTGGGCGTGAGTTACTTTTGATAGACAAACTCCTTCAGCCAATCCCAATGTTAGCATTAGTGTCTACTCCTCCACTGCACAAATGCGTTTTCCGTAAGACAGTCACAGTCTAAAAAAACAATTTATCTAGTTTTACCCTTTGTATGTGACATTCACCTTGCTGATAACAATCCCCATAATGTTTTCGCAATACATTGTTGTTGCCAGCATATTTTGCCATTTCTCATTCAGCAGCTAGCTGCCTCTATTCTACTGAACACCAGTTGGTCCTTGTTTTTGTCTTGTTAGAAAAACAATTATTTTTGATGTGGAACAACTTTATTCAGCATTTTTACTGGTTTAAATCACTTGTTTTAGAGAAAAAGAGACCTCTGCAGAAAATTTGGCTCCTGGTAAAAGCCTCCGGAAAAATGAACACTGATGGACTCCTAACCAGGAGTTTAGACTTGAAATATAGGAGACATTTCAGCTGGTTGCAATCTGCAATCCTCATCGCTAGATGCTCATAAATCCTACAGAGAGCTCCTTTAAATTATGAAATATCTGTTTAAATAAGACCTAGGGGAAATCGCCAACACATGCTACTCACAGAGCAATGAGGCTGGACACCAAGCCGAAGCAGTGAGCAGCATCTGCTACGTACGCAGTGGACAGAGACAGTGTCTTCAGTGACTGTTCTAGTTGCAAGGCCAAGCAGCAACCATTATCAGCGAGTCAACTTCACAACAACTGTCTGTTCTGTTGAGCTGCTGGTGTGTGGGAGGGTTTTACATGGAGACGATCCAGAAATGTGTGTGTGTTTGTGTGTTTGTGTCTGTGCAACAAGTAACACACATCAGGAACTGTAAGCAACACTGAGATCTGTTCAGTCCAAAAAAGCAGAGGTGGTTCATAAAAGTAGAGTTTGTCTAGTCAAATGAGAATGTGATCACAATCTGACGCCTCTCTGCCTCTCTGCTGGTCTGTGAGTTTTAGGCTGAGAGAGGGAGAGACTCCCATAAAATGCTCTACATGCCTGAGACTGCCCTCTGATGTCACTGAGAGAGGGAGAGAGAGAGAGAGAGAGATGTGGGAGGGGACCAGAGGAACAGAGGGAGGGAGAGAGAGAGTGGCAGCCGGAGGGCAGAGCGAAGAAGCACGTCAGTGAGAGAAACACAGCGAAGCGATAGAGTGAGAGACGGAGAGTGTGAAAGACAGGGAGGGAGAGAGATCTGTTCTCACTACGAACAAACCAGGTTGGTCTGCTGTATTTTTCGCGCTACAGTGGACTTTACAGCTCTGTTCAGTCGCACTTTTTTGGCTACAAACACACACTTTTACTCTCTCTTTCTCTCTGAGATACTGTACACTACACTAAACACACACACACCCACACACACTCACACACACACAAACGCACGACAACTGGACAGCAAGGCACAACTGATGGGTAAGAGCTCTTGTTGTTATGCATGGATCACTGTTCTCTATGTTAATGTCTGAAATAGTCATTTAGTTTAAACTGGTTTGTAAATTGTTGTGTCTTTTATTGGATGAGTTAATGTTATTTGTGCGCTGATTAAATCATATTTAGTTGATGTGTATCCTTCATATAAACTCATCCGGCTGATGTACATGTTAGTGTGTCTGTGTGTCCACTTGAGGAGAGAGTGTATGTCTGTGTGTTGGTTCTCAGTGTGGGCGTGCAGCTTTGAGTGGTGGCAGTGTTTATTGAATGGTAGTGATGTATGGTGACTCTTGCTCAGCACCACTCAGTGCAGCCTTTAACTGAATGGAGCAGATGGCAGTGGCTGTGTCTGTTCCTCCCCACAGCCTTTTGTGTACATGCATTTGTGTTTATGCCTCTATGTGTGTGTGTGTGCGTGTGTGTGTGTGGTGGGGGATTATGTATAAAAGTTTGTGTTTTATGAGGGATTTCATAGCTCAAAATCAGTTTCACAGAAGAATTCTTCACTGTTGATTGCTCAGCTCTTATAGAAATGACTGAATATTCTTAAATGCTCCACTCTTACAAACATATAAGAATCACTTCAACTGTTTCTGATTTCTGTGCTCGACGACATTTTTTTTGTTCTTGCATCATTTAATAATAGGAGTTTGTATTTTGGTTGGTGGCCATAGCATTTGCATTGTGAACATGTGGCTCCATGGCTCTGTTGTAGTTTATGTGTGGTCACTGTACTTTATTTCTGTTAAAATACAGTTACAGAAAATAACTGTTTCTGTCAAAAACAGTAAAAGACTGTATTTCTGTTAAAATACATCAATAGACTGTATTTTTGTCAAATTACAGAAAAAAAAGCAAGATATATTTCTGTAAAAACACGGTAAAAGACTGTATTTCTGTTCAAATACAATAACAGACTGTATTTTTGTTCGAATACAGTAAAAGAAACAAGCTGTATTTCTGTTAAAACACAGTTAATTACTGTATTTCTGTGAAACTACAGTAACAGACTATTTTTTGTTAAAATACAGCAATAGACTTTTTCTGTCAAAAAAACAGTAACAGACTGTATATCTAGTAAAATACAATAACATACTGTAAATATACATAACATGCTGTATAAATAAGATGACATACTGGAAATGTACAGTAAAAGAATGTATTTCTGTTAAAAGACAATAATACATTGTAGTTCTGTTACAATGCAGTAACAGACTGTCTTTCTGTTAAAGTACTGTAACAGAGCTGGTAGAAAGGCCAGTTACAAAAGGCATGTCAAAGTGCTGTTTCTTTTTTCTTAAAATGACTTCATTAGTTTCTTTCGATCTCTTTAACCCAGTGGAGTCAGTCTGTGAGCACTCGCTGTCCTCAGAGAAAGAGAAAGAGAAAGAGAGAGGGATGAGGAAAACAAAGAGGTGGTGACACACAGTACAACAAACTACCACGCTCTAGGGATATTCAATGACATATATCACCATGCCTACACGCCCATCCCCAGACTTGACAGTAAAGCTGGATGCACATGCAGGCCATGTGTTAAATGAGTTACATACAGTCATTGGTCCTTCCTTCATCTTAAGCCCCACCTCTTCTCCCACTGTCCAGCCAACCGCTGACCACGATCCCACCAGTCGCCATGGTGTTTGCCTCCCTCCTCTGCTAGCACCTGTGCATGTGGGGCTCACGGCTGGGTAACACTGTCAGCGATTACTATTCATTCTTAATCTGCAAAGCTGCTGTATGCATTTTTTTGCACGGCTTTTATTTTTATCACACACACTTTTGAATTTTACATGAGCGCATGCACTCAGTTCCTTATAAACTATGACTAAACATGCATGGGGTTTCGTCTGAGTGCAGAGATGCCCGGTGGGGCGAGGAGCTCCCTCGGGACTCCTGGTCTATAAATAACTTCCCCTGTGTGATCCATGATCTTACCCTGATCACAGGAGAGGGGGTGAAGGAGGGAGGGAGGGAGGGAGGGAGGTCAGGAGAGGCACAGCGACTGATGGATGAATAGATGAGGGACAGAGAAGAGGAGGCACAGGCTGACATTTCATGAGTCGTGTTTGTGTCAGTTTTTGGTGTGCTCTGCCAGATTTCACATCATGCCTGCAAGTAGGGAAACCTCACAACTCCATGGGATTTCACAAAGTAAACACAATTTCCCGTCTGGAAATCAACAGAGTTTATCTGACTTCCGTCTCTCGTCTTTAACGGTCCTTTAGCCGCTGCACATTCACAACAGAGCCGACTGCACACTTTTATAGTTAGTAATAGAAAATCGTGGTTTTTGTTTGCCCGCCTGTAGTGTGACCTGGAGGAATGTTTGCATTATCATGTCCGGTGCCGTCGGTGTGAGTAAGCTTGTGCGTCCGCCTCTCCTCCCCGTTGGCTCAGCACCATTACCTCATGCCACATTCACAGAGTGCCATCCTTGTAAGCTGGGCTAATTACTTCACAGGTGCCTGCATCCTGCTGGGTGCTGTGCAGTATGTCGCCCTGTTTGTCTGCTGCCATTTACAAAGCTTTGTTTACTGTAAACATGCCTCTGAGGACTGTTATTCTGAGAGATTCTTGTTGTTACTGTCATACTGCAACAGTACTGTGATCCTGCAGAGCCATGTCAGATTGACCAGGAATTGTCAGTTAAATGTGACAGGGATGTGTTTTCCTGTGTGCTTTCAAACCTTATGACAGTGCTTTAAAACAGCTTTTAAATGACCCAGAGCAGGAACTATAACTTCTAACTACTGTAATTGGGGTCTCTTTAGTGAGAAACACCAAAAAAGAAAGAAACTATGGAGGTATAAGCATGTATTCTCGGCACTGGACTGACTTAGAATAGAAAACAAGTCTGTGGTTCAGGTCATCAAAAGGTTTCTTTTCCTAAATACATCTGTGTGTAGCTACTATCGCAGCCTGCAGACTGCTGTGGCACTACACTATATTGTTAATGTGTAAGCCAGTGCGGTTAGCCCTCTGAGTAGCTGGTTTAAGGAGTGATTACGCTGCCATCCTCTTCCTCATCTCTCTCCCTCTGTGCCACCTTGTAGCCCCTCAGCTTGAGGATAAGTGGCTGTAATTAGTTTTTTTTCTGCATGGCTTGTAGCTGGCCGTTGGTTGTCAGTGACCAGCCATTTTAACAGAAAAGGCGTGAAGACAGAAATTTAAGATTTGAATTTACATCATTACTCCTCAAGGAAAAACTTAGTTTGGGCTCATTTGTTACTGTTTCCATAATACACACACATCTTACATCCATACTTCAAGATTTAATAAAACACAAAAAATGTGTACATTATATACTGCTTATGGAAACACAATATGACACATTAGAAAAGTATACAACTTTTTTTTCTGTAAAGATGGACACCTTTCCATTTTTCTCAAGCTTGAGTGCACTTTTAGCATGCTTGTTGTGCCTGTTTAATAAACTCCCCAGTTTTGAATGTTATCAGCTCATTAAATGGCTGCTATTAATTGTTATCACTACCATTGTAATGTTTAAGATGAGACAAACTGCACCTACCAGTACACCAGAGGGTGCATATCCAACAATAAGTTTAGCTAACAAAACTACTTGGTTAGGTTTAGGAAAAGATCATAGTTTGGGTTAAAAGAGATGTTTTTATAAACTTAATTTAGGTTTTGTATGTCAAGTACATTACGCAATTACTTTACTTTCGGGTGTTAATATAAGTCAACATTCACGTCTGCTTTCTCAAGGGACACCAACAGCAGTCTCCTGGGTGAAAGTCCCAGACCTGTGTGTTGTTCTTTATCCCAATACTTGGACTTAGTTGTTCTTTATACTATGTCACCTGATTTCACCAATTGCTCTCATTAAAATTGCTCCATCCACTAGTGTTAGTACATTAAACTTAAGTACATTACACAAGTGACATAAGTTAAGTACGTTATTCAAGTTAACCTGCAGGCATTGATTCATAAGTCAAAATTCACTTTTGCTTTTACATGGGACACAAACAGCAGTCTCCTGGGTGAAAGTCCTGTGTTTGTCTGTCACTGTCTGTCCCGATACATGGACCAGTTCCTCGTTATACTAGGCCACCCGATTTCCTCTGCTTTTGTTAAAATCACAACATCCACTTAATGTCATCTCATAAAAACTAACATATATATGATGCACAGTAGGTCCATAATACCTCAAATCAATACTCCTGTGACAACTGATAATAGCCATGGGCTGATAACATTTGAACCACTTGATACGTAAATTCATGGCTACAGTCAAAACTGCTTGTGGGTATAGTGATGCAGCCTAAATTGTTTATTTAGATCAGGTGTAACGGTTTTGGTAACCAGTTTTGCATGAGGTTATAATTGCATTTCCATGAGCAAAGGCCAGGTTTTATCACAGACAAAATACACAGAGTAGTTTTGGCGGCTTTAGCTGGCAGAGGCGCACACTCCGACCTTTATTTCCTATGAATGATGATACTGCATGTCACCCTCTTCATATATGATTGATGTCTTTTTATTTGCAAGTTTTCTTCTGAAATTTAGTAAATGTCATATATCACTTTATGTGCATTTGCTGTTCATTTTCCCAAAAGAACTGCATGGATTCTTTTATTACACGCAATCGGTAAAAGCCAAATGTATGCATGTTTTATTTTGCAGTTTTGGAGGTGGGAGGCCTCGTGTGTTTGTGAAAACAAACAGCCTTTGTGAAGCCTGTGGCATGCTTTCTGAGTTAGGCACTTGGGGAACGATACATAAATAGAGTGGAGGTCAAGGGCAAGTGCTAGGCTAACTCCAGGGGCCACCCAGAGCTCTGTTTAGCAGAAATAGGGATGGCAGGTCGTTCGGTCCAAAGCTTGCCGACGTGAGTCTGCATGGGAAAATATACAGTAGAAAAAGCGTTAATTGAGGTGATGCCCTATGCATGTTTGGCACTGTGATGCTGGAATAGCTGGCGCCGGGGTCCCTCTGAATGGGTCCCAATGGTACAGAGTGGCACACTGTTTGAAGTGCACTGACCCAACAAAAGGTTTTGTTTGTTTGGCCTTGATGTTTACTGCTTATTAAATGTGTGTGTAAACAGTTGACAAGCATGTATGTGTACATATATGCGTGTCCAGAGATTGGAGGAGAGGTGGTGGGCTGAGCATTTGCTATGGGTCAGAAAGAAAGGCTTTGTTTGGATAACACGGATGATTGGCACAGTGTATTCAGAGAGAGAATGACACACAGTGGCATCTTCTAATGGGCCTCGCTTTCTATGCGCATGTATATCTGGAAGTGACAAACACACGTTTGTAGGTCAGAGGTCCAGGAATCAGTCAATCAATTAACACGCACATGTACACACGGTTTCCTCAACAGAGCACGCCTGATCTTAACCATTGAAAATATTATTAAAAAGTGAATAAAGCTGTATGATAAATGTTTAGAGAGGCAGCTAACTGGTATTCAAATCAAGAAAAGTGTATGGTTGGACTATTAACACATGAGCTGGATTTTTGTGGACTCTTCAAAACTAACCTTGGTTTAAGCCTTTCATCTTTTCAAAATCAAAACCGGAGTAGTTACTTCTTATGTCCAGCTTTCACACGAGTCGTTACAAGCATGGTGACACAATTCAGAATCAGAATCAGAATCAGAAAAAGATTTATTGCCAGGTATAGTTAACACAATACGAGGAATTTGTTCTGGTGGGTTGGTGCAACATAAATATAGAAAAAAACAGATAAAATAGAAGATACAAATATAGAAAATAAAATATAAAATATAAAAAGTACGAGTCTAGCAGTGCAAAACAAAACAAGTAACACAAGTAACAGTGTAACAGTGGAAGAAACAGAACCATGGAATTAAATTAAAGTGTTATATACAAGAATGGTTGGAGTGCAAGATATATATTGATATTTACATTGAATTTCACATTTATACAGGTTTGAGTGCAACAATTACACACACACACACACACACACACACACACACACACACACACACACATGCACCAGTAAAGCACCAGCATGTCTGGCCCCGACCACACCCTTTCTTCTCTCCCTGCTGTCCCGTTGGGTGGTGTTAAGTTTCCTCCCCGCACTCCTAACCTGCCCGGTACCAAAGATGTCATTGGCTATCTCAGCAAGTAACTGCAACTCCATCACCACCTCATTGGTCACTGGGGATGCCAGGACATCCGTGATAGGTCGGAGATGCTCCCTTCTGGTTTTAGGGTATTGATAACTGGCAGAGGGCTTGGCATGGCACGAGATGGTTCTCTACGGAGCACATATCGATCAGAGAAGACTGAATGATACACTGGAGGTTTCAGTTTTGAGATATAAAATGCAAATTGAGAATTTGTATGGAAGGGTTAGGGTTACGGGGTTCTGTGTTTTGGAAGATTTCTTCATGCAGAACCTTAAAGCCTTGAAAACTAGATTGTAAAAAAAAACCCTTTTTTTTTTGTAACGCACTGCATCATAACCCCAGATTGACATCAGTTTTGTTGTGCTGCATTCAAACGCTTTTCACAAGCCTGTAAATCTCTGGGACCTGAGAAAATTGGTTTGATTTCTTTTAAAAACATAGAGAAAAAGCTATGAGCTATTAGTATTAGTATTATATTAGTTTATTTTTTAGCACATTCTTAAGGTAATTTTCCTGTTTCTTTGGGGTTTTTTGGGGGGGCATTTCATTGGTGTCTCTCTATGTTTTTGAAAGAAATCAAGCCAGTTTGCTCAGGTTTAAAGGGTTAAAGTAGAGACCTGGCTTTCTTTCAGTGGTTTAGCTTTATAGCCTTAAATGCACTTGAAACACCTACACATAGACAGCTCATGCTGCCTGACTGTATCTATAGCACTGCCAGTTTTAGACAGAAAAAATAATAATAAATAGATAAAGAAGCATGTTGACTGTTTGATCACAGTACGCCATATTCCAGTTATATATCAAGGATTTAAAGTTGTCAAAGCTTTTTGGGGGCTTTTTTTCTAGTTTTCAGTTTTACTACTTTGTGCTGCTGTGTTGTTTGCTTGTTTTGGAGACTTAATCAGATTGCACTAATTCTCTGATTTTTGTATGTCTACCATGTGGATGCAGTGATATTGCTTGTGCCATATTTGCTCTTAGTATCCATGTTTCAACAGCCTGCATCATTCAGATAAAGCAGAATGGATGTTGGGAGATTAGATGTAACATAAAAGATATTTTTGCATCAAACATGTTTTTTTTTTAAGTCTGCAAGGGTGGATTTTGTGATAGTTTGACTTTCTGACATGACATTTGTAGGGCTTATATGACCTTTTTGTTTTAGGATGTTTTTCTCTAACTGTTTTGTTCAGCCTCTGTGCAGATTGTGACAAATGCAAGTGTGTGGATTTTGGGATGTATTGTTGTCTATATCCTCTCAGATGTGTGACAGCACTGGGAATCCATCTTCTTCAACATCACACACAACTTCTCTGTAGAAGACAAAGACACACACACACACACACACACACACAGAGGACAAACATACAGTACACTGTCAGCATTGCACTTACAGTAAGCAAAACATAGTGTCACTGCTCACACAGACACAGCCAAAGTGGAAACACACACGCAAATACACACAGTAAGTCTGTATGCGTGTCAGCAAATCCCTGCTGCAAAACTCATGTTGCAGGGGGATTGTTTTTGCTCTTTGCTGCCATGTTTCATCATTCTACCCCTGCGTGTGCTATTTTGTCATCTGCGTGCAGGAAATGTGTGAAGGTGTGTGTATGAGGTTTCTTTTAGAAAGATGTTTGCATGGATGGATGTGTGTAAAGAGTATACGAGGGAGGCTTCCTATATGCTTTGCCACTGCCACAGCACAGACTGTCACTCTGATGATCTCAGGCGCTCTAAATCGCAGACAGTTTATGTTTTCATGTTTTGCTAATGCTCTTACCCAATGTGTACAACTCTAAAACAGGCTTAAATCCCCAGTTTGCCAACAACCAATGTGAAGTGTAAAGCCGAGTGCAACAGTCAAGGCTGCAGCGTCCAGACAGCTGATGTAACAAGTGTTCATGTGTGTTATTTGGATCAGGGAGGACAGGGTATTTTGGCTGCTGTCAGAGGATATTAAACATTTTGGACCTTGAATTAATTATATAATTGTACTATAAACAGATATTCTGAGAAGAAAATTACATGAATTTTCTTTCATAAATCCCCTAGGAGGCTGAGCTTTTACCCATGTTGAGGATCTCCAACTCAACACTAGTAAGAATTCCATTTTTTTTTCTGTGCCAAATTGAACTCAGCGACCCTCAGAGACAAATCTGCTGTCGGGGTCAAAATCTTTACGGCACAGTGGACATGTTGGACTAAATGTGGAATGCACACCACAGAATTCTTTCTGGGAGACCTCCTTGTTATGTGGTTCACATTTTTTTTTTTTTTTTTTTTTAAGATTTAATAATGCATGTGTTTTTCTTTTGGCAATTCATAGCCTTTGATTTGCAGCTGTTTTTAGTGGAAGCCTATTTACACTGGTGTGATGGGGAAAAAAAAGAAAAGCAAAAAAGAATGATCTTGTAAGTCATTTTAATGAGAAACTTTCTCAAAATAATGGTGCAATTTCTCAAAGAATGACGTTTTATCTTAAAATAATAACCTGGTTCCTCCTCAAAAATGATGTAGTATCCTGAAAAAAATGGCCTACTATCTCAAAGTAATGATTCGGTATCTTAAAATAATAAAATTATTCTTGAAATCATTACTCAGTATCTCAAAAGAGACAGAGTATCAGTTAATGACATAGTATCTCAAAATAATGAATTGGTGTCATAAAATAATGACAAACTTCTTGAAATTATGATGGAACATCTCAAAAATGACCAAGGATTTGGAAATATTGATCTTGAATCTCAAATTAAGATGTGGTGTCTCAAAATGATGATGTATTACGTCAATTTAATTACTGAGTGACTCATAATGATGACAAACTTTCTTGAAATTATGACCTAGTATCTCGGAGTAATGACAGTTTCTCAATAACAGGACTATTTCAAAATAATATTGAGAAACATTGACCAGTTTTTAACAACTTACTCAAAATATTGAGTTAGCACCTCAAAATGTATGTTATTGTTGTTTATGTTATGTTATGAATTTCAATATAACGACAAGCTTTCCTAAGTTATGACTTTAAATTTTCTCTCATTATTTTGAGATGTTAAGTCAATACTTAAAAAAATATTCTCTTTATTTTGAAATACTGATACATTATTTTGAGAAAGTTTCTTTTACTTAGTTTTATTGCCTTAACATGAATTCTATTTTCATCACACAGGCAGAAATGGGCTTCCATACTCAAGAATTCAGCACTGTAAACACTTTTCTTGCTGCATGTTCTAAATAAGCTCCATCTCTCTGTGCTTGTTTCCTCCACTCTCCCATCTTTTCCCTCTCCTTTTCCCTCCCACCTTCTTTTCTTCCTCCTCCAGTGGACGTGAGTACGGCAGCACTGCCCATGCAGGTGCCCCCCACCACCACAGCCATCCTTCCCATGGACCTGCGCGTAGTGGACCACCCCCACCACCACCACCACCACCAGCAGCCTCCCTTCGGCCTGGTTCCCCAACCCCACCCCACGCCACCCGTCTCCACAGCTTGTCCCGCATCCTCCGAGCCAGGCCGCGGGCCAGTCAACAGTAAGTAGGGGATGGTCTCTGGTTGTCATGTCTTGTGGCATAAAGTCCTGGCTACATCAGACACTCTCATGAAAATCTCCCACAGACCACCAGGAGCAGCAGCTGCAGCAGGAGCTGGTATCTCTCAAACACAAGCAGCAGCTCCAGAGACAGCTCCTGATCGCCGAGTTCCAGAGGCAGCATGAACAGCTGTCGCGACAACATGAAGTCCAGCTGCAGGAACACATCAAGGTGAGCGGATGAGTAGGGGAGTCCTTTCTTGGATTCCGCTGTAGGACTGTTATCAGCTGACATGCGTCTTGTGAAGGACAGGAGGAAGCATGTGTGTGTGTAAATGATGGAATTATGGTGGTGTAATCTGATCTGGAGGCAGTATTTTGCTGCTTAGTCATCCCCATGGGAACCTTGGCCCCAATAAACCTTGTGTGCATGTGAATTTTGTATGTGACTCACTTTGCTAAAAAGCCTCATTGGTGTTGCCACGACCAGAAAGTCAGCCAATGAGAAGCATCAGTCGGGTACAAAAATAGCTCCTCAGTCTGTTCGGTCTCCCGACTGAAAGCATTTAGCATATGGGTCTCAGCTTGGTGATGTCATGTCCTTTAGAGTAGCCAGCGCTCAAATCACAACATAAGCTATGGTCACACCTTTTTAAAACAATGCCCTCTCTGTTTTCATACTTTTTGTCCATCCTGAGTTGTGTCCTTTTGATGCCTCTGCGCTGGTGATAGCTGTGGCCAGAGGCATTCTGTTTTTAGATTAAAAGTGCGTCCATATGTCTGTCCATCTGTTTGTCCCATTCTCCCGTGTGCAATATCTCAAGAACACCTTGAGGAAATGTCTTAAAATTTGGCACAAACATCCACTTGGACTCAGCAATGAACTGCTTATGTTTTTGCTCTCATAGGGCAAAGGTCGTGGTCACGTGACCTTAACTGTGTCGGTCTTAAGAATGCAATATACCAAGAACGCCCTGAGGGATTTTTTTTTTTTTTTAATTTGGCACAAACGCCTACTTGGACTCAAGGATGAACTGATTTTATTTTGGTGGTCATAGGTCAAAGGTCAAGATCACTGTGACCTGTGTCATCCCAGTTAACACCTTGATGGATTCTTTTCAAATTTGGCACAAATTTTCACTTGAACTCAGTGACTAGCTGATTACATTTTGGTCAAAGGTCAAGGTCAGTGTGACCTCACAAATTATGGCGAAATTTCATGCAAATGTCTCATGGGATAAAATAATAAATCAATGGCATTTTAACCAAAAGGTCAAAGGTCAGCATCCCTGTGACATCATAATGTTCTGCAAAAACACTTTCTTGGCCATTACTTTGCTCCATAACTCTGGAACAGAAGGGGAGACAGTTGGTCAGATACTGAATTGGTGGTAATTCTAGTTCTTCTTGTACTTTCTTGTCTTCTATAGTCTTGTCTCTCTCTCTCCATCAGCACCAGCAGGATTTACTGGCGCTCAAGCACCAACAGGAGCTGTTGGAGCACCAGAGGAAGATGGAGCAGCAGCGTCATGAGCAGGAGATGGAGAAGCAGCAGCGGGAGCACAAACTCCTCCAGCTGAAAAACAAGGAGAGGGGACAGGAAAGTAAGTAACAACCGCTAGAGCGTTACCATTTTGATGCCTTACGCCCTCATTAAAGTGACATCCATGAGATCAGTTATTAGACTTAATGGATTGGCATTCCCGTGGTCCAACAGTATCATGAACAAGCTCTAAACAAAGTGGTCATGTTTGACCTGTCATACAGTCACTCTCTATCTCCTGAATGCTGCCAACATGTAGCTGCGCTGAAGCTCTGTGTCACATTATCACAGCAGGTGTTAGAGAGACTTGGCCCCTCCAGCCCCTCTGTCACAGCACCTGTCTTTATTGCCCAGCAGTCAGAACAACCTGACCTTGCACATTCACCACAGGGAACATCAGAGTAAGATGGCCAAGACGAGCAAGACATTTGAGTGGCACACGTGCCCTCCTTTGTCATTTGTTCTCTTGTGTTGTTTAGTTTGAGGAACAAAATGACAGCAATAAAATAAAACCAGGGAACTCACTGTACCCTGACATCATAAATTTGTACTTGATGATATTGTTTCTTTTTTATTTCTGTTGCCTTGGCCATCATTGCGTCCTTTATAATAGCATTATACTCACCAAACTACTCGCTGCGATCTGGGAGCACGATGACATTTCTACAACAAAGTCAGAATCTTCTAGATGAGCAACAGCTTCGCCAGATTATCCAAGCCATTTTACTTAGAGTTAATATCAAAAGCCTGCCAGAAGTGTTGGTAATAATCCCACATTAGCAACCTGTGTATGCACAGTTGTGGGTAAATAGAGGAAGTTACATATGGATTAGGAAGTGGAGCTGAACACTGTGATGCATGTTTATGATGTACAGTTTTGGTAATAATTTCACAGTTCCCTTTTTGTTTTTGCATCCTAATATGTTCATCTGTCTTGGGTATTTATTTAACTCTTTAAAACCAGTTTCTTGCAAAAACATGGAAAAAAAAGGCAATGAGTAACTTCACATGAAATGACTGAAAATTTTGCAAAAAAAATAGTTATAAGAAATCACATGAAAATTACCTGAAATTAGCTAAAAAGAACTAAAACAGGAATGACCTGAAAAAAGTGTCAAAATAAAATGAAAATTTTAAATTATATATTTTTTTCTTGTAACCTAATTTTAAATATATGATTATAATGATCATAATTATAGTTTTCTTGACATTTAATGCAAAGTTGCTGATTGCTTTTCTTCCCCCTGTGTTTTTGAAAGAAATCAAACCAATTTACCAAGGTTTCAAAAGTTTCAATGCTTTGAAAGGCATCAGGATGCAGCATAAGAAAACTGATGTGGAACCAGGTCTGAAAGGGTTAAACTCTATCTGATCATCTAACTTTTACTTCTGTCAAGCTGCTTTTTATGAACGTTTGTGAGATTTCAGCCCTTAATTCGGTGTGTAAAAGTTATCATGACTGATTGAACTGGTGGCAAGACCTTTGAGATTTTGCAGCATTCTTTGAGATATATCATGAGAATTAGAGAGCAACAAGGGTACCCATACTGTCATGCTGATCCAGAGTGCTTTCACTTGTACAGACAAATAAAGCTGTCCTGGTATTAATGTTCAAATGAGCTTTGACACAATTACAATTTTTGCTGGCAGAAGGAAAGATGTATGGCTGTGTCAGGCCAATATGCTGTTCTTGTTCCTGTAACTGTTTAATATTGTAGACATAGAGGGCGACATGACACACTTTAATTTGCTTTGTTGTTGAAAGGTGCTATTTACATAAAATTGCCACAGTAAATATGTTACTTAGTGTTTGCATCCACTTAACACAAGACTTGAAGGGCTTTTAAAATGTGATAAAGGTGCCTCCTTTTGTCACTCTGGTGTCTGTATGTATGTATCCAAATAGTATCAGTGCATGACTTAGCACATCCCGCATATTATTATTATTATTATTATTATTATTATTATTATTATTATTAATTTTACTATTACTACACAAACAACAACACAAACAACTATTGGATGATCTGCCACTGTACAGTATAAATGTTGGAAAAAGGCCTATTTATTATTATTTTTTAAATGGCTGCTAAGGACAAGAAAATGACTTTTGTTTTTGTACCTTAACTTGGTGCTTGTAGTTATAAAGTTAACATCGGTCCTAGTCATGCAATGACATGAGAGATATTTCCAAGTCAATTAATGTAGTAAATCTGATGTGTTTTATAATAATGACTGTTAGTGTGGCTGTAACATGCTGTAATGTGGTATTTTTTGAGCAGGCAATGATGGGTTTTTAAACAAACATTTCGGCACAAATTCATTTGAATATACTTCATGGTGGACCCACAATTGGAACTAGTATTTTTCTGTCAGTAAAATCCTTTTCCTCGACCATTCTCCGCTTGGCAAAGTGAGGCTACGGTTTGACGTCTATGGAAAGAGCATTGGGTTGTAAACAGAGGAGGCTTTGTTAAGCACTGCAATAAATTGCAGAGACGGCAGCCCCATAAAAGCCTATTTCCTTCAGTGGCAAAACAGACATATTGGGATGTCAGCACTCCCAGCCGCTGATTTAGAAAGCATATATTAGCTGTTGTCACATTCACATACTGTATTTACCACTTTCTCTTTCAAGCTTGACACATCACCTGTTATCACTCCCACTGTCACATTCTTGAAAAAACACACCTCCACTGTTTTTGTTGTATTTTCTAAACCCCCTTTTTTGCCCCCTTTTTTTTTTTCTCTCCCCTCCCCCCCAAACCGTCACTTTTCCACGTCTCCCTCCCTGGACAATTTGTTTGTACTGTAGCTGTGAAATGAGGGTGGTAATTGAGGAGAGACCGGGAGCTGAATGAAACTCATGATGTGTGTCTTGGAGGCGAGTTACAGAGCTGTCTCCGTGGACTTTCAGTGAAACTCTGATGCAACACTGTGGGCTGTGCATGTAGCAACTTTATTTTTATTCATAATTTCATGGATTAATGTTATAATCTTGATGTTACTGTCACAAATTGGACAGGAGACACAGTTGCACTGACGCACAAATATCTCAAGAAAAGCAATACTGAAGGAAGTGGGGGTTTTTTTGTATGAGGAAATAAATTAAAGAAGTACAGAACCCTTTGGTTGCTGAGTCTCTCTTTATCTCTCTGTCTCTGTCAGGTGCAGTCGCCAGTACAGAGGTTAAGATGCGACTTCAGGAGTTTGTCCTGAACAAGAAGAAAGCCCTGGCTCAGCGAAACCTAAACCACCGTCTGCCCAGCGACCCACGCTTTTGGTATGGGTGAGTGTCACAGCCCACCACAACAGAACCACTTATGGCTTGGGATTTGACCTGTTGTGAATTAAGATATTAATAATAAATCTATTTTTTTCTGCAGAGGAATCATATTTACACAATTGTAAAATTAAGTTGATTTAATATTTGAGAAATAGAGAAGCACAATGAGGGTAGAGCATTTTTATAGCCTACTCATTGTCACCCATCGTGTCAGCTAACTACCTGGAGTTAGAAATGTGCATCCTCTTTATAGCAAGCATCATTGTCAATTTTTTTATTGCATTTTTTTTGCATGTTTCTGTGCCATCAGTAGCCATGGCCAGTGGCATTATGATTTCAGGTTGTCCATCAGGGAATTAATTCAGATTTGGCACAAATGTCCACCTTGTGTCATGGATGAATTTATTAGTATGTGATGGTCAAAAAACGCTATGACCTTGTGTCCATCTCATTCTCATGAAGACAACATCTCGAGAAGGCCTTTAGGGAGTTTCTTCAAATTCTGCATAAACATCCACTTGGACCTAAAAATGGAACTGATAAGTAATTGGTAGTCAAAAGTCATTGTGACCTAACAAAACATACTTTAGCCATAACTCGAGAATTCATACGACACTATTTAACACAAATGCCAAACAAGATGAAATGATGAATTGGTGACATTTCATATAAAAAAACGTCAAAGGTCAACTTCACTGTAACATCATTGTTGCTTATCACTTTGACATTTTCTGGCCATTACTCTACGCCATAACTCAAGAACAGAAGGGGAAACATTTGGTCAGATAGTGATTTGGTGACACTAATCCTGGGTGCCCAACTTGACCAGTTCATAGAGGCATACTGCAAGGTGGTTATTTTTTGTTTTCTTTAGAAAGCCTCAACAAAAAGTTTGTTCAAATTAAATACTTTTACACAAATTCTTAACGAAACGCTGGATTGGAAAACAAGGACTAGATTTTGTTCTTTCCACTTTTTCATTCTAAACTTTTAGAGATCTTTAAAGGGACATATTATGCCTTTTATTATTTTCAGTCATCCTTTAAGTGTAATGTTGCATCTTGGATGCTCAGGTTAAACATGGCTAAAGTTTCGAATTATGAGGTCAACGTGTGTAAAAGTTGCCCCTTTGAGGAAAAAAGGTTTCAGACTGTTCTGAACACTGTTTTCAACCTTTTTTTTAAAGTTTGTCTATAAACTGAGGTCAGATCATGACAAATTTTTTTATATGATGATCTGCTACAGACCTCTTTAGCCAGTATTAGATGCACTGCTATATGAAGCTAAGGCTAACATCATGGAAACATGTAATCTTGGTTACCGATGTTCATTTCTCCCTAATTTTGGATAATATTCCAGCTGGTTGTGATAAAAATAAAGCATATAAGCATGCTCTAGTAGAAACCCAAAAAAGAAGTATGACCCTGAAAAATGAGCATTATAGTTCCCCTCTAAATGTTTCTTTGTGATTGTGCATTTTCTGGTTTCAAAGAAGCATTCCACACAGATGAAACCTTGATGAAGTTATCAAATATCGGCGTGTATTGCTTTCTTGTGTTTTTATGAGCCTTTTAGATGCAGCCTTTTTAATCCAAGCTTAGAAAAATTGCCACATTGAGAAGATATCAAACATAGAAGCCGCAATAATGAGCGTCCCTCATCATCGTGGCTTTGCAAACACGGAAAACCTTGTGGTGTTATGAATCTCCGTTGTGTGTTTGTCCCTGCGCGTTGAAGAACGTACCAACATCAACATTAGCATCTTTGAGAGTCCTCGCCAGCTGCCTTGAAAACTACAGAAGAACCAATGAAGGAACGAGGCTTTGTTTCTGTCGATGTTTGTAGTCGGTGATTGACAGCTGGCTCTCTTTGAGGTGTGTTCGTGTGTGCGTGTGTTTGAAGTGGGCTGAGAGAAAAGACAATGGCACCTCTCCTGCGCTTTAAATATTTGAAGAGGCTTTAAGCAGTCAAACATCTCTGCCAAGGCAGGAGATGATAGAACCATCCAAAGAAGATGCCATCAGTGAGGAAAACGGTTTTCTATCACTGTCAACCACCATCACATTTCTCCTATTTCTTTGGTCTCCTACCTTTGTTCTACCTGTTTGCTTTCTCCTCACTTCTTCCACACATTTTCCCCCCACATTTCCCCTCGCAACCTGTATCTCTCACCTTCTCCACCCCTGTCTTTGTGCATTTTTCACTCACCTTTCAGAGAGAAACTCGACCTCCTTGCTGTCCTACGGTGAAAAAGACAAGCAGAGGATGCTTTCAGCTTTCCCATCTCCTTACCCTTTGTCTTTTTCTCAATTCCACCCACATTGTTGTCCACTCTGCTGCACCTTTTGAATTGTTGTCCTTGGGAAGGGAGATTGAAGCTGTCTTTGTCACTACACCTTTTGTGTGTGTGTCTATTGAATTTCAGATAAGGTGCAATACAGCGAGCTTGGCAAGCATTCATAAATACTGATGTATTTAATACATATTTTTCTCTTTTTTTATTGTAGAAAAACCCAGCACAGCTCTTTGGACCAGAGCTCTCCTCCCCAGACAGCATTGTCAGCGTACACTCACCCAATGCTGGGCACCTATGACTCAAAAGACGACTTCCCTCTCCGCAAAACAGGTACAGAATGGGGCCGAGGTTTTGCTGAGATATTGCTGCTTCCTGACTTCCTTCCTGTATTCCTCCACCTCTTTAAAACCAGCCGCCCATTGCATGTGTAGAGGGGAGCCCTAATCTTCCTTTTCCCTGCATTAGCAATTGAAATGGCTTATTGGGTTTCACATTGGGCACATTGACCAAGAGTCAGCCACTGGAGGATTAAAGGAAGCCCCTAAAATAGTATCAAAAAAGATATGACTAGTTAATTTATGAGGTCTTTTGAACCATTCTAATGTAAATGAGGGTGGATGGAGAGTTTAATCACAAAGTGGAAATCTTAAAACCAGTAAAGGAATAGCTGGACATTTCGGGAAATTTGCTTATTTGCCTTCTTGTTGAGATGTCAATATATTTTGTAAATATGTAGCACGAGTCCACAGCCTGTTAGCTTGGCATAAAGACTGGAAGCAGAAGAAAATATCCTGTCTATCACCTCTAAATATCACTTACAAAAGCCCCTTTTCAAGACACGACTATTTTGCTATTTTGCTGCCTCACTGCAGAATTATGGGACAGTTTTCTTGCCTTTAATCCAGCGCAGGAGGTAACAGCATCAAAATAGTGTCAGGTACAAAGGCAGGGCAGGACCATGGGTGGCACGGCTGTGATGTTTTGATGACATGTTATGTGTGTGACCCATTGCGGCAGATTTAAAAAGCAGCTAGTAGTAGTAAGCAGCTAAATCATAGAAGCGGCTGAAAGCGTTCACAAATTGGGAAAGTATGAGATTCGGGAGCTCCTTTCCCACCCAGCAGAGGATGAGATCAGGTGCCATATAACAAGAGTGCGTAAATGATTGTGGTTGTCATGTCATGCCATCTTTAGTGTTTGGAAAGCGCCGCTGAAGTGTATGTCATTTCTCACACTAGACGCATACACAGTTGTGTGCCCCCTTCACGCCACCTTGGATTTCACTATGCCAGCATGCTATCTAAAATCCCACACTGTTGGCATAGTTTGGTTCTGTGTAAAAGTGCAAGAATATATGAAAAACAGGACTCAATAGTGACCCTAAAGCATGATTTCTGATTTAAAAAAAACTGTATGTTATTTTTCTAATTTGTAGAAAAAACAAAGCGTTGAAACAACAATTTGACAGTTTTATTAAGGGTTTTATTCTGAACTATTTTTTTGCCCAGAACAGCTGTTGGGCAAGAGGCAGACTACAGGAAGTTAGCAGTTGCAGTCAAGAAAATTCCTTAATTATCTATCTAAATTTTTCAATGTATAAGGATTTACAGCAGATAAAAGTGGAAATTTTTGAAGATATGAGCCCAAACTTGTTTTCTTATTTCAATTCAGACTTTTACTTCATAACCAGTTGTACAATTTTTGATAAAGAGAGTTTTTCTTTCAAAAGCCAGTTGGCTAAGCCGGCTGTCTAAGATACTGACTAACTCATTCAGGCACACTCCCTCTCAGTCATCAGAGATAATACTGTTGAACAAAACCACCCTCGATGACTCTGAGAAGTGTCCTAGGGAGCACGTAAAAACCACCAGTTCCTGCCTTTTTGGATGCTTCAGACTGTTATTTCTCCATCCTTCTGTCCAAGTTGGCCAAGCTGTGATTGTTCACTTAGCGTCAGCAGCTGCTTTGGCAGTATTGCTGCCTGCTTTCACAGCTGGAGGCCAAGCTCTGTGTACTCTGCACTCCTGGCCACCTGCTGTGAGCTGGAGGCAGGAACGATTTACCCTGGCACACAGCCTCAGACGGCGAGTCTCAACTTTCAGGGGCACTCAGATGTAATTCAGGAATTTCTTGGGGTGCCAGTAGTGCTGAGAAACATTCACAACTTACAGTTTCACAGCTCAAACTGACACAAAGCGCATATCACTGTGAATGTGTAAAGAAAATGACATCTTTTCAGGATAAATGAAGTTTGAGATTTGTAGGCTGTGTGCTTTGTCTGTGTGTCAGTTGTGAGAAGAGGCAGAGCGGGAATACTGACATGTGCGCACATACGTCCCGGCTGTTGAGGAACTGTTGTGTCAACAGTGAGCAGGCATGCTGTAGATCAGATTAGACGGGCAGACAGAGACGGACTGTGTTCAAGAGGAAGTGAGTGACAGTGGTCACCACAGTTGTGCACCGCTCTGACGACAAGAGCTGTCACACATGACGTTTTTTGCCTGCAGTGACCCAATTTTGTAATGTATGCGTGTAAATTAGAAATGTATGTCAAGAAGTGAGGCCAGGCATACAGTATTTTCCAACAGGGGTCCATTGTTCGATTCTGAGGGGCTCTGTGATAATGGAGAAGACAGAGGGCCACTTTGAATGCTGCGGCAGGAAGTCTGTTAGGCCTTCATGACAGACAGAGACTTGTCATGCTGACCCCTTTGTTCCTCGCTTTTCACAAATCAACACACACACAAACCACAGTGTCCTCTGACCATTTAAACCCTGCAGGACATCCACATACAGTAATAAAACTTCCATTTTCTTTATTTAATCCCTCACATAGTTTTACATTTAAACACATTCAGCGCAGAGTACAGTGAGTTAGCTGGTGGATCTGTGTCTCACTCGAGAACATATGACATATTGGTCGCATTTTCATCTGACTTTTAGACCCATTAGCTTTGAATTTCACTCTATTTTGTTGTTATTTGTTGATGTATGTGATATGCTTGCTGTTCATGTGGTTAAGTTGTGAGAACACCAGTGCTTGGCGATGTGATTGCTGGTGTCTAAAAGCCACCGATACTAATACTTTAGCAAGCTATTAAACAGGTTATGTACTGCAAGAAATGCAAAGGCTAGCCTGCTGTCATTCCTAGGGCATTAAATTCAAGTCAGCACAAAGTTTTTCACCTATGTAATGTAGTTATGTTATAGGTATAGGTCACCTAATATACTTGTTAACTTACTTTGTCTCAACTTCATTTCATGTTACCTTAAAGTATGTAACAAACATACTTATTTTAAGCGAAACCATAATCTTTTTTCGAAACCTAACCAAGTTTTGTTGAAACCTGAAGTAGTTTTGATGACAAAACCTGTGTTTATTTTGAACACGGAAGTTTGTTTTGAAAGGACACAACCTCACGAAGATCCAAGAAGTATCAAAACATTGTCTTCATTACACTTGTATGGCATAGAGTAAATGTGCAGGTGCTACTTTTCAGAAAACGTCCATAATCAAGTTTGTGAATACCACAATAGTATCTTATGGACTCTTGCCATATGGACTTCTCTTGTAAATACGGTAAACACTCTTCCCCACTGTAAGGTAGCATAAAAACAACCAATAATAGGTGGCATTGATTTTAGCAATTTCATGTCACTTTGCACAGAAGGTCTCACTGATCAAAATGTGATCATCAAAATGTCAAATCAGCTCTTTTGTATCACTATGCTGATATTCACTTTGTCTACCCACAGGAGAGGTAATAGATTTTGACTTTAAATTTTAAGACAAATGTCAAAATAGCTAAGAATTCATGTGTTTAAGAACAGCATCCAAGAGATTTGCAAACATCTTTCCATCTGTTTTTCTGTCAACCTACAGTATGTTCCTCTATCTAATGTATCATCCACGTGGGATATTTCTGGGAAGCTCCACTGATGAGTTTCAGCAAACTACTCTATTGATTTCCGTCCTTCCTTGGAAGAGCAGCACGGCTTCCCCCAGCATGAAGCTTGGGACTCCCATCTGTCAAAACAGATGAGCAACTGATCAATATGTTTTGTATCAGAGAACCAGTTTCCTCCTCCACTGCATACTGAAATATTAAGCACCACTTATAGAGACGTTTAATCTGTTATTGATATGTCATCAGATGGGTAGAGGCAGGGAATTTGCAGTTTTAATGGCTATCCTGAAGTGTGAGAGTGGATCAGGGAGACCTTTAAAGTTATTTGTTTGTATTGAGCAGTACTGTGTAATATGAGATAACTTGTAGAGGCAAAGCATGCTAAGAGAAGGCACAATATGGCAATTAACTCTTATGAGATGAGACATTTGAGGCCAGGCCATGTGTTAGCAGGTGATCATGCCTCTGGGCTAGCAACAGCAGAGGCTTGAGGCATTATCTTTTGGCGTTGTCTGTCCCATTCTTGTAAATGCGATATCTCAAGAACATCATAAGGGAATTGCTTCAAATCTGACAAAAACATCCACTTTGAGTCAGTGTTGAACTAATTAGATTTTAGTGGTCATAGGTCAAAGGTGAAGGTAACTGTGACCTTGTCTGTCTCATTCTCATGAATGCGATACCTCAAGAACACATTGAGGGAATTTCTTCAAAACTCTCCAACTTGGAGTCAAGAATAAAGTAATTACACTTTGGTGGTCATAGGTGAAAGATCAAGGTCGCTGTGAACTTGCTTCAGTCTCATTTCCAAGAATGCTATATCTCAAGAACACCTTGAGGGAATATCTTCAAATTTGGCACAAACATCAGCTTTGAGTCAAGAAAGATGAAAGAAAGATCAAGGTCGCTGTGAATTTGCATCAGTTTTATTTCCGTGAACACTATATCTAAAGGACACCTTGAGGGAGTTTCTTCAAATTTGGCACAAACGTCCACTTGAAATCAAGAACAAACTAATTGGAATTCTGTGGAAGAAAGTTAACGTGACCTCATGAAACATGTCTTTGGCCACAACTCAAGAATTCATGCTATAATCATGAAAAAAATCAGTCAAATATTTCTTTAAGGAAAAAATGATGAAGTGGGTTCATATCCATATCATATCCAAAAGGTCAAAGATCAGCTTCACTATGACATAACATTCTGCAAAACCACTTTTCTGGCCGTTATTCATCGTCAAAACTCAGGAACAGGAGGTAGATCTTCTGTACTGCTACATCCACATTTTCACAGACATGGATGTAAACTGTTACTGCAACTTGACTGGTTTGTGGAGGCATACAGTTGGAAGCAGTACTTCTAGTTTTGAGCATTTTAAGTGAATATACAATGCTACCTTGGATTCAAGAATCTTGTGTGTAGCGGCCCAGACAATTTTCTACCTCAGCAGTAAGTGTCCCCACAGAAAAAGACATGCTGTTGCCTGACAAGAAAGAATGTAAAGTTACAAAAGTCAGAATGTGCCAGAAACTTTTTAAAAATGCTGTTGTTGCTGTTAAAAAAATGTTTTTTTTTTTTCTGGGCAGTCAACATTGAAAAGTATGACAGTAAAGAATGCTCTAATGAGGCAGCACATACACCTTTGCATAGAAAAAGCTAAAGGTTAAAAAATTAAGGGGAGAGGCAGTTATGCCAGGGGAAAGAGAGAAGTGGGGATCTGGAGAGAGGGAAGGAGAGGAGGGGATGGGTGGATGTGGAGGAGAGAGAGAGGGCTACAGTAAAACGCCAGCATCAGCAGTAAAACCAGTCTGGGCCCTCTGCAGCGAGTGTGTTTGCACGTGTGCACACTTGTGCGCTTTTGCCCAGTCGGCATTAACACCCTTCAAAGTCACTGCGTCCTGAGGTGAACACCCCATGGCGACCAGTGCCTAGCAAACACACACCCCTACTTCACCCTCCTCCTCTTTCTCCTTTACTGTCCTCGTAACCTTCCTCTCCACTTCTCCTTTTATCTGTCCATTTCTTAATGACTCAGGACACACAAACACAACCTTGACTGCCCCCCTCCTCCATTCCATCATCTCTGTATTGCCTTGTTTTTTCCTCCCTTGGATACCCACCAGATTGACCACAGTCACCTTTGCAGCCTGATGTCAAATGGTCTGCAAAGTGGAGGCTTATAATGTTTCCTGGCACACCTGGGTTATATATTTTTTTTTACTTTAACACATTTATGATTTAGCATGTGCGTAGAAAGTCATAATTAGGGCTGCAGTTGACCAAAGAGAATCTCTATCGACTGAAATTCTACCTACTCCTCAACCAATTGGTTGGTCGATCAGGAAAAAAAAGTGTTGTATGTCTACCAAAGCATTTTTTTCCTGTCACAGGGCTTGACATCAACACTTGCCCAGGGAGAGTTACCTCTGTGTTAAGTCAAGTGGAATAACACAAATGAAAAAATACATATTATCTGAAAATAAACTGCGCACTGCTATGCTTTTCCAGAGTTGCGTCCACAAATCTGTCTCACCACTAAGCATTGATCAGGACTGATGAGAATAATCTGAAATGCTCATCACTAAAGAAGTTATCTCTGGGGTTGACGACATCATATGCAATGTATCGTCACTAGCATTAAATATCTCTTTAACGTTGCATGCGAGAGGAACTTTAGGAGCTTTGTAATCCAGCCTTGAACTGCTGTGTCTTTTGTGCAAAACTAAATCCGACATTGATGTAATATTAGATTGCTTGTTACTTGTTGAAGGACAAAAACCACAAATACCAACCATCACAGAGAATAAATACAAGTGCTAAAAAATAACAGCTGCCATTTTACAGCTGGGAAAAGAAATGCTTTGGTGGACACAGCCTTATTAAACTAACACCAGTGATTGTCTGACCAATGCAAATTTGGTTGAATGAGAGCATATTGTCCAACCAGTTGACCAACTGACCAGAAGTTTACAGCACAAGACAAACTTGTGTCTGCTTTTGATTGTGGCAATTTTCCCTCTTTGAGATGCATAAATAGGATATCTGATGTCAGCTGAATTCTGAGCACCATGGCTCATTTACTCTTCTGATTATTAACGAAATGATATGGTTATTATATGATTTGGTAATCAAACAGACTTACAAATGAATGCTTAAGTGCACAATTACAAACTTCATCAGCAAATGCCAACAAATACATAATATGCCTGCATTCATTAAACTTAATTCAACACCAAATGCTTTTCATAACATAATCAGTACTTAATGGAGGAAATCTGAACTGTAAATTATTGTTGTTTTTTTATGCTGTATACTGTGTAATAATTATGGGAATAATTGTAGTAATATCAAAATGTCAGACTACTACAATTGCCTGTGGACTATGCTCCTTCTCTCATAGTCTTTCCTCCTCCTACTGTCTCCAGTTCAGCTAATGCACAGCATTTAATCCTGACCCGCTCCATCCCTCTTAACAAAGACTTTGGAAGAGTGCCCTCCACTTAGAAGAAGCTCTTTTTTTTAAATGATTGAGTTTCATAAGTTCAGCAGCACGTTCCCCTTAAAATTGAAAGTGCATTTGAAAAAGTACTTAGACATTATAAATTCACCCTAGGTCATCTTATCCGCACCGACCAGGAGGTGGATTGAGTGCTTGTACCTATTTGAAGTACATTAAAACTTTGTGTGGCTTCATCCCACCTCGATAATTGTTCAAGGCTACAGGAAGCAAAGGCCAAAGGGTTTTCAGTGACCCCGAGGGCTTTAACCTGTTTGATTTTCAAGGCCTGGTTCTGCCCCTGCACCGCAAAACAGGGTTTCCAAGACATTCATTTGTGGCGGCCCGCCACTGTTAAAACATCTGTCACCAGAAACTGATTTTCTATTTTTGGAGTTGGACCATTCTTAAGGAGCACTGTTGAAATATATGCACCGTGATTATTTATTTCACTACACTGTTGGAGCACACAGCGTTTTCAGGACACAGATGGAGCAGTACAACATCAGGTGAATTGAAGGTGAAACCTAACTGTTCACTGGGTCTAAATGTTTGCTTTCACTCACAGTAGCTGCTCCTCTCATCCATAGATCTGACCTGATCAGATCTGAGCAAATGGACAGATAAGTTATGGAACTGCAAGTTACAAAGATATTCACGGAGAGCTCTGCCCATGCTGAGATTATGGAAGCGCAAAAACCTCGAAATTGAGCGAGGGGACGTGAAACGATACAAAAGAACATACTCGTTTAAAAGAGAAAAAACGTTTGCTGTCAGAAGGTTAAAACCTTAATACATTAAATTAAAACATTATTATTTTAATTTTATTTTAATATATTTAATATAGTCATACTCCCAACTGTGTGTTCTTTGTTTTTTCACGAACCAAACCCAGTACCAACTGCAAATCACCTTTTTGGCGAGTCACCCATGGGTACCCGACGCAAAGCAGGACTCTGCTCTGAATAGGTCGTTCAACAATAAATCGCTACAGTACACAAAGAAGAATCAATTGCTTCAGCTTGGCTGTACCAAAAAGTCCCTGCGCCTGCTCTGAGACTAATGACCGTAGCATGGCCTGTTTGATACAAGGTTGTGGGACAAGCATTGGGTCAAACATTGGTCAACCGTCCAGCTTCAACTAATTGAACGGAAGGAAGCCGTTGGAGGAGGGAATAAAGCTTCCCGTGTCTGGAACAGTTGAGCAGAGAGACGCCAAAGAAAGATTGTTCAGAAAAGGTCAGGTCCTATCCCTGACCTGACAAGATTCCCAGAATACACTGAATGCTCGTCTCTTCTCTGTCCTGCCCTCACGTGGAACTCGCTAATACAGCTCTTATCAAAGCTAGACCAGGAGTTCCAAGAAATATAGGACCAGGCACATACACACTCACTCACACATATGCACACAAACACACATGACAACAGACAGTGGCAGTTTTTTGTAATTGAAAGTGTCTGGAAACAAGCAGTGTTGACTGGCAGAGCGTGGAGGCAGCATCATTAAGCGCGAGGTCAAGAAAGCTGCCAGTTGGCTGCCTCCCCTCTCGTTGCAGCGCTTCCCACTGTTGTATGATGATGGCTAACCTCAGCTCCCGAATCCGTCAGCCAACACATACAGTGTGGCCTATAGGGACGAGCTCATTAGCCCCACAACATGCCCCTCATCAAGCTCCCACTTGTGTGTCCCGGCAATCTACCACAAAGCCAGAGAGACACTTTAGAGACAATCTGTCATTTTCACATTAACGGGGCTAATTTGGGGTCTAACACATTAATATTTTTAGAATGGGTGGCACAGTTAGAAATGAGATATTTTACCCTGCCATTGCTTAGATCTACTACTTATCTGCCACACATTTGTTAAATGGTATGGAATAAGCTTGATGACAAAAACGATTGACAAAAAAATTACAAAAAGTATTTCATTTATATTAAAAAGTCTCAATTAATAATATAAAGTATTTCATTTATATTAAAAAGTCTCAATTACTTTTAAGTACTTTTTGTCTTTAAATTTCTTCATGTCCCTCATCCTCTCAGCCTCTGAGCCCAACCTGAAGCTTCGATCGCGGTTAAAGCAGAAGGTGACGGAGCGCCGCAGCAGCCCTCTGCTCCGAAGGAAGGACGGTCCCATCACTACTGCCAAGAAGCGTTCTCTAGATGTGGCTGGTGAGTGATTTTGTTGCTGGATTTTGTCTGCTGGTTCATGGTAAATATATGTAGAATCTGATGTCCCCACTACTTTGACCAAATAGTAAATGAGATTAAAAATATATGGAAGATCAATGATTGCCAAGCACCCTGATGGCTTACTTTTCCAAAAAAGTGAAGTCAGGTAGTGTCATTACTTATTTTTGTGAGGTTTCAGATGAATAAAAAACCCCATCTAATCCACACTTCATACAATGTATCCTCATAGAACAGTTCACATGATATCCTATGAATTAATGACAGTTACGTAATTAACGTAACCTTACAAAGGTTTGTTTAGGCACTTAAAGTTACTGTGGTTAGCTTTAGGAAAAGAAATATGGTGAGGAAGTACCTTAAAATGACAAAACTCACTCAGAGTTCACACAATTCTGACCGTGACCCATCGACCACCCCAACCTACCTTCTTGCAAAACCGCTGGGGACTGCTCTCTTATTTAGTCCCACCAGCACATTGGTCATGTGAACACAGCCTTCCAAAATACTTGAGATATGTTTAAATTTGCATAAGTTTTAGTAGGGAAGCGTAGCGTTTGTAAGAACAGCCTGCAGAAGGACTACAGCTACACAAGGACAAGGAATAACGGAGTCATATTTCATCTCAGAAAGCTCAGCATCTCAGGCCAGCATATTAGACAAATCTAATTTCTGTTTTATGTGTGTTGTAGAGTCTGCATGCAACAGTGCACCCGGCTCAGGCCCCAGCTCCCCCAACAACAGCTCCAGCAACATCCCCAATGAGAACGGGGTCACTATCTCCAGCAGCCCAGGAGAGGTAACCAACATATGACCATTAACATTTGCATATGCATGTCTGTTTTAATGAAAAACTCTTTTTGTGTAAAAAAGAAGCGAGGTAATGTCCTGTATGTAACACTGTGTCTGTTTTCTGTCTAAACGCTGTGACTGTTTACTGTAATATTGTGTGGTTGTGTGTGTTCAGGCCTCCCTGCTTCAGAGGTTGGCTGCAAGGGAAGGTTCAGTTAGCCAGCTCTCTCTCTACACCTCCCCTTCTCTGCCCAACATCACCCTGGGACTGCCAGCCACAGGCCCTGCTAGCTCTGTGAGTACAGCCAGCGCTCAGTATTATAATGATATAATACACCAAAGAATATTTAGCTTGCTAAACAGCCCTCATTGATTATTTTTGGCATGAAGTTGCCTTACATGTCTACATCTCTCTCCCCATCTCTCCCGTTCTGTCTCAATTTGACCCTTCTTTGTCTCCTTCCATCTGTCTCTTTCGTTCTCCTTCCTTGTGTTTCAATCTCTCTTTCTGTCTTTGCAGGTGGTGTCAGGACATCAAGATGGTGAGAGTCGTCTGGCATTGCCTGCATTACAGCAGGGCATTCCTCTGACCCCTCCGTTCCTGCCCGCTGCCCACCTGCCCTCCTACTTGGCATCTTCAGCTCTGGACAGGGAGGGGGCCGGAGGGGGCACGGCTGGTCACAACCCCCTTCTCCAACACATGGTACTGCTGGAGCAGAGCCACAATCCAATGGGTCAGTATTCACTGCAGTTCATTTTCTACAATTGCATTTTCTGCAATTTATTTTCTACTTACCTCTAAGCTATTAGTAACTCATGTATAATAATAATTATAATAATAATAATAACAATAACAATAATAACATCATCATTATTAGAATATTATTGTGCCGTATAGAGTTCTCTACATTTTTGCTTTGCTGTACATTTTTACTATGACAACTATGGGGACTTCACATTTCCTTAACCCCTTGAAACCTGAGCATATTGGCTTGATTTCTTTCAAAGACGCGGAAAGAAGACGATGAGCAGCTTATCAAGAAATAACCTAAAAATAGCAAAAAGTTCCTAAAAAAGTTACAAGAAAAAAAAATTAAAATTGAAAAAAAAAACAACAGGAAATGACCTGAAAAATGTGCATAAATAAAATAAGAATAGTATATAAATAATTACCAATGATAAATATTTTTTCAAAACCTAATTTTAAATACACAACTATAATAATTATATATTTTTGATTTTTTTAAAATTTTTTTTTTTTTATTTTCTCTTTCCCTTTTTTTTTTTTAAGCAAATTTTTTGACTAATTTTTTTAAATTCGCACATTTTTTTCTTTTTCTTTCTTTCATGTTTTCAAAAGAATTCCAACCAATTTACTCAGAGTTCAAAGGTATAAAGGCTTGAGAAAGGCATCTAAACAAAGCACAAGAAAACTGATGTTGATCCATGTTTCAGAGGGTTGATTTGACAAACATAATACATGTACATAAACCAATCTTGGTAATTTGACAGTTTATATCGAGAAAGTAAAATTAGCCTTCATTGGCTTACTGTTGTATATGACTAATAATCTTTTAAAATAAGTGACATGCGGAACAAGACTGATTTTTTTCTTCAAGTTTTTTAAGTAAGTTATTTAGTAGTTATTATTTCTAAGCTATTTGTTTCTGTTCTTAGATGTAACATCACCTGTACCTTGTCTACATATTTCCCTGTTTATCATGCCTCCGCACAGGTGACAGCCGTGACAGGCACGTGATATCTCAAGAACGCCTTGAGGGAATTTCTTCAAATTTGGCACAAACATCCACTTGGACTCAAGAATGTATTGATGAAATTTTGGTGGTCATAGGTCCTCATCGGTCTCATTTTTGTGAACACGATATCACAAGAATGCCTTGATTGAATTTTTTCAAATCTGGCACAAGCATCCACTTGGAGTCAAGGATGAACTCATGAAGTCAAGAATTTGTTGGTTTAAGGTCAAGGCCACTGTGACCTCACAAAACTTGTTTTTGGCCCTAACTTAAGAATCCATATGCTGATTATGACAAAAATTTCACACAAATGTTTTGTAGGATAAAATGGTAAAGTTACCACGAGGCAGTGATTTTAGTTTTATGACTGGGAGCTCATTTTTGTCATTTCTACAGTCCTCTTTGCAGTGATAACATTTCACTCAACAGCTTAAATTGCAGTGATTTCAGGGCATACAAACACAGATATACATAACAGTCTACATGACATCACAATCATGATGCATCAGACATTTTTTTTTATTTTATTTTTTTAATTAATTAATTTTTTTTACGAGGAGCAGTTATTGTTACTTGAAAGTAAAAGCTAAGATAAATGTATCCAAACTGTCCAGTATAATCCTCTGTTGAAAATGAGGTTTAAGTGATAAAAATGAAGCCATAAGCCATAACTCTGAATTGCATGTAAAATGTACAACTGATATTTTTGGTTAGAAGTTCCACTTGATTATGTGACAGTGCCCCTCTGTACCTGCTTGTAAAGTCTCCAGTCATCCCAGTTTGTATCTCAGCAGTTACACTGGCAAATGTATAAATGCACAAAAGCAATAGAAACAATGATTTAACGACAGGATTAAGCTTAATATAGAATGTCAACTGTTCTCTGACCATTCCGTTTTCCACAGTTGGTCTGGCCGGCCTCCCACTACCATCGCCCTCTGTCTCTAAACTTGCACGTGGCCACCGTCCCCTTGGAAGAACCCAGTCGGCCCCTCTGCCTCAGCAGCAGTGTGGACAGGCCCAGGCTCTGCAGCAGCTGGTCGTCCAGCAACAGCACCAGCAGTTCCTGGAGAAACACAAACAGCAGTTCCAACAGCAGCAGCAGCAGCACATCATCAACAAGGTAATGGATTCTTTTTTGTGTACTGATTTATTGTCAGAAGACTTATTCACATTCCAAACATTTTGGCCTTTGCTTCCTGTAGTCTTGAATGCTTATCGAGGTAGGATGAAGCTACACAAAGCACTCCGTATGTCTCATGGTCGACCTTTTGTGAATGTGTTAATGCTTAAGTACTTTTTTAACTGCATGTGTGCTAGAGCAGCCGCTATATGTACATGCATACAGTATGTGTGTACAAGTGTGTATGTGCGTGCGTGCGTGTGTGTGTAGGAGTATTTGTCCATCTACACAGCACTGATTTGGTTAATGTCTGTGAATCCTGTCTTTGCTCCAAAGAGCAGGATGAATCAGCTTGCAATCAGCAAGTCTTCTTGCAAGTCTTTCCTGTCTCTGTTCGTGTATCCTTACTTCTCCCTGTCACCCTGGCAACTGTGCTCTAGAGGAAGCTGCCTCCATATACGGTTGCACAGGAAATGTGGCTCAGTGCATTATTTTTGCGTGTGTGTGTGTGTGCGTGTGCGTGCGTGCAAGGTAATGAGGGGATATGCAGCATTATAAGGTTGTTGTTAAAAGGGAGATGGTTGTTTGTGTTTGTGTATGCATCCGTGTGTGTGTGTGTGTGTGCATGCAGAAACTCCTGTAGGATTAAGCCCCATTATGTTTGGTTGTTGAGTTGTTGGTGACTCCCTCTTCTTCACAACGCCAGGCTGTTGTGACTTCTGCTAATTAAGTCAAGCTTAGGTGTAAAACAAGGTTATTTTCATGTAATGTTAATTTGTGTGATTGCTCTTTGCTAGACAACTTAAAATGAGAAGTGTAATAAATAAGATTGCAATGCATATATGAAAACAAAACAAAACCAAAAAAACCCTGTGATTTAGCCCTCATGATTTTTTTCATTAAAAAAATATTTTGGTTTGGTTGTTTTTTTTAATAATAATGATAATAATTTTCTTTTTCTTTCTTTCTTGATATTTCTGTTGTCTGTTACTTGCCTAGGGACTACTGATATAAATTAGCAGTGCTGCTAACTCCAGCATATTTACATTTGTATTTTATACCGAATTTCATTAGTATGCTGTGTTCCTTTCAAATAAACATTAAATGAACTACATGATTGAATTAACTAACATTTAGGAAGATTTGAGCAATCATAAAATGTTACTCCTAATAACTGTGGGAATGTTCTGTCCTCATGCTTTTAATTCATTGTGCATGTGTGAAACGTGATTTCTTAACTAATCCAGCGTACCAATTCCACTAATCCTCCTAATGTAGATCCATAAGACATATACAGCAAGTATTCCAGTTGGATAATAATAAGTTAATGCGTCAGTGCACAGCATAGATCTACTTTAACTAATGCTCAGATCTTTAAACAAATAGTGATGGCTTCCTGCCTGCTTTTGAGTGTGTTCATATTTTATGTTAAATTGAATTAAAAAAAAAAAAAAAGATAAAAGAGCTACCTGGCATTGTGGCTTGGTGGGTAGCCCATTTGCCTCACAGGAAGCAGCTCTGAGGTTTGGACCTGCCAGCCAGCAGAGACCTCTCTGTGTACAGCTTGTGTGTTCCTCTTCTGGTTTCCATCCAGATTGCCTTTAGGTGTGAGTACTGTATGTTTGTCTGTACAGTAAATGCTCTGTGATATGCTGGCAACCTGTTCACAGTGTACCTTATCTCTAACATAAACCTTTTCGTGCAATTTCACTGCATTTAGGCAGACTTGAAGTATTTATCTTGACGCACAGGTTTGAATTATCGCTATTTTCCACTCTGTCAACTCTTTAATTTAAAAGCACCCAGACAGCTTTATAAAAGTTGTAAGAGTTCAGTTGTTCACTTCAGTGACAAGCAGAAGTTGTTGTTGTGTAGAGACAGTGAGGATGGTGGTTATTCAGCTAACTGGGGCTGGATGACTTTCTGCATAGCTTGAAAAGGTCAATAAGCTTAAATGATCAGCCCTGTTTTACTGCATTGTAACCTGTCGTTTAAAACATGAAGTTCATGGGGGGACCGGGAATGGCACATTTCATACTGTTTATTCTCTGCCATGTTTCTGGAATAATTTATGGGAGAATATTTCAACCAGCAGCAAATAAAAGGTTGAGGTCTCAGCAATAAGTAAATATGTTGTAATGTATTAAAATGTTTTAACATTAGGTGATATCATATATATCTTATATGAAATCAGGACACGGAATTGTGTTGGCACAATGTTTAAATGCTATAGTTACAAAAAAATAAAGCTGCCGATAAAAAAAACAAAACATTTGAACCTTTAATTCAAACAAAAAGAATAAAATATGAGCGTTTAATAGGTGTTTCTGCCCATTTTCAAAACCAAGCAACATTTTAAATCAGTTTATCAGTAAGAATGTCAAATTTCTTTTGCCACTCACCAATCTAAAATGACAAAAAAATGACAATATAAATAGTGTTTTTAATCTTTCAAAGTACTTTATTAGTTAAAGTTACAACTGTTAATTTTACAGTTGGTTGCACACTTAAAGTCAGTGTACAAACAGAATCACATTTGAACCAAATTTTGTGATCAAATCATAAACCCATCTCTTTATATGAAAATGTAGCTGACTCTTTTGTCTATTAACCATATCTTCAGCTAACACAGTTTTATAATAGGCTAGGTTTTATTGGCAGACCACTTTTTTTTTTAACCTTTGGCACTATGAAACTGAAATGTCACCCTCACTGCATTGTTACAGACTTTCAGATGTTTTAAGATAGTTAGTGAGTACAGGTGAAGAAAGATAGTCTTTTTATGTTGATTTATTGTTTCTGTGACCTTCAAAGGGCCAGAAAATAGCTGTGTACCAACCAAACTGTTCTCCCCTTTTCCAAAGTGATGCTGGTTACTCACCTGAAATATGTCTCTTTTAGTGAGCCAGAGCTGATGCAACAGATTAAAGCTCATAAGTGTGCATCTATAAAACAGCTTGCCATGAGATTCTGTCTGAGATAAGTTTGGCAGAGTAACCTGTTCCACTCAGTGGTTTGCCAACATTGATCCAAACCTTTGTGTTCCTTTATTAAAAGCAGTTATCTGTGATTAAGCAAGAATAAACTTGATCTAGTGAGTTGTGCACAGATGATGCACAGTCAAAATTTTGGCACCATCACCAACTCAAATTAATTCTGCTATTTACGGGCGCACTAACAGTTAAATCACCAACAGCTGCAAAACAATGCAGCCATCTCAAATACTTGTCACTTTTTCCCCACTGTAGCAAAAATCCAGCTCTGCAACACATGGCCACTCTGGCTGATGTAATCTGTTTTCATTTTTTAGAGTAGGCTACATTGTGTTTCTCATATGATTGTACAGATCCACAGTCATTGAACTGTATACCCAGTAGCCCCATTCTGACAAAATTGAATGTAAAGAAATAATATGTCTCCAGCTAGTCATTGACTTTGTTACGTGTTTTTACTGCCTCTCAAACAGTATAGCACAATGGAAAGTGTAGAATTACCCCAAAGAAATACCATTAATTGCTGCATAATAAAGTCTGAAAAACAACACTTTCCATTTAACACGAGGAAGTAAAGCACTCCACACAGCAGCATGTCTCTGCATGACTTTAATACCTGTTTTTATTATAGAGATAAGGACCAACATGGCTGCCATTAAATCTGATGCTTAGGATATGTGCGAGTAGGGTTGCAAAATTATTTGGATATTAAAGGTGGAAACTTTCTATAACTGTAATTAAATGGGAATACTGGAATTTTTTGCTCAGGTTGTATTTAACATTTCATATGCATTTACCTTGTAATAAATGGACATAATCCATTCATTTGCCAAATCAATCCATTAATCATTTCAATATTGTGTAATGTGCTATGTGGTTATTTGGCTAGCAAGTTAAATTTAATGGGAAAAGGTCCTTGAGAAAATTTGAGCTGACTATGTGAGTTGTTTGCAAACTTTTTAAAACCAATAACTAATTTATAAAAGAAATATTTCACAATAAAGTATGAATGGCAAAAGATTAAGTAAACTCCTTAATTAGCCTGCTCAAACAAGCTACTTGCTAACAGCTAGCTAGCCAAACACTACCATTAAGTGTTCAGTCACAAACTGTGTACTTCAGGCTACAATTTGCTGGTTAACTAACTTCAGGACTCACTCCTTTAACACTCTATGCACTGTGCACACAGAGGGTTGTAATTTTAGTGATTTCCTGTTTAATGTGATGCTGATAGAGGATCTGTACATGTGATTAAGGGATGTGCCACTGAATGCAGTGCATGATTAAAATTTACTTAAAAGAGCATACTTTTAACCAAAACATGACACAAGACCTAACACAAATTGTGCAAAAACTCCTCCGTTTCACGAGTTTGATTTACCTTGGCGTTTTTCATTAATTAACCAGATATTTCCAAACTCTTTGCAGCCTTGTACAAGTTCAGCATGTCCCAGTTGCATGATATGTTTAGTAGTGATTCACCCTGTTCACCACTGGACATCCACCACTTTGTAAAAACATGAATCACCCTTTCCTTTTTCATATTTTTTTTTTCAGTTAGTCAGCAGTGAAAAGAAGCCCTTCCTGCTAACTTCAATTTTGGCTTTAACAGTCGGACATGTTGGCAGCAAAGAAAGGAATGAAAGAATCTTGAAACGGCTCCAGCCCAAGCCAGCCGCTTACCATTAATTACCTGCTGCAGCTAAGGCAATACTGTCGGTGTCACTTACATAATATAGTTGTGAAAGTGTGTGAGAACGACAGACAGATAATGACAAGAGTCAACTAGTGTCAAGTGTTTGTGTACACAATCACCTCTGCCGTCTCCACCTCCTGCTCTCTCTGTCTTCCCTCGGATTCAACAGGCTTATTTAGTGTCTGCCCCCCTCATGGTTTATATCCCAGCAACTATTTCCTCTGTTTAAAAGGAGGGCTGGAAGGAGAGAAGGAGAGCAAAACAAAAGAGAGATAGAGGACGAGCGAGAGAATCAGTGCAGCGGGAGTGGATGAGTGTTTTGAGTTTGTTTGGAGAAGAGGGACTGGGATGAGGCAAGAGCCTGCTCTCTGACGTCAATGGACTGTTCCCTGGGCAATATGCCAGCCAAGTGTGTGTGTGTCTCTCTCTCTTTGTGTCTGTGTGTATGTGTTCCATGCACAAACAGCGGATCGCCCCAATCATGACCTACACATCAAGGTTGAGGTCTTTGACGACAGGGACGGGGACAGCTGCCACAACAAGATTCCTACAATCGCCCCTCTACAATTCTTCCTCTCTTTCCCCTTCGTGTCCGTAGTTTTCTCCTCTCATGCAGGCCCAGACAAAGTTTTCTACCTCTTTATGGATTTCAAATATAGCCATGGGGATCTTAAAATAAATAAATAACATATCAAAGTCCAGAGTGCGGCTGGGGTTTATCTCCATGTGAACAAAAAGTACAAGTGCCCGGCTAATGTTAGTTGTTGTTTGGTTAACCTTGAGGTCTTTTACATTGTTGTTTTATGCTCCAAGTGATCACTCAGCTATTTTTGGAATGAAAAACATCTTCATCATAGCAAATCTTAAATTGGCGCAGTTAATAAGTCAAGTCCTGCCCTACACTCTTTTCTCATGTTGTGGAAGCTACAGTTCTGTATTTGTCCTGATGAATTCTGGCTTTATTATTTGTAATTTTTGCTGCTAAAACCTTGATCATTAGTTTGTCTGGTCTTTTGAAACTTCAGCAAATTAGTTAGATTTCTTTAAAAAAAAAATGGAGAGGGAATCTTAAAAAGGCATGGCCCAAAAACCATCAAGAAATTGGTAAAAAAAAAAAAAAAAAAAAAAAATTACAGAGAAAAGAAAAAGTGCTGAAAGTATGTATACATATTTTTCTGTAACATAATTTTGAATTGTGGTTTTAAATAGATAATTACTTGTCACATTTTACATAACATTTTTCACTACTTTTTTGATAATTTTCAAATAACCCCTCGCCCCTCATTTTAGTGTTTAATAGCTTGTTCTACAATTCTACAATTTCATTTAGCAGACGCTTTTATCCAAAGCGACGTACAACACAAGCAAGAATTTAGACTTAAGGAAAAAACCCTGTTAAAAAGCCATTGCCCCTATTCCAGCCCTCCAGATAGTGTCTGATATTTTCATGTTATATATTGGTTTCCTTAATTTTGCCATGTCACTGGCTCTTGTTTAAGCTTGCTATCACCCCTGTCTCCCACACCAATTTGATGGGCAATCTATGTCCAAAAGTGTTCCATGATTTTGTTATGCCTCCGTGCTGGTGATAGCTGTGGATGGAGACATTATGTTTCCAGCTTGTCTGTCTATCCGTCTGTCTGGGCATCCCATTCTTGTGAACACAATGTCTCAAGAAGGCCTCTATGGAATTTCCTCAATTTTGGCACAAACGTCCACTTTGACTCAACAATGAACGGATTGGAATGTGGTGGACAAAAGGGCAATGTCACTCTGACCTCACAAAACATGTTTTTGGCGAGATGTCTAAAAGATAAATTGATGAAGTGATGGCATTTTATATCCAAAAAGTCAAAGGTCAACTTCACTTTCACTTCATTATGTTCTTCTAAAACACTTGTCTTTTCTTTTTTCACTTATTGTGTATTTCATCAGATACTCAATTGGTGACACTAATCTTAGGCGTCCACCTTGAAACTGTGTTGATTGTATAGATCTTCTGTGCTGCCAGGGGGAAGATGTGTGTAAAATCCATGTTTTCTCAGACATGGATGCAAACTGTATCTGCAGACTTAACGGGTGCCCGCAGTCATATAATAGCAAGATGATAATTATATTGCAGTAATCATACCTCCAATCATAGCAATGCTTTGTAAAACCTCTCACCTCAATCTCTTTTTCCATCTTCTAGATGATGTCCAAGCCCGGCGATCAGGTCTCGGCTGCAGGCTCCGGTGCCTCGGGGCCAGCCAGGCAGCACCAGAGTCACCCAGAGGAGACGGAAGAAGAACTCAGGGAGCACCAGGGGCTCTCTCTTTCATCCTCCTCCTCCTCCTCTCCATCTGCACAGGAGACGGGGCCTCTGAGAGGGCTTGTAATCAAGCAGGAGCCCCCAGACCCCCAAGAGCAAGAGGAGAGGGAGAAGAGGGAGAGGCAGGTCGAGCAGGACTTCCTGTTCCGACAGGTGAGGACGCGGGGTTGTGGAGGGACGCCTAGGCTGGGTGCAGGTGGGGAGAAAAGCAGAAAGAGCAAAAAATGTTACCCAGATAAAAGAAAAGAGAAGGAGCACAGGGAGATAAAAGAGTGAATGATGGGAATAGGAGACTGACTGAGCGTGAAATTAGAGTCAGTTAAAATGCAGCAGTTCAATCTGCTTTTCAGATATTCCAGAGTAAAAAAAAAAAAAGGATGATGAAAGTGATCTGCTTGCAAATTTCATTCTTGCATGCATTCCAAGTTGGCTTCCAAATCCATCTCAAATAACATTATCTCATCAAGTATATGCAGTCAAGTTCAAAGTGACTATAACTAGATATTATGGAGGAATCTTTTTCACTGGTTGCCTCAGCGTTGTAGTGATTTTTTTCAGGGAAAAATAAATGATCCAACAGCAGTGACAGATGGAGCCAGTAGTGACTGACTGAAACATTACACTCCACATTCGATCTGCCTTTCCTCCTGTCTTTCCGGCCCACTCTTCAGCATATTTTAAGTTTTGAGTCATGCAGAATGTACTTACGCTACACTTTTTTCACTAATGAAGAATAGTGTTTTTTTTTGGGGTTTTTTTTTAATTTTATGAATGGCTCAGGGCATGTGTACCTCCTCCACGCTGGTCCCTAGCACGACTCAACATTGACAATCAAAAGCATTCAAAATTCTGTTCACCCACACAAAAACCCTCACACAGTCTTTAATTCTGCATCACTTGGCCATGGATGTATAAATGACCAATCTCTGTATGGCACACACACACACACACACACACACCCATACACAGTCAGGACACCATGTCCTCGTCTGTCTAGCCCATCCCCGCTGTCCGCTCAGCCAAATTCAATCAGGCACTCCTCTCTCTGTCGCCATGGCGCCCGATGTAAGCAGACACGCCCATCAGAATTGAACAAGAGGACTGCTTGGCGAGATTCTTTTGAGTGGAAAGATCAGCTGTTCAACTCAGGTATACACAGATACATGAGTTAAAGATTCTAAGTGCAAACATAAGACACTTTCAGATAAAATTATGAATGCCATTATATTCCAAAAATCTCACTCTGCTGTTTTGAAGGCCGTTTGACAACTCATTATTTGTCTGTTATTAGATGACTGTTCTTGACTGCTCTCTATAATAATCACATGAAGACAATGACCATTATGTGCAATCAAGTTGAGAATAAAGTGGTTTTATTTTTATAGTGTCCATTATCCATGTACAGAGGTAGCTTTTTTAACCCTTTGAAACCTGTGCAAATTGGCCTGATTTCTTTCAAAAACATGGAAAGAAGGCAATGAGCAAGTTAACAAGAAATGATGCAAATATTGGCAAGATATTTGTAAAAAGTACAATAACAAAAAGGGGAAATCAGCACAAAAAAGAAGAAAAAGAAGGAGAAAAAACAGGAAACCATCTGAAAAAGGGTACTAGAATAAAATACAGCATTTTAAAGGAAATAATAATAATGAATATATAGTCTAATTTTTTTCTGTTAATTGATTTTAATAAATAATTGTAATGATCATAAATATTATTTTCAGGACATTTTTTTAAAGCTAATTTTCAGGTAGTTGTATTACCTTTTTTATGCCAAGTTGCTGATTGCTTGTGCTTGTGAGAGGTGTCTGAAGACAGCACAAGAAAACTGATGTTGATCAAGGTTTAAAGGGTTAAGTAAAGTCTTGCTCATGTGAAAAGTAGTGTGTGACCTTAAGGTTAATGACCTTTTATTTAAATATTTGACTGATTTCCTTGAATTGCTACCATATTTGTGTGGTGTTATCATGTGAACATTGTACTGAACCTAAAACATGTATGTCATTGTAATAGAAACTCTTATGAGGACAATATTGTGGATTACAGCAGCAAGTGTCTAGTGCCATCTTCTGGCAGTAGAAAGACATTGCAGTCATGTAGTACATGTCGCTCTGTGTGTTTGTGTGTGTGTGTGTGAGCAGCAGGCTTTGCTGTTAGAGCAGCAGCGGATCCACCAGTTGAGGAACTACCAAGCCTCCATGGAAGCAGCCGGGTTATCAGTCAGCTTTGCCGCACACCGCCCCCTCTCCAGAGCTCAGTCATCTCCAGCATCCGCCTCCTTCCCCATGGTGGTACAGGAGCCGCCAACTAAGCCACGATTTACTACAGGTCTGCTGAAAGAGAAGAGTTATTAATATGGGTCTTAAACACACTCACTGCAGCAGAAGTCCTGCTCTTTGTTGGTGTGTGTGCTGCTCTTACTCGGAGATATATCATAAAGTAGAGTGGCAAACAGCAATCTAGAAACACACAGTAATGCTGCTGATTACAGGTTAGAGGGAAGCAACATTCAGTGGTGGTGTATATGCTACATAGTCTGACAATTCTACAATAGTAATTTACTGTACAGATCATCTCATCCCTCTGGACCTTTTGTTTATGATAAAGCAGGTGTGATAGAGACTCACATCATTATAGGAGTCACTGTTGTTGTGACAACTGTTACTGCCCTTGTTGTTAGGGATATACAATTACTCTGTTTGTTTGTATTTTTCAGGTCTGGTGTACGACTCTTTGATGCAGAAGCATCAGTGCATGTGCGGCAACACTACCAGTCACCCAGAGCACGCTGGCCGAATCCAGAGCATCTGGTCCCGACTACAGGAAACAGGCCTCAGGGCGCACTGTGAGGTAATACCAGAGTTACACTTGACCACAGAGATATGGTCTAATGTATTTTATTTTTTATTTTATTTTATTTTATTTTATTTCATTTTATTTCATTTCATTTCATTTCATTTCATTTCATTTCATTTCATTTCATTTATTATTTCTATTTTTATCTTATCCGGACCATGTACAGTTTAAAACATGTTACCATTTGATGCAGCATACCAGATTGAAGTTAGGACTTTATTCACATCTGCAGATTGAAGTTAGGAGTTTATTCACATCTGCAGTCCCTCAGCAGGTTAAAACAAATACACAGCAAAATGCCATGACAATACAAAGTTTTATAAGAAGGCAAGAAAAAGAAACGACATACAGTACACAGGACAAATGATACACACAGTAACATCCTAGTGTTATCTCGAGAGCTGATTATGTCAGACAAGTGAAGATTACTGTGGTGAGAGATGAAAAATAGTGGTAGTCAGTATTGTCTAAGAGAAGAATAGATCTTATTGGAATATTCCTTTCTTCTGGGGTGAGTTAAGTATATAAAATTAATTTGGTGTGATTCTCTCCTCCTCCTTTATCCAAACTAGCACATAAAGTAGCTGCCATAGTTTTATACACATGCCACATTACAAATATTTAAACCTCTTTACACTGATTTAAGAGTAATGTTATTAACATGTCTGTTTTTTTTTTACTCTTTTTCTCTGTGTACATCTGTTGTTAACTGTCGCACATTGACAGAAAAAAAAGCATTAAAATGAAACACTTTGTTAAAAGATTCAAAGCTTACTAGTGTAGCACATGCCGATTTTTATCTCTGAAGTTATGACCAGAAGGGGGCAGTGTGTAGCCATTTTCTCTCTATACCTGGCTTTACCAAAGAAAACACATTTTAGGGTTATGGCTCTAAAATGAACCTTGTGAATGCTCATTTACACATGCAGACATTAGAGATTAAGGACCACAAGGGAAATAAGCAATTGGGTTTGGTTTTTTTTTGCATTTTAAACTGTTAGCAAGATTGTATTAGATGTGATGCCCTCTGGTTAGGTTGTGCATATATTATTTCTTTATATACGTCATATACTTTTCATATTTGTAGACAATAAATAAAAATAATTCATTTTAATTGAAAACCATTGTGCCTATTTGCACTACTTCTTTATGACTGTAGGACACGGTGTCCTGAACTTCAAACAATGCGACTCTCTCCTCATCTTCTTTGGCAGTTTGGACGGTGAGCAGGGAGTTTTAACCAAATACATCATTTGTCCATCTTTGTCTCCTCTGGTTCTATCTGTGGACTCTCTTCTATCTCTCCACTACTCTGTGAGCAGTGTATCCGTGGTAGGAAGGCCTCACTGGAGGAGTTACAGACGGTCCACTCCGAGGCCCATGTCCTGTTGTACGGAACCAACCCACTGCGGCAGAAACTAGACTGTAAGAGATGCAGTTAACCCACTTATACATGCACAACAAATCACACTTATTACAAATTTGAGCTAATCTAGTAGCAGTATAGATCTCTTGGCAGTCTGACGGCCAGCCATGTGGTTTTCCAACTGTTCAATGTTAACTATTCTGCTAAAATGTGGAAGTTTTAGCACTGAAATCAATCAGTGTTGAGATAAACAGTTTCACCGGAGCGTTTCAGAGTACTTTACACACAGGTTACAAGCACATGGGCCAGAAATTCAGTGTGCAGGTGCAGTTCAAAGCAGACATCACAGTGCATACAACAATTAACTTGTATACATGCACCATTAAGTAGTCAGTTTGTCCATTTGAGCAGACTAAATCACAGACTGTTTTTTTTTTTTTGTGAATGTCATGAATCTGAAGTGTCTGTGAAAGGAATCTGCTTTAATGCTTAAACCGTGTCCTGACAAAAGGTCCGATCTCATAAAGTCTTAGAGGTGTTACGATAAGGTGAGGGACTGCTGAAGCTTGTTAACTAGAAGTCGCACAGGCTGCTTTGTCACTTATGTCTGGCCTTTGTGGCTTAAAGTGCAGGTGTAGCCAAGGCAGTCTCTCTGTGTGCATGTGTGTGCGTGTGTGTGTGTGTGTGTGTGTGTGTGTGTGTGTGTGTGTGTGTGTGTGTGTGTGTGCATTGCCAAAAGCTAAGGGGCAAACCCCAGTGGTCATCTTAGCTTTCCTTCCAGTGGAGACATAAATTCCCCTTATTATTACTGCTTACACAGGAGAATTACCAGATAATCCTCTGTAAGGTTCAGCATACAGGCGGGTTTACACACACTCAGAAAAAAATGAAAATGGGAAGCAGAAAGTGAAAATGCAAACTGTTATAAACCAAGAAATGTGGCGACTAGTCAGGGAATGAAGTGTTTACATCCACTGTATTACATATCTGGTTAGGAGTTTCTTGTTTAATACATGTATTTTTAATAAATTAGCAGGTGGCTGACTGAAACTTTCTTAGACCCTTAACCTTGGTAATGTGAGTGCCACGCTCTGCCCATTCAGATTCAGAGGTCTGCTGTTTTACTCATGAAACTTAACCCTAGTCTCTCTAGTTTTCAACGCTGGATTAGGGATAAGTTTAATGTGTTTCAGTGAACATGGTAAGCAGTCAAATTAAAACTGAAAGGCAATGAATTCATTGTTTACAGTGTAAACAGACATTAAAAAAATAAAGGTTTTGTAATTATGCCTCTGAGCTGGCAATAGCTTTGGCCAGAAGCATTATGTTTTTGGGTTGTCCTTCTGTCCATCCCATTTTTATGAACGTAATATCTCAAGATTAACTTAACAACATTTCTTCAAATTGGGTTCAAACATCCATTTGGAGTCACCATGAACTGATTAGAATTTGGTGAACGTAGGTCAAGGTCACTGTGGAATGGTCTGTCCCATTATGAAATTTTTCAAGAACACTTAGAGGGAATTTTCTCAAAGTTGGCACAAACATCCACTTGGACTGATGATGAATTGGTCGACTTTGTACGTCAGCGGTAATGGTTACTGTGACCTTGCATCTGTCTCATGCTTGTGAGAAGCATATTTCGAGAAGGGAGTGCCCTCGAATTTGGCACAAACATCCACTTGGACTCAAGAATGAACTCATTAAATTTTGGTGGTCAAAGGTCAACGTGACCTCAAAAGACATGTTTTTGGCTATTACTCAAGAATAGTACTGATGAAAAATGTCACGCAAATGTCTAACAGGATAAAATGATGATGACATTTTATACCCAAAAGGTCAAAGGTCAACTTCACCATGACATCAAAATGTTAGGCAAAAATACTTTTTTTTTGGCTGATACTTAACATCATAACTCAGGAACAGAAGAGGAGACATTGGATCAGATACTGAATTAGTGACACTAATCCTGGAGACAAACGTACTGTTTGTGTAATGCTGTCGGGTTGAAGATGTGTGTGAAGCATCCATGTTTCTGAACGTTTAGCTTCTTTGCAGCAAACATCCATATCCGAAGCATTGGCAGCTGTCATGGCTACATATGAGTCTTGACAGACATGGATGTAAACTGCAACTCGACTTGCTGCAGAGGCATACAACTGCCCTCTCTGTCAGAAAACTGATGCACACTCGATTCCATTTTTCATGACAAAACAGAACTCCTTCTGACCTAAAATCTTCATTCCCAGTGAAGAGGGAGAGGGATTAATTATCAGGGCAATGGCATGCTTTTTTTCTGTCACCTTGCCCAATTAAAGCATGCCCCTGTATACTCTTGCTGTTGGATTAGGTCAAAAGTCAAATGCTCATTTTTAGGGGTCATGCGCCCGTTTGTGCACGTGAGTCCCGAATGTTACCTCTTCACCTGGTAACCTTTTGTTCTCTCTTTCTCTATTACACCTTATAATTCTCAATTTCTGTCTTTCTGCCTCAGGTTCAGTGAGCCCCATGTTTGTGAGGTTACCATGCGGCGGCATAGGGGTAAGTCGCTTCTTTTTGCTTCTCAAAGTCCTGCTTGACTCATTTTACAAATATTCACTTAGGTAATTAAGTATTGGTGATTTGTGTGCCTGATAGGACTTGGAAATTGCCAGTGTTAGTCACGCTGGTTTATTCAGTGGAAAATTGTTGTAATAGGCTGTTAGGTTTTTACAACATTGCGCTAATCTAATCAATACCCAGCTGGCACCGCTCCATCTGACTCTGTAATGAAACAAAAAAGCATAGTTTCAGCATCATCAAATAGTAGTATAATAACTGTGTTCCCCTTCGCCCACTCTCTCAGTCTCCCTCTCTCTCTCGCTCTCTCTCTCTCTCTCTCTCTCTCTCTCTCTCTCTCTTTCTCTTTGCCCCCTGCCTAAATAATAGTCCCATTTGTTCTTGTTCCACCAAACAAACACGCACACACACACACACAATGGTAACACACTTGCACACACACACACACACACACACAAGCGCCCCTCAAGGACCAGAGGCAACAAAAGCTGTTGCTTGCCTTTCCGCCGTGTTTGTAATTATAACCAGATGTTTTTAGCATACGAGCCCTGTGTGTGTGTGTGTGTGTGTGTGTGAGTGCGCGTGCATTGGTGTGGTTGGGGGTATGTTTTTGCTTGTGTGCAAAGCAGTGTGTTTAGGGATGTTTGTTTCCTAAGGCAATGATTTGGATGGATGGTCAGAGTTGGAAATGCTGTTTTTTAAATGGAACTGTTAGAACAGTGTACACCTGTATGTGTGTGCATGTTGTTGTTGTTTTTGTTATTGTTGACTTTTTCACAATGTTGAAGCTCTCCAATACCCACCCACCTACATTCCCCTTTTACTGGCTCTTTTACATGTCATCCACACCTTCTCTCTCTCTCTCTCTCTCTCTCTCTCTCTCTTTCTTTCTTTCTCTTTCCCTTTCCTCCCTCCGGGGCTCACTGCTGCTGCGGTGGGAACAAGAAGAGCCCAAGCTCTCTCCGCTGCTCTGTTCTGCTCTTTATAATGGCAAATGGGGCTAAATTGTTGTCTTCCTGTCATACACACACACACACAGATACAAGTCACACACATACACACACACACACACACACACACACACACACACACACACACACACACACACACACATTTACAGAGGAAGGGGGCTGAAATTAGGCTGTCAGCCTGTGGGGAACCATCATTCCGTCATACCAGCACGTTCCCGCTCTTTTCTACCTCTGACACACACACACACACACACACACACAAACACAAACACACACCCCTTCCCTTTCACTTTTTCCTGACTAACTTGCGTCTCACTCCTGGCTTGAGGCAAAACTAACATCAACATGGGAAATAATAAACCACCCAGGCTCCACATGCTCTCTTTAAAGCAGCATCTGTTTGTGCTCATTAACCTGACTTGTATATATGATCCAGTTTCCCATTCACTCACTCACTTGGCTCTTCGCTCGTTCGCTCGATCCTTGACTCAGCTACTACACAGTGTCCTCCACCTTCGCCCATTTCACATTCTGCTCCATCAGTCATTCGTCAACAACGCTCTCTATACGTCCACACTCCCTCCTTTTTAGTTTTTTAGTCTATGGTTTATGTGCCGGTTTTATGTCGTGACATAGCCTTTCTTGGCACAGCTTAAAAAGAGGCTTTTTCTCCCCCTGTGGATGTTATTATGGAGTCCTCCTCCAGCCTTGATCACTGCCGTCACCGTAGATGAGAGGGAAGTAAAGTGGACCGGCTGGCTGAGAAGCTGTTGAGTCGCTTAACATGCTGACTGGTGGAAGGACTGACTGGGTGTGTGGAGTAAATCGGGTCAGTGTACTGGCTGAAAGGCCGTCAGTGTGGATGAAAAGGCAGGCGAGAGACTGACAGGTTAAGGTTAACATATTCAAAGTAGGAGAGCCCCAGGTTTACATCACAAAGCTGCGCTAGAGCTCTGGCCTGGGCTGGCTCCACACATGTGTGCACAGTTCAAACACATCGACACACAGACCTTCCTTTTCTTCTTTTCCTCTGCCAGTTTCTCCTCTCTCTGTTTATCATGTGCTCCATCTGCCTGCTGTATCTGCCATGCCTGATGGAGGGTGTGTATATTATCCTGAGCACGGCCCTGCTCACAATCAATCACGCATATTGTGGTCCATTTGGCTCGTATGCATGTGTGTGTGTTTCTGTGTGTGTGGTACAGTTGTGACTGGGGCTGAGGGCCGAGCATGCCTCAGCATTAATCAGGCTTGACCACTGAATAGTAGTCCTCTTATGGCTAAACGTACGCGCACACATGCACACACATGCAGTTATAAATACAATCATCCTGAATCTTATTTACAATCTATAAAATAAATAAATAAATAGAAAATAACTCAGGAGAGGCAAAACACGCTTCTCTTAATATCAGCCACAACAAACAATACTGAAACTAAAGCCCACATTGCCAGCTTGTTAACACAACAGCTCTAGTGACATCACTCAGGTGAGGCAAAGTAAATTACCAGCTCATTATCTGATCTTAAGAATGAAGCAAACAAATTTGGTGGCAGACAGAACTGCATAGAGAAAGCAAGGGTTATAGGGAACCAATCTAAACCCAGATGGTGTTAAGCCATTACAGTGTGCAATCAACATTGACTTCAAAATGTACCTTAAAGTTAAAGCAAAAATGTGACACTTTAAAACACAGGGATCTTCCCTCCTCCAGTGTGCAAAAATACATGTTCAGAAATAATGGTGTCCATTCTGTCAGTATGATTCAGCTTCTAAATATGTGTCAGTGCCTCAAAGTTTCTCTCTCTATTGTTTTCTCTCTATTTCAGTAAAAACATTCCAGCTGTCCCGAAATTGCCACCTTCAAAGACGTTTCAACTTTATGTGAAATGACACAAGCTAAATGATTTCAAATGTCCTCGCAGTTTTACTGTCACACTGGAGCACTGCAAACCACACCATCAAATATCCCCAGTGAAATGAACTCATATTTTGCTTTTTTAAAAAGATTTGATATAAACAACACATAACTGTGTGATTGCAGGTGGACAGCGACACCATTTGGAACGAGGTCCATTCATCCAGTGCTGCTCGTCTTGCCGTTGGCTCGGTGGTGGAGCTCGTCTTCAAAGTAGCATCGGGAGAGCTGAAGGTTAGTTTGGATTGCTTGGTTGACTCAAATAAACAGGAAAGTCATGGTTGTTTGCAAGGCTTTATTTTTAGGGATTGGAAACTAAAGGATGACACGTGTTTGTCATGCCTGTGTGGCCTTTATTTGTGGGTAGTTCTGTGTATGTGTTTAATAACATAAAACAAAGGTCAGATGAATCCTGACAAAGTAAATCCATGACTTTGAAGGGTTTGATTTCAGTCAGGTTTTTGTCATTTTTCAGCCAAATCACATTTAAGATGTCTGCATGTCTTCGCAGAGAGAACAAGGCTATTGTTCATAGATTAACCCTTTGAACACTGACCAAGTGGGTGCAATTTTTTTCAAAAACATAGGGGAAAAAAGGCAATGAGCAATTTGGTAAGAAATGTTCCGCTAATTGCAAGAAATTAGTAAATTCGAAAACCATTTTTAAAAAGCAAAGAATATATATCAGAGGAAACAAGGAAAAAAGCTTGAGAAAACGACATTTGACCACAATCATATTTAAAATTTGTAACACTTTTTCCAGGTCATTTCCTTGTTTGTTTTTTAATTTCACTTTTCTTTTCTTTTTTAAACTAATAGTTCTTGTAATTTTGCACTTTTTTGCTTTTGTTTTTTTGCTGATTTTCTTCTTTTGTTGTTCATTACTTTCTTCCAATTTTTTTTAGAAGAAATCAGGCCAAGTTGCTCAGATTTTAAAGGATTACTCAAATGTTATGTGTACAGCTTACTGTACTATCCATCCATACCTCAAGAGAAGAGAAACCCCCGTCCAGAACCATCCACCCAAAAGTCTCGTTAACGCCTCCCAGACAGACATCCCCACCCCTGCCGTGCTTCGCCCACCAGCCAGCCAGCCTTCCTGTGTCTGTGGCGATGGCTGCTTACTGTTTGAACCCAGCAGGGAGGCCCGGCACACGGGCATAGCAAACGCCAACAGTCGCCACTAACAGCCCTGTTTTATTAGTATTACACCGCAGCCACCTGCAGAGCAGCCGTCGCACTTAGCGTTAGCTTAGCACCAACTTACCACAGACTAATGACGTTCCTTTAAGAGACAGTAGCACGCCACATTTTGACTATAGCGCTTGCTTTCAGTACTTCTTCTACATGTGGGCACGATTACTTTGAAGAAATGAGGGCCTGTTTTTTCAATATAGCACACTGCGATTGGTAATATCACAGCTTAAAAGGAAAACATAGTAGATCGCACAGGAAAAACGTTAAACTTCACTGAAACATGAAGACCTGCTTCATCTAGGGTTAAAGTTCCCTGGTATTGACGTGCCCTCAGCTTAACCTGATCTTAACACATATATATGCACACGCTCATGCATGCACACACATTCACACACATACTTACACACATACCGATGGTCCTCTGAGGATCCTCCACCGCCAAATGACCAAATTCCACCTGCACCAACAACTCTCTGAACTCCACAGAATGCCATAAATCTACTCCACATACATCCGTCTGGCCATCTGTCGCTCACCAAATTTCTTCCCGTATCTATTTTAATCCATTGTTATTTTTTCCTCTGCGTAGAGAAACAATCCACCTTACTCTCTGCTCTCACACACCTACGTGCATACTGTTCTATGCGGCCTACTTTAAGCGAGCGTCTTCAAACCAGCTGAGGCAGTTGTCTCTACAATAAACTCCCGGCTGGCTGCTAATCCACAGCAGCTGACTCAACATCATTAGTCCAGCTCGCCTCGCTCTACATCAGCCCGAACATCTATCTAACATAGCAGTGGGAGCCTAACAAACAGTTGCTGGGAGTCCCGCAGGTCCCAGCCTTAACAAAGCTCCCCTCAACTGACCCGATGAACGCATCTGTGTCTGTGTGTGTGTGTGTGTGTGTGTGTGTGTGTGTGTGTGTCTGTCTGTGCGCACGCTTATGGATTGTGAAAAACTGTTTTAAATCTTGAATGAAGGTATTGGACATTTTTTTGAAGAATATAATAGCACAACTTGCAGACATGAGGTCATGAGGTCATGAGAAAAAAATCATTTTTATTTATCCATTTGTGTTGATTTCATCTGACCTTTCAGTCTTTCTACGAGAAAGAATAATTACAGTGAGCTGGTTTAAGGTCAGACAGAAGTAGCTTCATTATGGTTAACCTATGTACATTAAGTGCGTGAAGGTTTCTGTGTGTGAATGATTTTTGTCTCTCTTGACAGAATGGTTTTGCTGTAGTTCGACCACCTGGACACCACGCTGAGGAGAGCACGCCAATGTAAGTAAATTAGAACTTTGACTTAGACGAAGATCAGCTCTAGCTTGTATCATAGCAACTTTATCATACATTTCTCCACGCCTTTCTGTTTCTTGTAAACTCACTTCCCCTCAGAACACACATTTTCCTTACATTTCCTCTTCCTCACCTCTGCTGAAAGCTTTGTTACTGTAGCCTTGTTCTTCTGGACAACTTGCACTCCACGTTGTAATCCCCATACAAAGACACATTTTAAAGGAATGCTTCAACTCCATTTCATTTCATATCATTCCCTCACCCCAAGTTATGTTGTATTTTGAAGGAAACTTTGTTTTTCTTGCATGTCAACGGTGAACAAAGAATCCAAGCAACTGAGAATAACGTTTTAACTTTTTAACGTTTTAGCGGAAAATGCATGTTTGGAAAGCACTGAACATACATCTGGATAAATGAGAGTTTATGAGAGTCTGTACATGAGGTTTATAGTTTAGATAAATGCAGTCACCTATAACTTTAATCGGTCCAAAAATGTTGTCAGTTTTTGTATTCTGTGTTCACTGTGGTGTCATGTGAGAAATCGTTTTCTTCCCAATCCCTGTGAAACATGGGGTGAGTAATAGATCTGCAAATGATCATTTGGGTGGTAAAGTATTCTTTTAAAACATCTGCTCAATTCCTGTAAAGCAGACATCAGTGTGTGTGTTTCTATGGACATTGATAACCTGTTTATGATCAGGTTTATGTGTTTGAACATTTAAACACCACATTCAATTTATGAGCTACCCGAATGTGCTAGTCCCAATTTCTCTGTGGTCAAGTAAACATCATATTTCGAATATGATTGTAACTAGGATTAGCTTCATAAACGGGTTATTCATGTCCATGTAATCACACTCGCTGTGTTGTTGTCAATATGAGGTGTACCTTGTTAGACTGTATGTTAGAACAGTTTTGCTAAAGCTTTTAAATATGATGTTTTTCTGAAAGTTAATATCGCTGTCTTGTTACTGTCCACTCTCAGGGGCTTCTGTTACTTCAACTCAGTCGCCATAGCAGCAAAGCTGCTGCAGCAGAGGCTCAATGTCAGTAAAATCCTCATTGTGGACTGGGTAAGTGACATATTCAAAGAAATATGTAGCTTCTTATATGAACACCTGTTTAAGAATGGACACCTTAGTGCTATTGTTGTTGCAGTTAAAGATTTGTGAGTATGTTTTTTTTTTTTTTTTTTTTCTTTCAGAAATGGCTAGGCAGGATATCCACAATGAAACCCATGAATACATAAATTTGCCCTTCAGGTTCAGACTTAAGTGCATTATTAGAACAGTACAACAAGCACAACCTGCATGCTGTTCTTGTTATGAAGGGAAGAAAGGGCTTTAAATATTAGCTATTTAGGTCAGACATTGTCTCTCTTTTGGGGGAAAAAAAAGGGACAAAGTAATTTCTTAAAAGGTATGACAAAGCCTCTGTCATGTCTCAGAGCAACGCTCCTCAGTGGCGTCCCTGGCTGGTCATGACCATTCCCAAAAGCCTTTGAAGGTCCTTTTCATTTCCTCCCTGTCTGTCACAGGGGGACTTTTAGTGCAGCTAGCAAACTCATTGTCATGCCACTCCAGCCAGCAGGGACATTTTTAGGATCAGTGTATTAAAGCATTCTTGGGATATAGACGATGAGGTCATTTAATTGATGTTGTCTTGTTGGCAGGACAGTGAATAACTTTTGAAGTTGAGTGTTTTATTGAATCCTGCTGACCCATCCCTTTTTGACATCACAGCAGACTGCAGCTGAGATACAGACTCGACTGTCTGGCAGTGTTGCGGTCTCAGAGTGGCATTCAGTTGGTGTTAGTGCAGGTGCAGGAGTCGGTGGCCCTGTCTCTGTCTCTCACTCAAACTCCTCCTTATGGAAATGAGAAAGCGTGTGTTATCTTTCATGTTTAGTTAATTGTTTGAGCCATAGGGTTTGAAGGAAAATTATACCAAGAATATTCCAATTTCTGGAGCTAGTTCACCAAGAATGGATTGTGGCCACTAACAGCACCATTATTTGTGCATTACTTGCAACCACTGTCTGCCCTGTCTCAAGGTCCGCCTCACAAAAGATATTGCACCAATAATATTACAGCATCCAGAAAGTTTTGCAGCTGAGTTCAATTTTTCCTTTTTTTGAGGTTGATTGCAGTTGTCCATGTGGCAAAACCCTGAAATGTTCAGACCTCAACCTACAGGTCCTAACTAATGAGGTGTAGAAGCATTCCTCAAAACTTCAGGCAAGGAATTTAACATGATAGAGAGAATCTGTAACACTGCTAACCGATAAGTGTGCTCCAGTTACCATGCAATGAAACTTACTCGAGGCCAAGTTTTTGCACCTTTTACATAAATGAAATATGTGTATATAAGCAGAGAAGCACCAAGATGCTATTTGCTTTGCAGCCCAGTTAGGGCTGCATTACACCCTTTGTGAAAGTGTTTTGCAGCTCTCAGTAAAAAATCAGACAGCTGCAGCTCCAAAATGCTTCTGCCAGAGTCCTTGCTAACACCAAGAGGATGGAGCATATTACACCGGTCCTTGAATCGCTGCACTAGCTTGTGTGTCAAAGGATGGATTTTCAAATGCTGTTACTCATATATATAAAGCGCTACGTGGTCTCACACCCAAATGCATTTCTGATTTACTTGTACGCTACGATGCATTTGGCCCCCTCAGGTAACCTGGGACAGGTTTGTTCAGAGTTCCCAGGATCAAAACCAAGCAAGGTGAAGCAGCTTTTAGTTTTTAATGCTTTCTGCCTGTGGAACAAACTCCCTGAATACCTGAGGTCTGCTGAAACTGTTAATTAGTTTAAATCAGGGCTTAAAACATTAAAACCTTTGTTTCTTTTTGCCTTACTTACGCAGGTTAAGCTGCCAAAAAAGCCATGCAATCCTGCGCACGATTTTGCCCTCACCAGTCCCTTTTCAATTTCTTCTAGGATGTTCACCATGGTAATGGCACCCAGCAGGCCTTCTACGCAGACCCCAGTGTTCTCTACCTGTCGCTGCATCGCTACGACGATGGGAACTTCTTCCCTGGCAGCGGAGCACCTGACGAGGTGGGAAGGAACTCCAGCATGTCTCTCTGCAAGTCCACCTGCCCAGCTGTTGCACAAAGTAACCCGGTTATGTGTGTGTGTGTGTGTGTGTGTGTGTGTGTGTGTGTGCGTGTGTGTTTTGTAGGTGGGCAGTGGAGCAGGTTGCGGCTTCAATGTGAACATGGCGTTTACTGGAGGACTGGAACCTCCCATGGGCGATGCAGAGTACCTGGCTGCGTTCAGGTAAGACAATGACATCACCCACTACTTTAGAGAGAATCTGAGTTTGAATTATAGTGAAATTTGTAGTTTAAATTTGAAGGAGTGATTCCATTCCCTTGCGATGCTATCTGCTGTGCAAGTGCCTTGGAGAAGAGGCTCTGCAGTGTATGTCTGACAAATGATCTATTGGGAGCTGTTGAGTAGGTGGCAAGCTCCTCCTCATGCCAGGCCTGGTTTCTATTAGGTCCACTTTCTGGGGCTATTTATAACCTCAAACACATGCACACCCTCACACATGCAAAACATAGACGCACTACAGCCATGGACTCCCCGCAGACATGTACAGAACATGTCTCATACACAGCTCTGATTCGTATAGCTGGTAAGGAGCAGATCTGGATTGGTTCCAGCACTCTTTGAAGATGAACCAGTGTTTGCAACCATGTGTCCATCTGGCCCGAGTCAAACACATCAAACCGGCAGGCCACTGTCTTCTTCCAGCTTTCCGCACGCAAGCACCCGGAAGCACACCTTAGCGTTAATGCACCCCAGACCCCTGAGTGCGCTCACTCTCCCTGTCTTCACTTTTTATTGTTTCTTCCCCCTTCATCCTGCTCTTTCTACCCATCTGTGCATGTGCACTGATGACAAGCACCTAATATTAAGTACATTCATCATACTGCAGACATTATTTATAATATAGAGTGCACTGTGCCTCAAATACAAGTTGGTACACTATTTTTATGCCTCTGCGCCAGCAATAGCCGTGACCAGAGGAATTATGTTTTCAGGTTGTCTGTCCTTCCGTACATCCGCCTGTTCCATTTTCATGAATGCAATATCTCAGGAACGCCTTTAGGAAATTTTTTCAAATTTGACAAAAATGTCCTCATGGACTTAACGATAAACTGATTAAATTTCGGTAGTCACAGGTCAAAGTCACTGTGACCTTGTTTGTCTCATACTTGTGAATACAATCTCAAGAATGCAATGAGGGATTTTTTTTCTTTCTAATTTGGCACAATATCTAATAGGATGAAATGATGAAGTGATGCTATTTTATATACAAAATGACAACAGTCAACTTCACTGTGACATTGTAAAGTCCAGAGAAAATATTTTTTCTGGCCATTGGGCCATAACGTGGGAAAAGAGGGGGAGAGATTTGGTCAGATACTGATACCTTTAACTTGTGATCGCTGAAATCAGTGGCTGGTTTAGCTGCGACAGGCATTGTATTCTATGATTTCATCGTATTATATGGCTGAAAGATTAAAGATAAATGTAAAAGAATGGCCTGAACATTGAAACATTTTTTTTTAATCCGAAAGATTATATAGTTGTCACCTATAACACTAGAACAAAGTTGGTAAAAACTTTGTAAGGGTCAACAAGATCAATGCTACACACCTATCTGTGCTGTCACTTTAGCTTTGGGGCCACAGAGGCTGCTGTTTAATACAACAGTTTAGATTGGATTAAAATCCAAAACTTAATTTTCAGATACTTGTAAACTTTCTGACTTATTTTCACCGTTTTATCAACAGTTTACCCTGTGTGGTATACTGTATATGGTATGGTACGGTATTACAGCAGTAATAAATGACTGTGAGTGGACAGGCCTGTTATTCAACAGAACTGACGTGTTGTGGATTTGCAGTTGAAACTTGTTTAGTATTAACAAGTACAAACTTGTTAATAAGATCTTTAATTAATGTTTGACATTTTGAAGTGGTACTCCAGCCATTTAGTATTCATTTCCATGAGGTAGGTAGACTTTCAAGACACAGATTTAAAAAAAAGAGAAATTATGTAGCAGAGGTTTGGGCATCCTGAATATTCATTCCCATGTGGATCATGCTACAAAAACAGAAGATTCTGCAATAGTTTCCATTATGCAACTCAATGGCATCTTCCATTAGACTTCCAGTGACTCCTTAATGGCCACTTCTTTTAAACACCACACCTCCACATTCCAATGCAGGATTTTGGTTAGAAAATAAATTCTCAAGCCCAAAGTTTGGATAACTGATGAAATTATCAGGGTTCTTTTTTAAAAACTTTGGAAAGCCAGAGCCACAGACGAATTTATGTAACTGTTTTCAGCAGTGTGTGTTGTACTCCTTGTGACGAAAAACTTTATTTCATGTGTAAAATCGGTGGTGACCCCCGTTTAACTCTATTGAGGGTATTGTCGGAGATGTTCTATCTGTATTTGAGCCGATCGATGCAGTATTAGGTAAATCAGTAACGCACTGCACATAAGAAAACCAGCCCACTCTGTTAACATTAAACTGGAAACACTGTTATACAGTAGTTTTAGTGTGTGTATGTTAGTTTAGAGGTGCGTGCATCTTTATGACTAAACATGCATGTAGAGAGGCTCGCACTGTGTTTGTGTGTTCTGTTTGTGTAGTTGTAGGCCATTAAATAAAAAAATTATGGTAGACGTCCAAAGATATAAAGTGAAAGAGAACAAGAGTTTGGGTGTGTATCACCTCAGACCCTGGCGCCATCAGTCCCCCCGGGCTGGAGCAGTATTGGGCAATTCATTGGCCCCACAGGACGGCTGCAATCCTGTCTCACAGCTCATAGATCTACCACACACACACGCAAAGCAACACGCTTACTGATACTGTATAGTCATGTGTTTTTACAAATTCACATGTTGCGCACAAGCTCATGGAAATGCAGAAGGCTGAAATGCTATTTGAAGGTGCATGTCTATGCACAATGAAACAGATACACAACTGCTCACACGCGCAGCTTTTACATCAGCATGCTTACACATTTACAACTACATGTAGACGGACACATGTGCATAGACACCTGATACACACATACTCTCGCTCTTTCAATCTCATTGTTTATCTGTGTGTTGTGGTCCTCTCCTTTCTCCCTCTCCCTCTTCGGGAGGGGATGCGTGCCTCGCAGCCAGCACCTTCCAATTCCTCCGCTGGCCTGTGCCACGTTGCATTTGCAGGGGATCAAGTCTGAGCCTCCAAAAAGCACAGAGAAAAAAGATAAGAAAATTGGCCCTAATGAAAACCAGAAGCAGCGTCTCTCTCTCTCTCTCTCTCTCTCTCTCTCTCTCTCTCTTTCTTTCTCTCTCTCTCATCATCCTCCTCCTCCTCTCACTCCCTCTTCTGCCATGAACTTGGAAAGACGAGAGAGGAGGAGAATTAAACTTAATTCAAACCAGCTCTCCGCAGCGCCAGATGACAGGGCTTTGAAGTGTAAGTGTGCGTGTGTGAGTTTTTCGCTCTCTTATTCTCTCTCTCCTCTCCCGCTCTCCTCGTCTCTTTTTTTTATGAACGGAGGGGGAAAGCCTTGAAGCTCTGCAGTTTAACCTGTTGTTTGCTGGTTTGATGAGCACTGCTCCCTCTAAAGGACAGAGTCTATGCTCTACAAAAATTCACCTCACCTGACATGAGGTTGAATCTCTCCGATGATAACGACTCAGGCTTTCTGGCCTTAAATACTTCACAATCGTTAAAACAACTGAAGAATTATCTGGTCATGGGAATTATCTGAGGTTGTTTAACCCTTTGAAGCCTGAGCAAATTAGCTTGATTTCTTATAAATAAATAAAAACAGGGAAGAAAGCAACAAGCAACTTAATAAGAAATGTCCCATAAATTAGCAAGAAATTAGTAAAAAGTTTCAAAAAATTGCTTGAAAATAAGCACAAAAAGGTAAAAACAAATAAACAAACAAACAAGACAAAAAGGGACAAAGAATATGACCTTAAAAAAGTGCAAAAAAAATCTTTTTCTCTGCCATAATTGTAAATATATAATTAAGAGAATTATACATGTAGTTTTCTGGACATTTTTTGATAATACCTTATAATAACCGTAACTAATTTTCAGATCATCTCTTTGTCACCTTTCACTTTGTGCAGCTTGTGCAAAATGTATTGCCAAGTAGCTGATTATGTTTTTTTTCTATGTTTTTGAAAGAAATCAAACCAACTCTCTCAGGTTTCAGAGGTTTAAATGCTAATAAAAGCTGTCTAAAAGGAACAGATGTCAATGCAGGTGTTAAGGGGTTAAGTTAAAAAACGTGCCCTCACACCTTGCATAATGGAAACATGACCTCAGATGTATTTACACTTTTTTGCAAAAAGTAATTGTGATTTAGAATATTAGATAACTAGTTTATACTACTTTATAATAATTAAACAAACCAAAGGAATTGATACATATCTTAAATTTGTTTAGAAAATTTAATTCTTATCTACAACTTGTGGTCCACCACCAAGCCCACATTTCAGCCCTTTGCCCTCCATGTTAGAAACCTGCAGTGCATTGGATTAGAAGGCATAATCAAGATGTGGAAAAGGATAAATTAGGGACTAGAGTAATTACACAAAGATGAGTAGTCTCTAGAGAGGAAGTTTTCCTTGGCTCCAAAAATTCCCACTCAGCCAAGACCTACTGCTGTATTAACCTGTGTGAACACATTTGTGTGCACTTGAAATCATGTTGGATGACAACTGCCAAAAACTGAATGTAATCATCAGGAGTAATTAGTTGGAGCAGAACAAAGGGGGGGTGGGGGGGGGCTTTGTGAGGTTTAGCCTGGTGAAGTTAGCAGTCTATAGAATATTGGTCAGCGTTTCTGACCATCATTGCAGCCTGGTAATGATTGTAATGGAGAATAGTGGCAGTGTTGGTTACATAATGTAAACACCTTCAGTAGCGTGCCTAGAGCAGTTGACCACATAAAGATATCTGGCATGACGTCATACTGTAGCCAGAGTAGAAAAACTGTCGGAAAAAGAGTATTCAGAATGGTAGGAAAGCTGGGGTTTTGCTCAAAGGGATAGAGTGCTGCAGGAATGAGTCCTAAAAAGTCACTGGGTCTTTTTGAATGGGTTTTTTGTAGATACCTTAAATGAGGTCTGTGGTTAACACAAGCTTGAGAGAAATGTGACATTTTGTTCTGCGAGATAAAATGCGTCAGTAAATACCTCACTTGGAAATTTCTAAGCCCAAAGTTATGTGTCTCTGAAAAAGACAATTGCAAACAAATGGCCTAATGAGACTACAGAACATCATCACGCAAAACAGGGCTTTACAGCCTTGTTGTTATAGTGACATAAAGTCATGTGACGATGGTGTTGTTCCTTTATTGGCTAACATTAGCTTTTTAATTCTGATTATTGCATTCAAATATCATAAAAGTGGTGTTCATTTGTGAAGGCTATCTTACTATCTCCTATCTATCTTGCTAATCAAAACGAGCAAGTATTATACATTTTCGTTGCCAAATAGCTTATTGACTGATTGACTTTCTGTCGAGGGATCCAGGGCAAAGCTTACTTCTTGCACCTCTTTATTACTTTCTACATACATCGTAAAGCCTTGTAGACACTGAGCGATTTTGGGCTGTCACAGACAAAAAATGACCATCGTGAAAGAAACATGGAGATATCTTTGGTTATGGCTCTAAAATGGTGGTCTTCCGTAGAACAGTGAGAGAGGTTCAAGGATGGCTGTTGTCATGGTCATGCAATCAAAGACAGCCTAGGATACATATCTGATAGTGTCAGACATTTGGGATGAGAATCTCACTGTCTACTTCTACTAACCAACCAATAGAAATGCAGTATGAAATGACATACCTAAATGCTAATAGATGCTAATACTTAATTCGAGCTCTCGTTGCAAAAGTGGCATGCCACTTTGGCCTGTATTCCCCAGCCATGACCACATCCACATTCTCCTCGTCTCCTTCTTCAGACTTTTTTAGATACACACTATAGCGAGGGCTCAATTTGTTTGTTTACAATTTTCTCCTACCGCTGCAACTGCATAGGTGGATGACGCACGGTGACATTTTATTCTTGCATATTGACGTCGATGGACGTAGGTCATAGCCTATGATTCAACAGGTCATCGCACAGTCTGCATACATGTTGTACCCAAGTTTATTAAGATCCATGTCGTCGAGTGTAGCTGCACTAAACTTATGAGATTGCTGAAATCTCACAGTCTGTAGGAGACATAAGAGGGACTGAGGGGCAAAGGGAGACTCATTAAAGCAACATTATGCGATTTTTAGTTGATTTTTGAGTCATATTCCCATGTCCTCAAATACCAACACGTTTGATTGATGGTCAGACTGGAACACAAACCCACAACACCAGTGGTGAGACTCAACAATCAACAAATCACATAATGTTGCTCTAAGTGTGCACAGAAACAGAGATGGAAGCAGTTAGGATGGTGTTTCTGTGTTTGCCACACACATTCAAGTTAGATGAGTTTCATCTTAATTATTGTCTTTCAGCGTAATCGATGTGTAATTTGTAAGTCCTTCGGCGGGGGTTTCTAAAGTCTGGTAAAAATAAACCTGATGATGTCAGGCTTGAGAAGTGTAGGATACAGTGTTTTTGGAGCTTGACCTCTTCTGCGTGGATTTTTCTCAGGAGTTCCCCAACTTTATGAATGGCAAAACTAAATTGCTAGAGTTTGATAAACACAAAACATTCCCACACCCTCTCTCAGGCATACAAACACAAGCCCAACATACTTCAGATGATACTTTGACACATGCACCTGTTGCTAGGTAAACCAAACAACACTAAATAAAAGTTTACACAACATGTTTACCCAAGTAATTCCACTCACAGTAAGATGTTGCTGGCAATAGTTTAAATCGCAGCCTCCTCACTCAGGATGCCCTGTAGCTTACAGTTTAGTTGTAAACTCTCCCCTCCCTTAATTAACAGAGAGGCTTTTTCATCTCCACATACATAGCCTCTGATTCACACACAATTAGTCTTTCCAAAAACCACTGGTTTCTCTTTAATGCCAGTCTGCTAATTGATTACTGTGGGTTTTTTATGTCCTTAAATGTCAGGATATTATTCCAGGAGGTTGAGGGGCTGGAACTGATGACACCAGCAATTTTTAACCTCGTGACCAGAACTGTGTCTGTCAGTGTTCAAGGTTGAAGGAGGGGGTGGGGGGAGCCCTCAGTAGTTAAAGTATCTTTGGTGGTCAAGGCTTGTGTCAGCCCACATGCACGCCTGTGGTCAACCCCCTTTAGGTCTTTTATGGCGGAAATGTTAATGGGCCAAGGCTGTTATGTATGCAAGTTTGTGAATGGGTGTAGAAAGAGGGAGAAAAAAGATTAAACTGGAACTAAAAAAATATTAACTTTTCTAGCAGACTGGTTGTCTATTTCACAAAACTATTAAACCCCAAAAGCACTGACATCTATGAGACCTGAGAAAAGTGGTTTAATTTCTTTTGAAGACAAGAGAAAAAGGCAATAAGTAATTTGGCAAGAGATGCCCCGCAAATTGCAAAAAGATTTGATGACAAGGAAATGTTGTGGAAATTAGCTGAAAATTATTATGATGATCAAAAATCAAATCAAATCAAATTAAAAAAAACTATATTTGTAAATTCTTATAATTGTATATTTGAAATTATGTTCTGTAAATATGTATCTTTATTTTTTATAGCACTTTCACAATGGCATGTTCTTGCTTCTTTTTGATTTTTACTTTTTTTGTGCTTACTTTCAGGTAATTTTCTTGCAACTATTTACTAAATTCTTGCTAACCTTTTGGCCATTTCTTGCTGAGTTTCTCATTGCCCTCATCCCATGTTTTTGAATAAATCAAGCCAATTTGCTCATGTTTTAAAGGGTTAATTTAACTTTTTTATATATATTTGCACTTTCCATAATGCTGACAAAGTTTTCACCTCTTCTCATTCATGTCCTTACTCACTCAGTCTTTTTTCATGTTTTCTTTCTAGACTCCTCCCACACAGGTTTCTTAAGGCCTTGCCCTCTTTCATTGCTTGCTCTCTGTATCCCCATCCTATTCCTTCATCTTCTTTTCATGACGTTGTCCTCTGAAATATTGCCAGATGCACGCAAACACACAGTGACGCACGCACTCTGTGTATCCTTACTGTCTGGGACTACCCAAGGGCTCCTAATACTACCTCCCGCCTCTCCCTCAGACAGCTGTGTGTATGTATGGGTGTTGTGTTGTGGTGGGGGGTGTGGTGTGCGCAGTTGAGGGTTATAATTTGGTGGTGAACAAGGGCTGGAAAAAACGGTGGCCTCCAGAGTTCAGGGCACGCTGCTTGCCCACAGCCGGCAAACCAGCACCGTGTTCCTGAGGTCGGCAAAGTACAGAGGACCGACGGCGGAACCCTGTGGTACTCCGTCATTCACAGACCTCACCAAACACTGCTTGCCCAGATATCCTAGACCCCCCCAAAAAAATTCCTGTGTGGACTCTGAGCAAATCTGAGAGAACCACTTGTTTTGCCATCTGGGTAGTCTATAGCTATTTATGAACTAACTGAGACATCCTAAATCATGCTAAACCAGATTAAATGACACATTGTACTTTAAATTGTACAAAGTAGACCTGGCCTCTTGTGTGCCAACACTAGTATAATACACTAGTTCAGTGATCACTCATCATTACTGATTCTTAATTTATAAATACCTATACCAGATACAGAAAACCAAAAACTGATGTATGTAATCAACAGTTAAATTATTTTTTATTTAACCCTTCAAGATCACTCTATCATTTCAATGAATATACCTTTTCTAGGAACTCTAGATCTATGGCTAGTATCATCTGACACCACCCAAATGCACACACTTATTTTATGGGATGTTTGTAAGCCAGTCACAGTGTTGTACATCATCTAAGATGGACTGTAATAGTGCCGCGCCCCCTTTTTTTTAACATGGCTGACCTTGAGGACAGGAGGAGGCATTGGGTAGGTTCAGCGTATAAATCATATTGTTAAAGTATAAAGTAAAGTATAGCTCATACTCTGGATATTTTAAAACATTTTCATCCATTAAATGGTGGATCTGAGTGTCACCAGAAACTGCATGGTGAAATACTGATAAACTAGTATGAAATAAATAATTTTGCTGAAAAAAAGTCTGTTTAATGCCATTTTTAACATTCTCCGTCCATTGGAATGGACCGAAAAAGAAAAAAACAAATAAGAATCCTAATTGCAAAAAAAATTTATTTATGACTGCATTTAGAATAGAAATCCATCATTACTATATTATTTTGTGTTTGGAAAATAATTGGGTTTTGAACTGGTTGAGCAGTACAGGTCATTTATAATTGATTTTTTTTTTTTTTTTAAGTTTTCGATTTTCCTAACTAAAACTAAATTCAAGCTGATACATTCAAACTTGTCAAATCCTATGGGATCTAATCCATGCAAAACATACCGTCTGATTTTTTATGTATTTTTTCCTAAGAGGGTCACCATATAAACCGGACTGGATTTTCCAGCCACAGCTTGCAGTGAATCATTACTCAGTGCCCCACTGTTGATTGGACTTATGTGTATGACACATTGCACACAAGCACTCCCTCCCCACCAGCTGTGTGTTAGAGCAAGATTGTACACAAACAGCCCTCACTGACCACACCCATCCAGTGTTAGAATTACCCTTCATACTTAACACAAATACACACATGCAATTATATCTCCCCTTCCGTTTGTCCATTTTAACTTAAGGATGTTGCAGCTTATATTGCTGCCTCCAAATTTTCCAAACTCTCCACTTCAAAAAGTGTATGCTGTAATTTTCTCTGCCACACACATACTGTACATACAAACTCATTAGATAGATGTTTGTGTTGAAAACCATGAAAGGGGGGAAAATGCAATGGAGAAATTGGAAAATACATTGACTGATATACAGCTATAATGACATGTAGCATCTCCAGCTGATTACACCATAGTCTGTAATCATGGTAAGATGGACAATAAGCACACTAAAGGTATATTTCCATGTACATATTTTGATAGTAGTTCTTCTAAACTCCAGTAGTCCTCTTTAAGCAACCAGAGGAGACAGAGTTCATTTAGCTTAGAAAAAGTTCACAAAAACATACACATCCTCATGACCAAAAACTAGGTGCTAATAAAAAATAATACAAGAGAAGAAAAAACAAAGACTGTGCGCTAGATTCTGGTTTGATGACCATGGTCAGATGAAGAGCATGTAGCTCTGAACATCACCTCTGTGGTAATTGAATTAAATATTTATGAGAACATAATCTAGTGTGTAGAGATCGTTAGCTTGCTCCAGTTCCAGTCCAGTGTTCATCTTCAATCTCTGTATGATTTGCTTTGTATTGCACATCCTTTGACACGATTACATGTTATGGAAATTATGGAAGAAAAACAAATCGTAAAATGGTTTATATTTGTACAATTAATCCTGAAAACTTGGCTCATTGTTCTCTGTGGTTTTGATTTTGAGTTGGTTGAGCAGCAGTTGCTTATTTCAGAATATACTTAATTTAATGTATTTTGGAGCAGTTTATGTTTGGTTGTAGTCCAGTCATTCAGCCAGCCTATTAAATAGTTATTAAGTAGTTAGTTAGTTATAGTTTACACCTGCAGCTGCAAGCTGATGAGCTTCAAAAAGATGTGACTTAGAAAGGGCAAGTCGGTACATTGTAAAATCTGACAAGTGGATGTCACTTAAAATAATCTTTGAAACCGATTGCCTTGAAAAAATATCTATGTAAATAACTATAAATCTTAATTTATGTTTACTTTATATCTAATTAAGTTTTTACTTAATTTTGTGAAGTTGTTGCAACTTAAGTGGAATTACCTTGTTCTTTCTACGTGTTAGCAACTTCAGTAAACCGAGTTAGTCTGACTTAACTGGATCATCACAAATAGTAATAATTTTGCTAATGATGACGTTAGGAGATCTGTGAGTTCTGTTTTCTTAACATCTTTAAGAAAATACGAATATGATTAAATACTCTTGAACCAGCAGAATTCAGATATACTGCACAACAGTCTTGGTTTATTGAAGTTGCCAAAACTTAGAAAGATTGCTATAATTACATGTATATTTTTAAGATGTAACAACTTCACAAAACAAGTAAATATAACAAAATTTTAAGTAAACTTAACAATTAAATATAAAATAAACATAAATTAGGTTATATCTACTTACATTTTTTCAAGGTAACTGGTTTCCTAGATTTTGTAAGTAAAATTATTTTTTTTTATTTTACAGTGTTGGAGATGGCCCCTCATCCTGCAGTACAAAATTTAACCTCACTTATTATCAGTCTTTTCATGCTGATGTTTGATGTTTTTGAGACACTGATAATTTAAACTACCTCTGCTTTCCAGTGAAGAAAACTTGTTTTCATACAGTTTTCTATATTAAGTAAAGCCACCACTGGTCAGAGATAGGAACCTTGTATGACTTATAAAAATTTACTCGCCTCGCTCTTACAGCCTCCACTATAAATACATTATTTTGTTGACGTTGTTTTTTCCTAGGACGGTGGTTATGCCTATTGCCAACGAGTTTGCCCCAGACGTGGTTCTGGTATCTTCAGGCTTTGATGCGGTAGACGGACACGCTCCACCCCTGGGAGGATACAAACTGACAGCCAAATGTAAGTGCTGACCACAGTTACCCAGTTAATCATTTTCGTTTTTTTTCTGAGCCATAAATAAAAATTCTCTTAAGAACATGTAATGATGCATATACATTTGAATGCCCTCCACTCTCACTCATGACATTCATATTTTCTGCTTGTGCAATGTAACACGATTTTTGATTGGTTCACAAACATGCCTTTGAGTTTATTTTGTGCCTCTGACTTGTGTATTCAGATCAAGTCCTTGGCGTGCCAGCAAAGAGCTTTTCTAAAACCATCCCGCAGATCTCAAATAAGAGCAGGGGTCTTGGTTGTTGAGGGGGTGATATGGGTGGTTAGAGAGGACTGCAGGAAGAGGGGATATGGGTAGAATTTAGGGGAGAAGAAAGTATGGCCGAATGCATATATTAAAACTCCCCTCCTCCTGAGAGAAAAAAGATCAAAGACTGTGACCAAGCCTAAACGCAAAGCCGCATTTATTAAAATTAAACCTGGCTCGTATTATGGCTTGTGTTTTGGCCCCCAGTAAATCCACAGCGCACTCTCTTTTTCTCTTCCTCTCTCTGATGCAGTCACCCCTTTTCTCATCCACGCTCAAACCCCCTTTTTTTTCTCTCTCTCTTTTTTTCTTTGATCAATATCCAAAAAGGAAGTTCGAGCTTGAACAGCAGTCCTCCCCGGTCTCATTCTTTTTCTCCCTTCCCTCTCTTTGCTGTCATTTCCTGTGTGTCCAGGCTTTGGCTACCTGACCAGGCAGCTGATGGCTCTGGCAGGCGGCCGCTTGGTGCTTGCCCTGGAGGGGGGTCACGACCTCACAGCCATATGCGATGCCTCAGAAGCCTGCGTCGCTGCTCTGCTTGGCAATGAGGTAAGATGAGAGCTGAGAGGAGGAGGGATAAATTACTATCAAAATAACCTGTAGCAAGGCACTAAGATCCGACAAATACATTTGGAATTGTGGACTAAATCTGTGGCGTGTGTAAGATTAAATAGGGGCTGAGGTTTATGATGGGAGATACAATCTCATACCACAATAAACAATACCTCAATAAAAAGTATGACTTGGTTAGTCCCTGCTGAATACATTGGCTTATTGCTGTAACTTTGGACCTTTTCTAGAGACTATGAATTCTTTTTATCGCACAAAGTTCATATTAATGTCAACAATATAGCGTGTAAGACAATCATGTTGATTAGGAAGCTCTACTTTAATTAATGAATTATAAGTGTTAAAAACAGCCTCATTATTTTTTTTAATACTTAATGACACTGAAGTGAACAGCAAGACTTTAAAGGGACAGTTCACTCCCAAAACAAACAAAAATATATGTTTTTCTTCTTACCTGTAGAGCTTTTCATCAATTTCGATTGTTTTGGTGCGAGTTGCTGAGTGTTGGAGATATTGGCCATAGAGATGTCCACCTTCTCTGTAATATAATGGACTAGATGGTACATGGAACTAGTTCCTACTTGAAAATGCTTAGAAAAAGGTCTGTGGCTTATCTTGAGTAACCGGGTCGTGATTACTGAGTTTTTCAAATGTATTTTTTGGTGCTGAGAACCACAAGCCGAGTTCTGTTATATTTGGGAGGAGGTGGACATCTCTACGGCTAATATCTCCATTACTCTGCAATCAGGCAGGGCAATATATCAATATTATATCACTGTTGTGATATAAGACTGGATATCGTCTCAGATTTTATATATTGTAATATCAAAAATGTTGTCTTTTCCTGGTTTTAAAGGCTGCATTACAGTAAATTGATGTCATTTCTGAACTTGCAAGGTTGTTCTAGATGTTCTACTAGAGCTGCAATATTTAATTGATCTATTCAAATCACTTCAGTTTTATTCATAATGCTCACTATCACAAATCACACCTTGCCTCAAAGGGCTTCACAGCATACGACATGCCTCTGTCCTTGGACCCTCACAGCAGCTAAGGAAAAACTTCCCCAAAATAACCCTTCAGCAGGGAAAAAAAATGATAGAAACCTCAGGAAGAGCGACTGAGGAGTATTCCTCTTCCAGGACGGACAGATGTGCAGTAGATGTTGTGAAGAACGATAAAATCACAGCAGATGACAAAAATGTATTAAATTAAAATTAAAATTATTAAAGTAAAACTAATGTCCAACTAATTTGACAGTTGATTGAATTAATTCTGGTTTCTCTACTCTGTGACAGCAATTCTTGCAGTTTGGCTATAATAAGACATTTTAGGACGTTATTTTGGGGTTCGGGAAACAATGATGGACAATTTTCACAATTTTCTGGCTTTTTTTTTTAACCATAAAATGATTCGATTAATCTACTTCACTAATAATGATTTATCAAAATCTTATTGAGTAGATATTTTGTGAAGGCGCCAACAGTCAACCTTACAATATTGTCACAATATCAATTTTGAGGTATTTGATTGTGATATATTGTGATATTTGATTTTCTCCACATCCTACAGCCTTACTCAACAACTCACACCAATCTAGATTTATAAATAGCACGACAGGTTAGAGGAAAACTTTTATGTTTATATATTTTTTTTATTTTAGAGTGAACTGTCCCTTTAAACAGAGGCCGAGCATCTGGTTTATTAGTGTTGTCAGTGTGAAATTATCAGAATTCAGCTGCACTCAATTTGCTTCTAATTTTTATTCCTGGCTACATTTTCGGAAGCAAGTAATTTTGTCTGAGTTTGAAAAGTCAACAATAAATGGGCATAAAATTCTAATAACGGGATTTTCCCATTCCTTTTCAAGCTTGAAACTTCCCCTCTTGCCTTGAATATTTATATCTTAGACAACTTTGAGATTTTGTTTCCCCTGACTGGGTGACTCATATGAATGCTAAATGAAATTTTGTCGTGTCCAAGGTTGGCGACAAGAATTACTTTAACAGCCAAACACAATAAAGGTGCAGGATAATGGTTTGATGGGCCTGTTATATACGAGATACAACAAGTTCAACATGCAGGACAGACTTGATTGTAGAGAAATCTCTGACAATAGTTTGCTTCTATCTGGGCCAAAACCATCTTTTCTCCAGCTTGGGCTCTCTGTCCTTTTACCACTCTGGGAGGAAGTCACCACCGCATACACACACGCTACACACAGGCTGACACACGCACAAACACGTCAGAGGGAGAGGATTTCCAGGCAGAAGGTTAATTGTGGGAGTGTGTAGGTTGGGCCGTGGAACTGAACAAACATCGGCGCTCTGTGATTCATGGCGCACAACAGAATAGCAACTCCTCACAGCCGCCCACTCTTTTCTTCCAGCTAATGGAGAGGCTGGAGTGCTTTTTTGGACAGGCTGCTCAGTCTCATTTTCTCCCCCAAGATTTTGTGTCCAAGATATCTTAGTGCTTTTATTTTTAAAGGACTACTGAATTGTAGTAGAGAAGGGAGATCATGGAGCTTTTGGGGAAGAGAAGAGGGTGTGACTGTTTGTTTGTGTAGAAGAATCTGTGTATACTGAGGACACTTGTGTCTCTAGAGTCTCTCTAGAGTGCTGTTTTGTTCTCAATCCATTTGATGTCTAACCACTAATGAACTGGACAAAAATGCACATTTGCTTTTGGGCATACAGCCAGAGAGGAAGGAGATGCTGTTTAGCACCTCGCTTCAAGCTTGCTGAGTTAACTTTATGCCTCCACGCCAGCGATAGCTTTCACCAAAGGTGTTATGTTATCAGGTTGTCCATCTGTCCATAGGTCCATCCCATTCTCTAGAGCACCTTGAGGGAATTTCTTCAAATTTGTCACAAATGTCCACTTGGACTTAATGTTGAACTGATTAGATTTTGGTGGTCAGAGGTCAAGGTTACTGTGAACTCATCTGTATCATTCTTGTGAACGCAATATGTCAAGAATGCCTTTCGGGAATTTCTTCAGATTTGGCACCTATGTTCCCTTGAACTCAAGGATGACCTGATTAAGAATTTGGTAGTTCAAGTTCTAAGGTCACAGCTATTGTGACCATTTTAAATATACAAGTGGTCAAAGGTCAGCTTCACTGTTACATCACAATGTTCAGCTCTTCTGGCCTTTATCACTGTAGTATCTCAGTAATTGGGGGGGGGGGGGGGCATTTGGTGTCACTAATCTTGGGTGTCCACCTTGAAACTGTGCTGATTGTATAGATCCTCCATGCTGCTAAAGAGATTCCTCATTGTATGTCTATAGGAAGAGTGCTCCACAGAGTCAGAACCACCACCTCAAAGATATGATCAGTCAGTCGGTCAACCACAAGGACAACCAGTAACCCTTGGTCAGAGGACCTAAGTGGCCTACTGGTGATTTGAGATTGGAGTGGGTCAGAGATGTACACAGTTGCCTGACGACCACAAATGAAGAGTGAATATCTAGACAGACACTCTTGGATTTACTTCATTTATTTTGACAAACTGACCACTCTCAAGTATTGCTGCAGGCGTAGCCACAAGCACACCCTGAGTGTTGGTTGCACTGGAATGGCTGGTGCACCTGCTAAAGACATTATTATCTGCCCAGTGAGACATTCAGAACAGTTCTACTGATGCATAAAGGTCTACACTTCTCATTAGGTGTATAGAGTACCTTGCACAGCATGAAGTGAGACAGGTTGTTGGACTGCAACTGGTGTGGAAACATAAAATACAGCAGATGGCAAATGTCTTGGGACAGTTAGAGGTTGTTGCTGTTGCCATTGTCTTTATTTTAGTATGGACTAACATCAGTGCCTGTAAAGATCATGCTACACAAATTCAGAAGTAAGCCATCACACTTAAGTTGTATAGATAGAGTAAAACAATTGCTGTGTTCAGGTAAATTTATCCAGTGGACAAAAGTAATTATATTTCAGTGATTTCACACAACCCAAGCCTGTATGAGCCAAAGGTATCGATTGGATGCATCCTTAAATGTCTGAATCTCTATCTGACTTTTTAAAGGTGGTATCTGTGCATTCCTACGCCTCTTGTTCCAGCCCTGCAGACAGCTCGAGCTATAAATGAGTTCTTGGAATCGTAAAATGCCGCATGGCGTCAGTCCATGTGGATCTTGGAGTTAGAGCAAAACAAACAGAACAATAACACAGGATCACATTAATAAAACTCGGTCACTGCGACCGACCAGTTCACCGTCGCGTGGAACATGAAGACACTGACCACAGCAGACGGAGGAACCACGCAGGAACTTTTAAAGTGACATTAGACAAACAGAGGTTTAGTTAAAGCTGTGTGGAACACGCTGCAATGTTTTTAATCCTTGAATATTTGGTCTTAAGAGGAAAGCACTGCTACGTGCCAAACCTGTCAAAGAAAACTAACAGCTTTGCTGGAGCAAAGTTTTGCATAAGACGGGAAATGCACAGACTAGAGATATAATCTAATAACTGTGTTTACCTGCACTGTGCCCACCAATGACGTGGAGTAACACTGCCATTACAGCTGGTAAGGATTCAGGAATTCAAGGACACTTCAGCAGGGCGGATGCTTTTAGCTGTCACGGAGGTTTGTACTCTGGACTTCCAGTTTGAAGGACGCTCTCGTTACTCACAGCACCGCCCTGCTGCAAAAATAATGAATCGGATCAGGGGGTTTGCTTCTTGGGTTTCAGCAGCCTGCAGAGCACCGGCCTCGGCAGGGGTTTGGAGGAGGTCACTGGATGGGTGCCATAGGGAGCTGAAAATTCGAAAATAGGCAGGAGGCAGGGAGCGTCAATTGCCTCAGCCCTGCAGGACACCCCTCTCACCCGAGCACCCGGGGCCCCCTCACTGGTACACATCTGAAAGTGGTTACCCTCACACCTCTTCCAGCAGGGTCAGCCTGGGCCCAGGGATCAGATAATAAAGGGAAATGGAGTAATCATTTGAAGTAGGGAGAGATGTAGCTATTGTTATAAAGCAGCTGCACAGAGAACACTACCTATGGAAGTCTTCAAAGTCTGGAAAGGTACGGGATTAACTCTTTAATCATATGCAGGTTTTTCAAAAAGTTTGAACACTGTACAGGGAGAATTGTAAGAAAATGAGTGGGACATCAACATTGATTCTTGAAATGTATCATTGTATTTTTCAGAAAGGAAAAAAAAGTAATTTTTGTTCAGAATTACAATTTTTGTGTGTGCCCGGTGGCTCAGTGGATAAAGCTGGCGCCCCAAATGTGAAGGCAGTGTCCTTGCCGCAGCGGCCTGGGTTCGATTCCAGCTCGTGACCCTTTGCTGCATGTCATCCCCTCTTTCTCTCCCCATTTCACGCTATTGATCTTTTGTCCTATCTAATAAAGGCAAAATGCCAAAAAAACAATATTAAAAAAAATAATAATTACAATTTTTGGAATGCAACATGCTTCATATTGAACCCAAACTGTTGTCTTTAGTATATATTTTTAAAAAATGTTGCATTGTACCAATTTACAGTTATGGGCTTATTTATACTCCCTTTATGTACAAAATTGGATACGTCTGTTTCAAATGTCAATCTGCCCCTATACTTACATGCATCCTTTGTGATAGCATGGATACAGCCAAACGGCACTGAAGGGCAGGGTCAAAAGTTTCACACAACAAAAAAAACGAGGCAATGGTGGAGGAGGTCATAATGATGTAGCTCTTTACGTAGGCAGCGCTGTAGACGGTGGTGGTATGCGAGGCCATTGAATATATTGACTACACTTCATTGCTGCTACAATCTCGGGCAGTACTGCTTAGTTTCACCCGTGTTCAGAAAACATGCGAAAATACATGTAAATTGAATACAAAAGTATGGACAGAGGGATCTATCTGTGTCCCTGAATGTTGAGCATAAATATATAAGGTTTCAGCTTTTACTCTGGGAAACCATCAATAGGAACATTGAAAGAAATCATGACAGAAGCCTTAAGTAAGAGTTGTACAGCATGCGTCATTAAGAGAAGATGGCTTTGATGAAGTGACGACCCACACAAACATACATGTTGTTGACTCGAAGTACAGACGAAGCGTTCTCGTGACTCATACCGGTTGGCTTTTTGGCAGCAAGTGATGTCAGCTGTTTGTACAAAGGCAGATCACTGAGTTGTGTGGAGCTTTGATAACTGATAGCAAGAAAAAAGAGAGGCTAAAATGTCCCTGATCAGATCAAAATGGCAGGAAGCAAGTGTTTTTATCAGAATCTCAGTGAATTTCTCTGTAATGGAGTTGGAATGTAGCTGGAAAACGTCAGTGAGGGATTGAGCTGGAGGGAGATTAAAGGACTGGCTTTTTTCCTTTTTTTTTTTTGTGCTGACAATGTCCGGCAATGGCCTCAGATGGCAAATATGAATCAGAATATGAAACAGAAGAGTTGATTAAATATAAGATCTAAGTTGGTGCTGTTACCACCAGGTTGAGCAACTAGACAGGCAGTGGCCAGCAGCTGAGTGAATTTTGGACTTGTTGAATGTGTCCACTGAGTGGGTTATTTCTAGAGGATGTATTTTAGTTTTTGCATGTGTGTGTGTGTGTGTGTGTTGGCTGACTGTGAATGGAGCGAATGAGTAGGCTCAGGCCTGGGACCACAGCTGGATTAGCTGGTCAGCTGTGCTTTTGTTTATAAGGCTTCAAACTGCCTGAGGGTTTGTATTGTCTGAAAGCGTCCAGAATCCAAGACGTCACCATAACTATAGCATATACTCTTACTTAAAAGTGACAGCTCACCTTAAAACAAAATAAAAAACATAACATAACATATTCCTCCTCTCACCTGTAGTACTATTTATATGTCTAGATTCAGTTTCAGAGTCTTGGCAATATTGGCTGTAAAGATGTAACATATCACCTTAGATTTATGTTAGATGACAGCATAAATGACAGATGATGCACCACATAATGCAGGAAAGCAGACATACTGCATCTTATATCAAATGACGGCAATGTGAAATGCGAAGCAATAACACGTTTAATTTTGTTTATTAAAGAATGAATGCTTTTGTTATGTGGCAGGCTAAAAAAGCAGATTTTGGCAGCCTTTACATACTGGTGCCAAAACATCCTAAAGGTGTTCCTTATATCCTCTCCACCTCCTGTGTAGCTTGTACTTCCAGTGTTTTACTGCTTGCTAGTGTGAGAAATATATCTGTGCTTTTATTGGCAGGTTAAGACAAGCTTCGCTATAATGAGCGTTAGGTTTCCTTTGAAAGCGGCTCAAATTAGCTGGGAAAGAGAGGGATGAAAATTGCTAAATGGACTTTACAGGCTCTTTTATTCACCCCCACCACTGTAGTGCGTAATCGTGAAAGTCTTTTTAGTTAAATAGCTCATGAATGATGCATTGGCAACTCCACTAGTCAACTCTGAACTTGGGACTAATTGATGATTGCTCGCAAACAGATGTTGGCCCAATTCGAACCACGGTTGTTAGTAATTATTTGATAAACAACAGGCTAATATGCTAATTGTTACCAGCTGTCAATGAGGTTACTCAGTGTTTACACTCCAGTTACAGTAAGACGCTCGACTTCACCTGTCCCCCCTAGGGCCTGACTATTCACCGCCGCCCCCCGACTACAAGGCAAACCTACACCCCTTTCCGAAAAGGTCGCCTGCTTTGCACAAAACACATCATTACCTTGTTCAGTTAGCATAACATAATCAACCGGTTTTAGTGACTGCCAACATATGCACATGGACACAACAGTAAACAATGGATGCCTTGTGCACTTTTCTTTCGCTGAACAAGTGGATTTCCTCCTCTCCCCACTGTTTTGGTTTCAGCCTCCCTCAGGAATGTTTTTACCGGGGCACATTCCTCCTTCTCGGCTCACGGCTTTCCATGGTGTCTCGGTTTTGTTGGCCGGGACCTGGTGCATTTGAACGCCTGCATCGCACAGAGAAATCCCCAGAAATCAGTCAACACAGTGGCAGCAAACCGTCCTGAAAGGGCATTTCTGCCTTGCTCTCTCTGCAGCACATATGATGGTATGAAGATGCACAAGTCCAGGTTGTGCAGGACCACAAACTCAAATAAACAGAAATGTCACTATGGATGATGTGGCAGACAAATGTGTGCTTGTATATAGTGCACATATCTGTGTGTGTGCATGTGTGTGTTTGCTAAACCTGCCAGGTGGGGGCCCCTGGAGTACCCTGACAAGAGCCATTAAAGTTTATAAGCGTGAGGCCCAGCTGTCAATCAAGCTGACAGGCTGCCCCTATCCAACCCCGCTCTGAAGTAAACCCCATGAAACCCCAGAGAACCCCTGACCCTGCTCTGACAGGGAGCTGGGTTAGTACGGGCTGGGCAAGGCTGAGCTGGGACTGGCTAGGGTTAAGGTGGAAAGTCGCCGGCTGTAGCCTGAAGGTTTGGGAAGTTTTAACTGAAAGATTGATGGCTCGAGTCCCCAGAGTGGTTTGAAAGTTTGGGGATGGAATTGATGAATAAGCAATACTGTCACTCTATCAACTACAATCAAGATAATCTGGAAGGGCTGAACCTTCAAGTTCTCCAGAAGTTGATCCCTTAAACTGGGAGCTCTGGGCAGCTCCCAGGTGAGCTTGAGTCGAGCTGTTGATCGGGCAATAAAAGTCCTGTGATGATAAATCTAAAGGGGCTGCATTGGTGTGCGCGTTTCTTCACAGTCAAGAGGGATAGTCGAACTACACCATTTACTTGAAAAAGTAATCTATCAGGAGTATTCTTGCAGTTTTACTTTGTCCGGATCTTCCGAAGTCTCTCTGCACCGTTGTCAGTCTGAACCATAGAGTGTATAAATAGCGGACATAGCTACTGTGATGTCACCCTTTGGTTTGTGGACTCCCATTTTGAAGCCTTTGGTTCAGCATTTTGGCCATTGCCATCTTGCTATTTTTTTGGAGCCAGAAGTGACCATATTTGGACAAGAGGCAGACGCTGTGGGGGAGCGAGGATTGGAACTGCCTGAGAAGCTGAGGACACTATCAACAGACAGCCTGTCATTCAAAGTGTCCTGTCCCTAATTATGTGTGACTTGAGGCCTTTTTTAAATTTACTTGGCTAAGTCATATAAAAAATCTACCCCCCTGTACAGTTGTTATGGATGTTTAAATTAGCTATAGAGACCAAACCATTTTTGTACCAGGCTGTAGACATATTAGTTTCTGCTATAAAATTCGACATTTTAACATGTGGGCATTGACTAAGTCTGGAGCTAGCCTCAACCAGCCATTCGATGGACTGTAGTTTTTGGCACGTCTGTGTTGGCTTCATTTCTAGGTCCCAGAGGTTGTGGCTTCGGTCTAAACATATTATAACACTATCAACATTCCAATCATAATCAGAGTTGAAATGACATGTATGCTTCTAGCGGTTTATAAAAAATAGTTGATTGTATCATACAAAGCAAGTGTTATATCACGTGATGTCAAACTGAAACAGACTAATGACTATCTGACAGGCGCACCACTGTCTTTGAGAAGCACAATTCAAGTTATCTGGCATGTGTTTGTGTGGCAAGCAGACCACAACAAGACATGTCTCACTGATTCAGTGTGATGTCAAGCTAACAGTCAATAGACAACTGCCAAGTGTATGTGACATCAGTAAACTTGATTATATCTGTTGCCGTTTTTAGATGTAACTGTTAAATTTAAAGATACATTGTTAAACATGGTGGTCTGACCTATTTGACATTTCTGCTGTGCTTATTTAATGTAGGCTACTGTTTTGCTTTCATGGCGTGTTTGATAAACCAAATCTACCAGCGTCATTGAAGCTGCAATGTACAGCTTCTGGGAATTTTTAGGCTTTACCTTTTGCACAAACTAATTGAGGCAGCAATACACCAGCAGTTCTGGTATTTAGTAAAATTATTGTTTTTGTCATTGAACTCTGGTGGCTTTGAGATAATGGCTTCTGTTCCCAGGGTGAAAGCAGTGTGACGGCATGATGAAGTGGTGAAAATATTCTAAATATAGCATGCACTTAAACTGACATTGGTGTTTTGAGTTGGCAGCATTTGCTCAGATTTTATGCACATGATGCAGGGCTTTTCCATACGAAAGTTATTGTAAACAAACATTCCGATTCCATCTTTAGGACAAATACAGTAAGATTGCTCATTCTGCGGGCCAGTCTAACCCTTCTATTTGAGGGTGCAGATTGTCACTTTTGTGAAAAAAACAGGGTTGGGTTTGAGTGATTGCATGGATAAACTATGGAGCTATAGAAGGGTTGATGTAGTCACGAAAGAAGTCGTGTCTTTCCAGCAAATGAGCCAATTAAACTCTCCTGTTGGACGTTTTTGTCAGTTGCTCTGGATGAGAATATCCGCCAAAGAGCAAATAGCCCAATGTAAACATTCAAACTATATGTGTGTCTGTGCACACACCTCCGTCCGTTCCTGTGTGCATTATGTAGCCTGTCGTGCCACAGCAGGATTAAAGTATCCCTCTCCCCAGACTGCCTCTTCCCTCGGCCCCCGCTGACCCCTCCCACACACTATTTGTTTTAATTAAAAGAAAACTTCCAGCCTTGGCCAAGCGAGACCGGCCGACGGTGACTTTTTCCTCTTCTCTCTGGCGTTCTTCTCGCGAATTTCTAGCCAAACGTTTTTTTTTTTTCTTTTTCTCTATGTCTCTCTTTACATGTTTCTTAGTTGGTCCTTTATTCCGTTGGGGTTATGATGGAGCAGAAAAGAGATGCTTGTCGTCTGTGTTGGAATGTAGAGCTGAATGGGCCTGTTTGACAAAATGGGATGAGAAAGTGTCGTATGTGCAGTCGGCCAAAGGGGAAATTGAATCATTCCGGGTTGGGAAGGCACGTTGGGGAATAGCCCTGTTTCCTCTGAATTGTGGCTTGGAGAGCTTCATAGGCTTCGCCGTGCTCCCTGAGGTGTGTGTTTCTTTGAGCGTGTGCATGCATGTGTTTGTGTCAGCAAGTAGGTTTCCATGTGTGTGCATCTGTGCACGCCAGTATGTGTCCTTAGAGTGGGACATAGTACAAAGCGCACATTGTAGTTTGTGTCAAAGAGTAGCAAAGCTCTCGGTGAGTGGGCGGAGGTGTGCATCTGCAGGCCTATTTTCTATTGTGTCAGCAGCTCGAGCTCGCTCCCCACCTCTTGGAGTGATTCAACACCGGGCTGTGGTCCACATTCAAAAGTGATCCTTTAAACCAGGAGGGAACCGCATTAGTTCAAGTGAGGTTTGGAGCAGCGTTTCTGAACACCTGTCAGTCACATTCATAAAAATACATTCAGCCATACTCTCTATTTAATGCACTTAGCCGATGTTCTCAGTAGGTATAGGTCGGTGCCAAGTTTTCTGCCCTGCAGCAGTTACAATTCAGCGTAAGTGTCTTAAATAATCTCAAAGATGTGGCTAGTGGAGTCTGTAAATCACTTTTGGTAGAAAAAGTTAAAATGGGAATGTGTTTCGGTGTTTTGTTTCAGTTGGACCCTATTCCTGAGGAGGTGCTGCAGCAGAGACCAAATGCTAACGCCGTGCACTCTATGGAGAAAGTTCTTGAAATACAGAGTGAGTGGATATTACACCTAAAGCTAACATACATTAGCATCTGTGTGATTTGATTTTTTTTGTCCTATTAAATGACTTTTGGTTTAGGTTTTAGTTTGCTGACCTTTTTTTTATTTTAAGCATCTGTACATATTTTAAATATTAATATTCCACATACAAATCCTTCTATCAAATCTCTCAGTACTGAGGTGATCAAGTCTGCACAGCAACTGCTCTAACTGGACTTTTACACTGTTGTGGTCTTTTGTAGGTAAATACTGGCGCTCACTTCAGCGCTCAGCCTCCACACTCGGTTGCTCATTGAGTGAAGCCCTTCGGCGTGAAGCAGAGGAAGCTGAGACCGTCTCCGCCATGGCCTCATTGTCTGTCGCCAACAAGCACATTGGAAAGAGGTACTCAACACAGACTGAGTAACCAACATTTAGGGGATGAAGTATTTCTTAAAAGTATACAGTCATTGTACTGTAAGCGAATAATATTACGGCATTGTTGTCTTCCCAGGGCTGAAGAGGAACCAATGGAAGAGGAAGCTACTATGTAAAGAAACATCCTTTCGCCTTTGACCACTCAGACCAGTCTTAATGTTTGACAGTGTCCTCATCCAAACAGTGTCCATTTAAATGCCACTCCTGCGTCTCACCCCTGCCATGCTAAGGTGGCATCTTATTGTGGGAGAGAACAAGCAGAGCTGACAAAAGTGGCGCTCAAAGGAAACGGAACACTGAAGATGAGCGATGCGTTGCACTGATCAGCAGTGCACAGACTGATCAGCATCAGTGTGTTGCATTGTCTCTTCAAGACCTTGGATAAAGCGAATTGACTCAATCACCCCACAGTAAAAGCCTCGAGTGCCAGTGCTTTTAAAAATCTAGACATAATGTACTTTTTAAAATGCCAGTCGGAACCATACACGGATGATCTGTCGACTTTTCTTACGGTTCTGTTCTTTCTTTATCTTCGTCATCACATTTTCGTCAAAAACCACCAGAGCTAATGTGATTGTGACTCTGCACTACCGATGAATCATTCCTGCTCTCTTGAGATATTCGGACGAATTAAACAAAGTGGTTGAATTTCTTGCGGTTTTCGAGTTGGGTAAGGATTTCAGAAGATTCCAAAATGACTGACAGTGAAAGACTGCGCGTCCGTGCCTTTTTCTTTTCAATCCTGGTGGATTTTATGTTGAACTCTACTGAAAGAGATTTGCCTTAAAAAAACAGGTTTGGGAACGAGGCCTCTTCTCCCCAACCCCTTAAACATTTCTAACCTGGAGAGATATCTGATGCCTGCATGTTGTTGGCACATAGACCGGAGGACCTTGGCATGTTTACCTATAATTCCTTGCAAGCAGCTTTCTGTCTCTCCCTGTACCTCCATCATTCCTTTCCCCCTGTCATTTAAATAATCTTATTTTAGAAGGTAGTTCCCAACCACAAGTTGGAGGTGGTTCAGTTTAAAAGTTGCAGGTGGGGTTGGTATTACTCAGTTGAACCATGTATCAGACAGTCCCGTAGCCAGAGGAAACATCTTGGAGGAAGAGATGTCCTCTCCTGACGCATTTTTATTTATTGCTGTGGACTTTTTTTTTTCTTAAATCTGTAGAGATTCTTCTGAATTTTATGGGTGCAGATTTTATGTGGACATGCTGATTAGATAAGCATCAAGCAAATACTTACTGGGTTCCCCCAGTCATGGGGGAGTAGTATGTAATGTAACAATCACATTTTCCAGGCACTAGAAAAGTCATGAAATTAGTAATAGTCACTGAAGGTTCTGGAAAAGTCATGACATTTTGTTGTGTGTAATGAAGTTGTTGCAGTAAACTTTAATGGCTAAGCTTGCACCTAATAACATAATGTAACATAACGCCAAATTTATTTTCTGAAGCTGATGAGGTATTATAGCTCTAATAAGCATCGACATTTTGTTTGCATTTTTGTTAAATTTTCTCCTGGCATTCTGACTCTCTCTTCATGTATGCCAACAAGCTGAAATTATGTTTGAATAGAGTTTGAATTGGATATGTTTGAAAAACACTGGGCAAGTGCAGCAGGAAGAAAATCACAATGGGTCCTTGAAAAGTCATGAAAAAGTTTTAAATTTTACCCATAAAAATTATGGGAACCCTGTAAGTAGCATGCACTGTACAAGAACTACAGTACTTCAGAAAACTACAATCCCATTGATACTGTATGTCTTTAGACAATAATGAAGCCAAAGCATGATGGTCTTTTTTTGTCTGTAGTGAGTCAAACCACTTCATTTTTAAATTAGAATTAGTCTCATTTGTTCCAGATTAATGAGACATAGAGAGTGATTATTCTCATATGGGCCAATTTGTTGAAGCAGCCGTCTCTTTAACACAACTGTGTCTCCATGGTAACAATGACCAAACCACCTGGGATTTTCCACAGGGGTGTTCCGAGGCTGCACAGCCTCTCACAGCTGGTTCAACGCCTTTGGTCCCTTGTTAAGCACATCTGCTCCACAAATGTCAGGTGCTATGAGACAGGTGTGTATACATCTGTTCATATACAGTGAAGCACAAGCTGCTCTTTATAAATATTTAAGTATATGCATATATTTTTACAGTTTCATAATCATCCTTCTCTCTCGAGCAGTGACACAGCCAGTGGGATGAGCCCATAAATAATGAATAACCTTGCAACTTTGAAGCACATGTAGCTCAGATTCTGCCCTGAATGCTGAGTCATCTGCATTTTATTAAATCTGAATCCTTTTGAATCAGTTATAAATATCTTAATATTTAAGATATAAAAAGACTGGCTAGTTTCATTGTACACTGAGCTTAGTGAATTTGGGTTCTGTCATGGCTGTTAACTAAAACGTCAGAGTTCAACTGTGCTAGCCAGACCATACTACACACTACCCATCAACCTAGTCGTTGTCAAATTCGGTTGTCCATTTTGACAGATAAAATGCAATTATTCTGATTATTTTTGATGGACATCCACGAGGACAAACATGCTACAACAGCCTAAAACATTTCCATTAGCAGAAACATGCTGCAGCTTTAGAAATTATGCCAATTCAAAAGCACATAGAAATATCCAAAACAAATGCAAAAACAGAAACGTGCTACAAATAAAAAAAATCATGCTGCAAAAAGCCAAAACAAATTTGTGCTTCAAAAACAGAAACGATGCAAAGTCAAAAACACAAATCTGCAAACAAATGCAACAGTAAAACACAACGGCAGATATCCAGGCCTCTAGGGGGATCGCTAAATGGAACAGTCTGATTATCAGTCTGAAATTATTTTTTTAAAAAAGCAACAAATTTGCGTAAATCTTTTGCTCTCTCATGATATTATACACAACTAAGGCCAGCTGTAAATGAAGAATGTGTACCTTTTAATGTCACCTCTGTAGTCCACTTTGCTTCAAAAACAAGCACACTCTCTTGTGTGGTCTGTCACCCAGGCTAAATAATTTGCCAAAATTAATTTGCCAAAAGAAGTGCCAATGGAGGATCCCCCAGACCTCCCAAAAGAGGTCCCGAAGGTCCTCCAGTCCTAGAAACACCCCTGCAAACAGCTGACCAGCTGACCAGTGCAGGGCTGCTTAGACTCGATTGGCATCACCAATTAATTTTATCTGCTAAACATTGTTTGGTTTATTGACTGGCCCCTGGCCTCCTGCTATTTTGCAAAAGTGGCCTCCGAGCAGCACAAGTTGAGTATCCCCGCCCTAGTGGCCTGGGGAACTTGTGTAAAGTTGATTGTATATGCAATGTTTTTCTGTTGCAATTTATTTTGGGGGGTTGTTTGTTTTTTTTGATTTTGCATTGTTTCATATGTATTTGTTTTGGCTTCCTGCAGCACGTTAGAAATTACAGTGCATTTCTCCTGTTGTATTTGTAGCAGCTGTGGCTCAGGAGGTAAACTGGGTTGTACATTATTTGGAAGGTTGGCCGTTCGATCCCCAGCTCGTCCAGTCCGCATGTCGAAGTATCTTAGGGCAAGATACTAAACCCCAAATTGCTACCGATGGCTGTTCCATCTGTGTGTAGCTGTTTGAGAGTAGTTACTGAGCAGCAGGTGGCAACTTGTACGGTAGCCTTTGCCACCAGTGTGTGAATGGGTGAATGTGACTGGTAGTGTAAAAATGCTCTGAGCAGTCAGAAGACTAGGAAGGCTCGATACAAGTGTAGGTCCATTTATCATTGTATATGTTTTGTATTTCTGTATGTGTGTTTAAATAGGAATTGTAACTGAAGATGCAGCACGTTATCCTTATGGGCCACTGTCTGTTTTAGCTCCTAAAAGATACATGTACATGTTTGATGAAACGGTTTGCAGAAGTGAACCTCCTCTCTGTAACTACCCCTCCAGCTTGTGTTTGGCCACTAGGCAACTACCTTCACAGCGAAACAGAGTGCTGTGGTGTTAACTATTGTTTACTGTACATAGGACATCAATCTCCTGAGTATTCCTGCCACACACATTTGTCAATGACTACTCTGCGTTAGTTGATTCTTTTTTACGCTCATCCATGTCTTTTTGTCTGGTTTCATAGCCCTGTCGGTGGACTTCAATGACGTCTTTTTGTACTTTTTCAAATGTTGTTTTGTTCACTTCCCCCTGTCTGTCTCTGTTACATTGTAAAGCTGACATACTTCACAACAGGTGAGGGTTCAGACTCTGTTTTTAGCGGACATTACATGACTGTGTTTTCTGGGTTCAGGGTTTTTGCGGGAGGGTCGGGACGCAAATGTTTCTACTTTGTATAATGATGGACAATTGTGTATTTACTGTCTGTTCATAGTAGATTTATATATGAAAAGAAATGAGTATATTATATATATCTATACATAATGAAATACTATGATCTTGTTTTTGAAGATGGTATTGAAAAATGATACTTTACATGGGCCTTACATACAGTCGGCTCTTTTTAGGGTGTCACTGAATGCACCATTTACTGTCTTTGGTTACAGTTGATTCTGTGTTCAGTAGCATTTTACTGGTTGTCTTTTTGTCTTTCAACACTGATGACTAGTTTTATTGGCTTTATCCATCCCATTCTCCCATGACACTGTTACAGTAGGTGTGCCCAGCATCACATTTTTTATATATTGTGTGTAGAAACTATTGTAGAAAAACAGACATTTTGGCCGGCACCTATAAAGTTTCAATATTTAAAGAAATGTGACACTTAAGTTCAAAAACAGGATTTAAATGTGACCAAAGTGGTGATCCATTTCTTCCTCTTTCTAAACAGTCTACAAGTTCAACTTCTATTAGAAAAATGGGATGGGTGGATTTGAATTGGAACATGGCCATGCTATTTCCCTCACATTAAATCACTCTGATGGGCCGTGCAAATGAGTTCACACCATCATCACTTATTTCCTTATCTGGCCACATGTCCTTCGTCTTATTTTAACATTCCTTAGAATTCTTCTAGTTCAAAAGTGTAATTTAGTTCATCAGCTAAGTGATACCTCTGGGTTTCAGGGTGGTCTGTTGTCCCTGTATCCAAAGTATCACAGGTGTTTGATCCCTGCAGCAGCCCATGTCTTTCTGTTTCAGAGCACCAAAACTCCATTCCTGGCTTCTCCTGTACTAGGACCAATGTTTTTAATAATATAATGTCTTACAGGAACATATATAAGAAAAAAAGGATCGTGATGCCATATGCTTATTGAAATTTTCATGCAAGGAGCAAAGTTTCTCATTTTGACTGAATGTATCTGACCTCTACTGGCAGAGTAATGCTGCATGTTCCTAAAGGCCCAGACACACCAAACCGACATCAGAGAGCTAGCAGCGACGAAAGCCCCCTACTGCATCACCTCACATCGCCTGTGTCTTGACCAAAAAGTTGCATGTGAACACACCTTGAAGACTACAGCCAACGTGCAGTTAGGACGTATGTTCTGCACCAGCGTAAGAGGAAATACCCTTCATACCAGCAGACGGCAGTAGTCTGTAATCGTCATTCAGAAATGAAAACTGGAGGACATTGATATAGTAGTTAACCAGTTAGCACATTAACAACACGATGATATGTTGAAAGAACAAAGGATATTTACTGAAAGCTGGTGAACAACAACAAAAAGAATCAGGAAACATTTCTACTAAAGAGCTCAATGGCTTAAGAAAAACACTCTTTGTTTACTTTCCTAACTTTCATTTTGCTTCGTATGCACTGAGTTTCAACACGGATTCAGCATGCTGAATGCAGGGTTCCCATGGTCATGGAAAAACTAAAAAAGTTATGAAATTTCACAATCACATTTTTCAGGCTTGGAAAACTAGTAAAAATTGTTAAAAGTTTTGGAAAAGTCATGGAATTTTTGTTGAGTATAATGTTCACACAACACACACATCACATCAAACTTCTGTAGATACCCTTCCACGTAATGTAACATAACAGCAAATTTATTCTCCAGAGCTGATGACATGACGTAGTTCTAAAATGTGTTGATGATGATGAGTGATGATGAGTGACATTTGTTTACATTACAATTATTTATATTTCTTCATTTTTTCCTTAGTTAAAATTATGTTTGAACAGAGTTTAGAATTTATGTTTGAAAATACACTGGGCAAGTAGTATAAGTAAAAGATTATTATAGGTCCTTGAAAAGTCATGGAAAAGTTTTGAAATTTCGTCCATGAAAATGTGTGGGAGTCCTGTGGCTTGGTGGAAAGAAAGACAACTAGTGCCGATGAGGGTCAACGGTGGTGGATACACTACAGCAACTTGCACAACAGACGGTGGCCAATGGCCAAACATTGACCGATGGCTGACCCGTCGGCTTGGTGTGTCAGGGCCTTCAGTCATTTGCTTCTGCAAATGGCCAGAGAGGTCACACTTAAGACTATTTTATGTGTGTGCCATCTTTCACTGACCACTTGTAAATTTGAATAACAAAGTGCATTTAGAAAACTATGATCTAAGCATTTGTAGAGGGACATCATTGGGCATCACATTTTTACTTTAATTTCGTATGGTTTAAACTCATAGTCATGTGAAAGAATTATGATTTTTTTCCTGTACATTCCCTTTATATCAGACACCTACCCAAACAATTTTGAAAAGATTGTTACACTTTATGCATCTAGATGTATTCATGGTTTGAATATGAAAATGCATCACCTTAACTTTGACGTCTCTGTGTATGTAAACACACTTGGTGAGATGCTTTTTCGGTAACACAGCCCAGAACATTCCCAGAACCTTTTGCACAGCAGTGCCAGTCATGGGGTTTCTGTTGCTGAATGCTTTGGTTTCTCAAAAGGAGCCAAAACTAGCACTGTCTGGCCACTCTGGCCGTCTGTCTTCACTGTTAGTCTTAACACAATGTCCAGTCACGAAAAAAAAGCATTCCATTTTGTTAGAATTTCCATTTATTAGGAGGGGCCATATCTTTTTGTTTTTGCCCTCATAGTTCAGTCCAGCCAGGTCCAAGAAGTGTCTGTTTATTTAGGCGGCCTGGTCCGACTCCACTCCATTCCTTTTTTTCTTTCTGCATGATTCGTATGTCCGCATGCACTGCCTACCTGCCTGTCTGTCTCATACCACATATCAGCACAAGGGATCGAACACTGAAGGACGTTAGTACTTTCACTGTATCCAGACTATCTTTATCTCTTTTACTGCTTTTTTTGTTTCTGCTGGGGAGGAGTTTGGTTGGTGTGCTTTTACCTGTGCTTGTAGAATTTGGAATCATCAAACCTGGAACACATCCGTTGAATATTTTACAAAAAAAAAGGACAAAAAAGTATCTAGCACTTGTAATACAGACAATAGATTTTATTGTATTTATGTAGAAAACCAGTTGTTTTAGGGGACGCTTTGTAAACTGCGACAACAGAATGGACAAACTTTTTTTTTATATACCAGGTGAGATGTGACTTTGATGGACTTTTGGGAAGACGTTTTTTTTGTTTTTTTGTTCTTTGTCACATCTGGACTTATCAAAGGGCTCCATCCAGGTGCCTGGTTATTGTTACGGTTGTCCATTCCACTAAATAAGCCAGTTATTGCTATGACCACTGTGGTTGAGAAACAAACAGTTCTAGGTTTACATATGTATAAAATGCATATTCTTTTTTATCAGTTATGTTTTTGACTTGTTCCACCATTGTTACAGAAATAGTACATTTTTTCTTGGGAACCTTTGCTCTAACATGTTGTCTTTGACATCTACAATATAAAGTATTGTTTTGGAAAAACTGCAATGTCTGTTTTTTTATGTTAATAGTGTTGGTTGCTGGTTTCAGTTGTTCAGATGGGGCCAAAGGCATTATGTCTTTGGGTTGTCTGTCCATCCGTCTGTTTTGCTTTTTGTTTGTCCATCCCATTCTCGTGAATGGGATATCTCATGAATGTCTCGAGGAAATTTCTTCAAATTTGGCACAAACATCCACTGGGACTCAGCAATTAACTGATTAAAATTTGGTGGTCAAAGGTCAAAAGTCAAGGTCACTGTGACCTCACCAAATCTTTTTTTGGCCATAACTCAAGATTTCAAATGCTTAATATGACAAAATATCACACAAATGGATAAAACACTAACATTTTATTTCCACGGGGTTAAAGGTCAGTTCTCGCCATTATTCAATGCAATAACTCCGAAACAGAAGAGATTATAACTGTATTTCACATTTGGTCAGATACTTAAGTGTTGACTAGGACTGGTCAATATGGAGTGAAATAAAATATTATAATGTATTTGACCAAATATCTCAATATCGCAGCTGTATTGTAGCGTTGCCTATTGGTGCTTCACACAAAACATTTACACATTAAGAGTTTTGGTAAATAGAATCAGTTATGTGAATACAAAAGCTAAGTGGGACAAGGAAAATAACAGAACATCTAGAACAGTCTGGTATGTTCAGAAAATTATACCACTTTACTGAAATGCCGCCTTTAAAACCAGGGACAACCAAGATATTTCAGTATCCAAAATCACAGATGATACCTATTGTCTTATCACAATATTAATATAATATCAGTATACTGACGAGCCTTATTAGTCACACTGATCTTTGGTGTCCACTTTGAAACTGTGCTCACTGTATAGATCTTCTGTGCTGAAGATGTATGCATGAAGCGTCCACGTTTTTAGAATCTGCCGCGTCTTGCGGCGACTTTTATATCTGAAACATTGTCACCTGTCATGGCTACATTGACTTAGCTGATATAGAGTTTAGGAGATTTTAGTTGCATTATGTGACTGTGTTCTACTCTGTAGATATAAGTAAAGATGGCATGTTTCTCACATGAAAATCAATCATAGATGTCAATATAGTGATAACACACCTAATAACTTTCATTACATTTCTTAATAGGCTTCATACCTATATTAGTGGGCAGACATTGATGTAATGTGCTGCTTGACTGGTTGGAGGAGGCATACAGCCACAATACAAGGCGGTAATTCTAGTTTTTCTGTCACATCTCTGGCTGTGTGTTTTCCCCTTTCCTGCCCCCCCTCCCCTCTGTGTGTGTGTGTGTGTGTGTGTGTGTGTGTGTGTGGTGTGTGTGTGTGTGTGGTGTGTGTGTGTGTGTGTGTGTGTGTGTGTGTGTGTGTGCGTGCGTGTGTCTCTGGAGGGCGCGGCTGTTGCAATCAAGCACCTGGCACAACTTCACACCTGCAACTCATCTCCTCCTCATCAGCCTCAGTATAAAAACCCTTCACCTCCACTCTTCACCAGATTATTCTGTCTACACCACTGGTAGTCATTGTTGGACACTCTAAACTATTTGTGCTGCTTTTGGGTTCCAAATGTTACTGCAAACCAAAACAGTTTACATTTTGAAATGTGCAGTTTTTTAACCAACAAGATATGATTTGAGAGAGTTCGTCACACTTTGTGCAGCTTTATTTGAAGTTGCAAAAGGCTTTATATAGCTTTTTTTGCAGCATGTAGTGGTGCTTCCCGAGAGCTGCAAGCATACCTGGAGGTCTAAAATCAGTGGAGTTCTTCTTTAGATCCAGAGGGAGGCAGCATTGCAGGAAGGGCAGCAAGGGGCCCCACAGTAGCTTCGGCTGGGATTAGCCACCCATTTGGAAAGGTCAAAGGTCTGGGCTAGTGTCCAAATAAACAGCAGTGAATCCCTGTTGGTGGTGGAACTAACGCTAAGACAACAGTCCAAAAGCAAACAAAACCAATCCCGCCTTACCTCCCCTCAAATAAACACACATTCCTCTGCTTTCCTGTCAAACTCTGAATTCAGAGAGAAACAGTGTAAATACCGGCGCTGCCTCAGGCTTTGTCGGCTCGTCACGATCTCTGTAAATCACAGAGGCTTGCAGTGTCAGAGGCAAACGAAGAGGAGCTCATCTCTGGTTCTTTGGGAGAATAAGGTTAAACAGAGACATGAAGGACAATATTTACTATCATACAGATGCTGAAAGGAGCTGCGATGGCTCCCAGGAGTCAAAGAAAATGACGTTAAAGCTGAGAATGTGACCTCTTTATGGTTCCTCGGTGGCTCTAACGACCGCACTCGTGACACATAGACTGCCCGGCTCACCTTTAGCTCACCGTAGGCGTTGACACGTTCGTCATGTCTGCTATGTAGCGACGCACAGCGACCCCTGAGTAAGGTCAGGTCACAGAAAAGGTGGAGTCCTGAACCTTCCCCCCTTCTTGAAGGCCAGCCCACAAGATGGCCTCTTCTTCCCCACAAGAAAGGGCCGAAATGTCAGCTTCAGGATTGAGATCTGGGAAACCCCTCTATCTATTTTCCCTCTGTGACATTCTGGTGTGCGGCAGCTCTCTTGCCTTGCTCCTCTCCTTGCAGCGTTGTCAGTTAGCTCTGTCATTACCCGGCCACCCGTGTGCGTAAAAAAAGACCTCATCCTCCCAGCTGTGCTCATCACCACGCTTTTTAATTGCAGGTTTTGACTGACTCAAAATGGCGATGAGGCTTTGGCCAGCTGCTCGGATGACAAGTAAAACTAATTACAGATGAGAGTCATTAGTTTGGGATCATTGACACACACAGACAGGCAAAAATGTTGGGTATATTTGAAGAAGTGGGGATCCAAGAGGTGGTCCCTTCAAGTAAAGCCCATGAGAAGTCTCGGAAATTCCTTGGCAGGTTTCTTCACACTAGTCGGTTTGTAGCAGACAAAATTTCAATTCAGTATTTAATCTTCCCTCAACTTATTTTATTCCAAGCATGGATTTGGAAACAATGGGAATGCACATGAGCAAGTCTGGGAGCGTTTGCTGTTCTTTCCACTGGATGTTCCACCAGTCCAGTTGGGACCTCTGATCCATGGTGTATTTGAAAAGCTGTGCGGCGTTTGCTTGTCTTGCTACTGTATGTGTTTAGTCTGGTGTTGAGCGTGCACACGGACATCAAAAGGGGCGAGGAGCTGTTGCAAACAGGCCGGGTCACTGTCAGCTCTGGCGTCAAAAGCACAAAGTCACAATAACCATTAACATCAAGAACAAAGCAGAAAAATGAATGGATTTCTTTTGTGCTGATTCTCATTTTAGGCAACATGTTACTTCTGTAATAAGCCAGATCACAACTGGAGGAAATGAAGAATGAAAAGAAGAGAACCAGCACTGAAATTCACCTTTTGGGTGACCCGTTTTTTTCCTGTATAGTGAAACTTTTTTTTTTCCCCCAAAACTATATTGTTCAGCATCAGGGATCCATGACTCTCTCACACACATTTATTTATTTATTTATTTATTTATTTAAGTTAGTTTGCTTTCTTTCTTTTATTTTCTTTTTTGGAACCCTGGTTACCTTTCCTTAGGGAAACACAACAGTTGCTTCAGCAGCATTCAGTCACTCACTCTAGATGAATCGTTTAGAGATGCATCCTAGTGCAGGGGTGGACTAAACCATTTTTCACCTTTAATTGTTGAGAGGAGCCTCTCAGAGATTCAACTATTTATTTAATAAAACTTCAGCTTTTCAACCATTTTACTCTGCCAATTTTAATTCAGTTATGGCACTTATTAAATGCAGTGCGTAGTCTTTGTCAGTGCATGGAACATGCTCAGTAGTCATCAAGATGGATTTGATGAATACCATGTAATTTGGTCAAAAGGTCCAAGGGGGAAAAAGGGTAGTAAGTGGACCTTGGTTTGTAATTGCTTTGCTGGAGGAAAAAAGAATGGTAATAAAAGTGATCAAAGTTTGCCTTTTTTTTGTTCTCATTTCTTTCTTTGCTTCTTTGAAACGTGGTGTAGTTCCACAGTTTGATTGATGGTTTTACATTAAAGATGAGGTTGCATGGTTTAGATTTGGCATTAAAGCCCTGTTGTTGTTTTTATGTGGCTTTTGTTTGTTTTGAACCCTGCCACTAAGGGGTTTATCAGACAGCCCAAACCACTGTATGTAGACAATGTTTGAATAATGCATTGAAACCTCAAACTGTCCAGTGGTACATTGTTTCACGTTGTGTCCTCTCTTCACTTCTCAGTGTGCTCTGGTGTGATATTTCATAAACTGGGGAAGAGTCTTGAAACAGTTTTCTTTTATCTGAAGTTAATCGTGCTTTTAATGAAATGTAAAAATTTGAAAGTGCAATCTCAAGTTAACTGCAGTCAAAAGAAGTACCAGTACTCACTTTTATGGTTCCTTTGAGTAGATAAGTTGATTTTGGCTTGTATTAAATTGAAGTGATTTAATACTGCACCCTTAAAAGTTCTCAAGTGTAAATAAAGGCGAGTGACCCGAGTGACCGCTGACCCCTGCTGAACCTGGCGGTCATCACTGCTGCTAATGAAGAGCAAAGGAGGATGGGAATGTTGGCATGTCAACCCACAAAAATTACCCAGAAGCCCCCCCGTCTCCTCCACAGCCGGCAGACGAATCAAGTTTCACAGCTGAATGTGCTGGAGCTGTTACTGACTCCTGCACAGACGTAAATTTGGGGTGGTATGCAGGGGCCACATCTCCCTCAATATTTAGAAAGTTTGTCTCCCCAAATAACATCTTGAAAGTAGCAGAGGAGTTTTATTTTTGACCAGATTTCCATGATAAATTAATGGAGAAAAGGAACAAATGGGTGAATGAAAATTCACCAAAATCTAGGAAATGAAATGAGAGGCGAGGAGTCAAAAAAGTCAGTCTTTACAGATCCAAAATTACACTTATTTTCAGGTTCGTACTTGTTTTTTGGGAATTCTACAAGAACATGTTTACATGAGTTAATGTTCAAAAACACTTTTTTACAATATGGGACCTTTAATGTCTGACCTGACTCACAGAACATCAGCAACACAAAGATTAATAACCAATGATTACTGTTAATGAGTTTGGTTTGTGAATATGCTAAATGTTTTGAAAATGTCTCCCTGTCGAAATGACATCTTCCAACTTGCCCTTCATCTGAACTGCTTAGGAAAGCTGTAATTATTGTTTGGCTACCATTGCTGACGCTAAAGTTAGATATTTTCCAACTCTGTGGACACAGAGATGTAATGATCAGTGTTACCCTCGCTTCAGTCTGTACCCTGCTTAGCCACCCTGTTGTAAAAGTCCCAGATAATGCCAGTGGAGGAAGACGGGAAGGATGAGGAAGGCTGATTTATCCAGAAATGGAACGGATAACGGAAACAGGGAATGACGTAGTTTACTTAATGTTGTCCACAGCAGTTGGTCTACACTGTGTGTGTGTGTGTGTGTCAGATGAGACCAGATGGACAAAAGACAATGCCAGAAAAGAAGATGTGCTATAAGGCTCCAAGCCAAGGGCCGAGTTACACACGAGGAATAATGCAGCACAGACACATTCCCATACACGTTCCCCAAAAACCGGCACAGCTAACGGCTTTGTGTAGTGCAAACTGAATAGTGTTGTTCACTTGTTTTATATTTTTATTTATTATTTACTGATTTTGTCATTGATTAATTTCCAACACAAGCCACAACTAATATCAATCAAACTGCAAATAAACAACAAAAGCCTTTATGGTTAAGACAATTTATTATGGTAGAGGAAAAAAAAACCATTATTTTTCTTACAGTCTGTCTGAATACACCTGCATTCACCCTCTGTTTTAGTGCCTGTCTCTTTAAGCCTCCCTACCCATATACCCCGTCTGCTCTGATTGGTCAGCATTTCCGGGTTCTCAACATCTGCGCTCTTGATGTTTTTGGTTGTCATTGCAGTCAGTGACGGTTATGACAGTGATGATTGTAATCGCACTGCACCGGCAATTCCTACCTTTATATAGTATAGCTGTGACATCACACAGAAGTCCTGACAGCTTGTTTAAAGACATAGTTTGTGAATGCGGCCCGTGTTGTGCATTTCTCTGTATACTGTGTGTGTCGATATTTTAACAGTATTTATATAGCCCCTACACCTGCTCTATAATAAAAAAAAGACTTGGGATCTGACTTTGTACAATATGGGACTTTAGATGTATTCCACAGGCTTTGATCTCTCTGCATATGACAGTGACGGTGGTCCAAAACAAAAACATGTCAGCTTAGGCTGTGTTCACATGGACACAACATAAAATTACAGATAGTTTCTCAATATGACACACACACACACACACACATACACATTTTTTTTTAAAAATGTTTTTCTTTCCCCTGAATAGCAACATGTTATCTGCATCACTTATGAAGGAAAAAGTCAGCATCCCACACCCTACACTCCTAGCAGGACTACTTTTACAACTGATTTCCTGTCCAGTTCAACTCCCCCAGCTTCCAGGGTCCACAAGAAACCCCCTGATGAGCCGTGCGATAAAGATTTTGGAGGTGAGATGATGACATCTACAGTAGCATTCAGTCGTTTAATAAGGAAGATTCACAGGGAGCTTCAGGGGAGTGAGAAACAGAGGGGGATTGTAGAATCCTTTCATGACTGAGCAGAAAGGTACGGATGCATATGTGGGAACTCATGGTATCACAGAGATGTCCTCTGAAGGATACTTTAACAGGTATGAGGATGATAACCTCTCCTGTAGTCTGAGAGTCTCTCAGTGTCGCTCGAGGTTGTATAACCACCAAAGGTTAAGAGGAATCTACGCAGACTGAGAGGAGAAGGTTTAGTATTGATTTAAATCCTCAGACCACTTTGGTACATTTTAAAGTTAATATCGATCTCTTCTCTAAAGATTGCTGCTGGATCAGAAAGAATTTAAATATATATAATTGTGTGTGCCCACCCTCTCCAAATAAATACATTTTTAAAAAAGCACTAGACCTGATGCCTGATAATAATGCAGTGGGGCCCTCCTGTGCTGGATCAAAGTCTTAGGGCCCCTGATTAAATGATGGAATGAAGGAAAGGCAGAGTGGAGCTGCAGAAAAAGGCCAGAACCTCAGCTAATTCCTTTTCATCCAGGCAGCCTTGACAGCCGAGGCTCTGCCAGCTTCCTCTGGACTCTCTTTTTCTCCACTGTGTGTCCGCTGAGCGCATGCATCAGGATTGCTCTATTAGTTAAGCTGTCAATATGTCTGCGCACGCCAACGCCAAAGACAGCTCTTCTATCTTCACTGCATAAAGCAAATAAAGTGCTTTTCTTTTCTTTTACTTTTATTTTTTATTTTAATTACCTAACAGCCTTTGGGCTTTATGCTGTGCATTCAGCGCCTGTTTCTCTACATTTAACAGCAAAGATGATTTAAAAATACATAATTATCGTCAGCTAAACTTATCAAGTTTAACACAAAGATACAATAATTTGAGAAGATGTGTAGTATTAAAGTTATTTCTAGACCAGTTTTATACCAAATGTTGCTGTTTTCTCAAAGCAAGGTGTTTCTTTGTTAAAAATGTTTTAGAAATAAATAAGCTCTAATAATAATATAATTCAATTTAAGAACAGGTTTCATTATATGCGACTCATTTGCATTAGTGTAGAGTTGGGGGGGGGGGGGGGGGGACTCATTATTTAGAACATTTGCATTTGTCTCCCGCAATAAAAGCATTGTGGAAGCAGAGGATTTTTATTTTGAAAAAACAACAACAACAACAAAAACAGACATTTACAACAAAAACTAATGAAAAATATTGCACAAATATTCCCCAGAATGCAGGAAATTAAGTGTTTTGATGCGCATAATTTTCTGGCGTAAGACCCTAAACCCCGATTCATGCCCCCCCCCCCCCCCCCCCCCCCCCCCCCCCCCCCCGACCACTGTTGAAATGACACCTACGCCCCTGCACATTTGATTCATTTTTCCAAATGATCCTCCACGACACACCATGAGAGAAAGAAAGACAAAGATCAATACTGGAGGTGTTTTTCAAGTGAGTCATGCTTAATGCCATGGTGGCAGCCGAGACAGCTGAGTTTCAGCTTTGCCAAAACACACAACACACACACACACACACACACACACACACACACACACAGAGGAAGTTCAGTCATGCCGACATCAGCCTCCAAAGTGGTATAAGGATAACCTTGGGATTTTTTTTTTTTTCACTAAACCAGACGAACACAGAATACTGTTTGAGGCACACAGAGTGTAAACCTTTACTTTATTCCCTTTTTACTGCAAATTAAAGTTTTGTAGCTTTTTCCGTCTGATTTTACGGGAAACATCTGGATCTCTTGCACTGCTGGAGCAGTGGCCCCGGGTGATTCTGTGCTGCTCAGCTGTGAGGGCCCGGGATAATGAGCAGGTATCAAACGGGCTCCTATGGATAAGCTGGCCTTGGTAGGAAGGGCTGTCCAACTGCATCTGAGACCACCTTGCCAAACGCCCTGACACATTTTCATAGAATATAACAGAAAGAATTTTTCCTCTTATTACTCTAAGAATGACTAGGATTATTTGATTATGATTATGCAGAAAATATGTGCATAATCCAGCCTTAATGCTTTGTCACTGTGGGGAAGGCTGTGTCGTGAACAAGCATGAATAGAATTAGTCACAGATATCACAGTGTCACACACAGATAAATCAATAAAATTAAACATCATGGCCATAAAATAACAAAGCTGGTTTTCCCTTGTATGTGCCTGCATGTAGGCACCAAGTTAAATTTTTAAAAAAAAAGCAAGGGACTGTGTTGCTCATGATAAAATGAAGTTGTTTAAGCCATTCAGTCTGTTATGCATCCATTGTTTATGTGCCCAGCGATGAAGAGGAAAATCCCTAAACTGGTTTGAACTGCTCTGTAACTGCGATGTGTTTTGGGTAATACAGGCTCTGGGTGAATTTGGAGTTAAGTGTCAATGTTGTATAGTTTTCTTTCACCAAAAAAAAAATATTTTTGTGACATAAAATGTGTTTTTTTTGTGAATTTTTTTTGAATTTTTATTGAAGGCTTGGTTTTACAGCTAGAAATCAGGCACCCTGGACACGATTAAATCACTTAACATTACACAGAAAATGACGAACGGCATGTAGACCCATCATGATTCTTTTAAACTGTCTAATGTGAGTGAAATATTTTGGTCTGACAAGCAATATCGCATTAAGAAAAGAGGTAAATATGTCCACATTCTGATCACATTAAAATCAAGTCAATCTAAAGGACTTTTTTCTGTGCAGATCATCAGACAAACCCACCACTGCAGAGAAGAGAGATTGTCAACATGAACTTCCATACATGCATTCATGTAACACAGAGTGTGTGTTAACTCTCATAATAAGTGGATAGTGTTGGTTTGGTGCATCAGCAGCAGGAGGAGAAAGCCACTGTGCTCGCAGGTGTTTCCCCTTCAAACCGCACTGACCTCGAGAAAATCACACACACTGGCTGTAAAATAAAATTCTCAAAAAGTTCAGGGTTTGCCTGTGGAAAACAATTGTGATTTTATTGCAGCAGCATTTTTGTTATCGCCTGGATACTTTTTATTTTGCAATGCAGTTTTCCACCTGGGACTGATACTCCAAGTGTGAGTATCAGTCCCAGGTGGAAGTAAAGGAAAGAGGTGGACTCTACTGGCTTGTGTCCATCTGACATGTAATAAAGATTTAGTTAAAAAGACAAAGTGATGTTTGTTTTATTGGTTTTAAAATGATAAAGCCATAGGACTCATTCCCCAAAATATAATATGAAAATACACATCAGCATGCATTCAACATATACTGTAAAAAGATACTAATTGTATTAACTTAAAAACAAAATCTATCCTCACTGCCTTTAAGTTTTAAATTTAAAAAATACAAGTTGAGGTATTTTTTATGATTCAACTTGTGTTTTCAAATTCAGTCGACTTAAAAATGTAAGTTAGTCCAAACAGAAATGTCTTTTTCCAAAAAGTTTTTTTACAGCGTTTTTTTTTATAGCAAAGATAAATCAGATTTTTTTTTTTTTTTTTGAATAAAAATCATAATTTACAGTACACAATATTGATGATAGGCTAACTGTCACCCATGAATCATTGTCAAATTAACCCATGATGTATGAATATGTAATTAATTTGTATTTTATGCACCATATAAAGCTATGTTTTTATTTTTGGGCCACCCCACATGTTAATGTAGGCTCAGTTTAATATGTCACCTAAGTCATTACAGGAGTCCCTGCCCCGTCTCTCTTTCATCAGAGAGGTCCTTGGCCTTAAAAAACGAGTCCAGCAGCAGAGCCGGAGTCCAAAGTTTAGCTGAAGCAGCAGCAGGGAATCAGCTTTGCCATTTACACCAGTAGCCCTGCGTTAACAATGAGCTCCTTTCAGTGTTTAGATTGCATCTAACCAAGTCTGGGAAAACGAGATGTAAACAATTTGAATGTTTTAAAGAGAGAGCGGGACAGATTCAAAGGCATTTCTTCAGTCGTCTATTTCCTGGCTGTTTTCTTCTCTTTTTTTTTTTAAAGCTGCAGGCCGAGCAGAGTTATTTTCCTTATCTGCGGCTGCTGGGGCTCCCTGCTCGTTAAAGAGCCCAAAGGCATCGCCATTTGAAATGATTACTCGTTATTTAAGCGGACAAGCATTTTATATGGCTGAGTTTGAAACTGGCTCGAATTTCCTCCACTGTTAATGAAGCTGTATTTTTTTATGGTTCTTTTTTTTTTTTTTTTTTTTAAGTCGGCGTTTTCTTTTCATAACAAGAGGAGGGGGGAGTTCTCACACCCATCAGTGAAAAAAAAGTGTTGTGTTGTTGTTTTTTTCTTCTTCTTTTTTTTTTATTCTTCTTGTAATCTAGAAAACACAAGGGGAACCTGAACCAACGAACCACATTAATTAATTTTATTTAATTCATTATTACACGAATGGTTTTTCATTCTCATCTTGTTGTGTGGAAATTCATCTGAAACTTGTGTGATTTTTTCATTTTTTTAAATTTTATCTTTTTTTTTCCAGCCAGACATGCTGTTATGTTAAATCTTAAAAATCTGCAGCTTTTCTTATTTAAAAAAAATAAAATAAAATCAACAATTTTTAGTTCAAAAATATGTGTTTTAATAAATAAGCAAAAACAAAAAAACAAACAAAAAAAAGTACATTGGACGGAGTCTGGACACTAAAGAAAGTCGGTGAAATAAATCCATGCAGCAAAAGACTCTAAATTGCATTGGTCCCTTTTACAGGCTATAGGTACACAGGTATGTACAATATGCATTTTTTATATATATTTATACTTTGGTTTTAAAGTCTTTGAAAAACAAAATATATATCCTTCTTTTTTAAAGGATGGCTTTGGTTGCAGGCCGAGCTATACACATTGCAGGTCTGTCTCCTTTTCCCCCCCTCTCTCTCTTCTCTGCCACAAACAGCTCCAGACAGTCAGAGGCAGTGTGATGATGAATCTGCATCCACACACACACACACACACACACACACACACACACACACACAACACACACTCCCCAAGAGTTTGTGGGTCACATTACGTCTCCCCGCCATGCCTTTGAGGTCGATGGGTTCTTCAATAATCCCTTTGGTCTTTTGTTGAAGTAAACAGTCTGTGATGGAGAGACAGAAATAAAAATCATTATTGACATTTTTTTAAAAAAGAAGAAAAATAACTGGATGCATTATTGATTTAAGCTTTTTTTTCTGTGTGCGTCTATATGTGCTGTTGTTTTAGGCAGGCACTGGCTCGCTTAGCATGTGGGAAGTCATTAATGAATCAATTATTAGCCACTGAGCTGAGTAAAACCATATGGCAACAGCAAAGCGGGAACATTTTGTATTTGAATGAACAGCTGCAGTGGAATACAGGTTTTAAAAAAAAGAAAGCAGTTTCTCTGGCTTTTACTGTGAAACACCTGAGTAAATTCACGCGTTTTCATTCCGCTGTGGATTAGCGGACAGTCCTAAAACAATAAAATCTAACTCCTCGGAGCAACATTAAGCCCAAAGTCATTATGGAAATATAGCAGCAAGGTCACGATTTGTAAAGAGTATTTTTACAGGCCCTTTTTGTGTTTAGTAATAATATTTTGCCCATTTTAATCCAGGTATGCAACAAAACTAAAATATATTTACATGACAGAGTAATTTATGTATTTTGAGACGGAAAAAAAACCCCAACTCCTAAGGTTGTACTTTTTCCGTGCGTTTGTTTTTTTTCTTTTACATTCCACGGAGGTCAATTAAACTCAGGGAGGGAAAAAGCCTTCAAATTTACAGTGTTTACGCAAATTACTGTAATGTAGCTTATGCGTCTCCCTCACGGCACCACGGTTGGTGTATAAGACAACAAAGCCTCGCTGATGGGCGGTCTGCTAACTAAACGACAGGCCCGAGAGAACTAAACAAACTCTGAGTCTAGTTATTTTAACTCGAAATGTTGTTTAGTGTAAAGTCATCTTATTAAAAGTTGCCTTTTACTTTGAAGGAGTATATCAAAACAGGACACGTGGGGGTATTTCCTGCAAATGACAAGATGTTATCATTTGCTCGTGATGTCATAATTTAGTAGATTGTCAGAACTGGTTGATTCTGCTTTAAATTCTATTCCAAAATCGCACGTTTATTTCACTAAAACCACAACTGACTGAGTTTCCTCTCAGCTGTCAGTCTCTGTTGTGATGATGCCTGAGCCGCTCTTTACTTTTTTGTGTGTGTGTGTTACTGCATCACTGACTCTCACGACACGAGCTGCAAATCTGCAAAATAACGTGACCAAAATCCTGACTGCTCGTTAATGCAGGCCTCTTGTTTTTATTGTCTCGCACTGGCTTGAACTTTCATGTCCAGCCGAGCTGCCCATTCCTGCGGTCTGCGCACAGGAAAGCACTCTATTGTGGATATAAATTACCCGTGGTGGCACTACAGCTGCGTTTTGGTGCGGCCCAGTCCTTTTTTTACCCCACTTATTATGAAATGCAGCTAAGAGGGGCTACAGAGGAGGTTAACTCTGCAAAAAAGTCCTTATTTAATTGCCGAAAATTGTATAAACTTCTCGGTCTTATTCTTCAATTGGCCTGTTATGTAAAAATAATCCAAAACCATTTGTATTAATCCGCCTGCGTCTAATACTTTTCTCAAAAATAAATACAGTGTCCCCTTTTCCACACACTGAACTTCTGCATTATGGTTTGGGAACTTGTGGGAATATATCAACAAAAAAATCTGATGGATCAGTTGTTTGGGCTCTCCTAGGCCCTTTGCGCGCAGCAGCATCCGGATGCAGACGCAGAGTGAGGCGCAGGAAAGATGCTGAGGCCTCGGTGTGAAATGTGTCACTCACATAACAAGCGCGCGCAGCACAGACCTGCTTTTAAACAATTAGGCTACATTTTGGCACCAGCTGATGTTTTGGCAATGATCTCAACTCTTGCACACGTTTTGCTTTGAAATTTGATCGCTTGGGATATAGTGTGTGCGTAAAATGCGAATGCAGGCAGTAAATGTCATCCACCAAATCCAAGACACGTGGCTCAATCACCAAAACATAACAAGTCACAATTTTACAATAATAAGGTAGAAAAGATAAAGGATCTTAAAGACTATTTCAGAGTATACAGCATACAGTGCCATATTTTTCAGTGTTTATATCAGTAATTTTGTTATTAAGACCCTTTTTTGTCAAATAATTAATAAAGCAAGTTATCCTTCAAGGTCTTTTACTTTTAGGGCTACAAATAATTTAAAATTTCCTTGCTTGAGTTAGTGTTACCCACCGCTTTGGCATTTAAGTGAAGGTCTGTGGCTGCTAGTGAGATGCTGACATAGACCAAGCGCCCTCCATCCTCCACACGGAGAACGCGTAACTGAGTCTTTCGTGCGCAACGTAGCTGCAGCTGGACATCTTGTTGTCCATCTCGTCGCTCTGCAGCACCTGACACAGAAAGTCAATGTATCTGGAGGCGAGCTTCAGCGTCTGTATCTTGCTCAATTTGTCCGACGGCAGCGTGGGGATGATTTTGCGTAAAGACGCAAAGGCCTCGTTAAGAGACTGAGTCCGCTGCCGCTCCCGCACGTTGGCCAAGACCCGCTGGTTCTGCAGCTCCTCGTACGACTGGTTGCTACTCGGACTCGGTTTCTTCCCCCGTTTCACCGGCCCCGGGCTGCTGCCGCTGCTGTCTTCGCTCGACTTTTTGCTGTGTCTCCTCTTCCTCGCGAAGCGTTTCTGCTGTCTGTCCAGCTCCTCCTCGCTGGTCACCAGACTATCCACAGGGGAGACCGGAGAACTGGAGCCCTCTTCCATTTCTTTCTTGAAGAAATGCAGGGATAGAGCGGAAAACACGCTGTCCACCTTTGAAGCCGTGGTTACAAGAAAATGTGTAGATATCCGTAAAGATGAGGTGGATTATTTCAAGAGGTCTTGCGCTCTGCGCCTCTCGCTTGAGAAGAGACTGATTTCAAACTGGAGGTTGGCACGCTTCTCCTCACGCAGGAAGTTTTTTCCTAAAAATTTTTTTGGAAACTTTATCCCGGTTTCAGATGCTAAATAGTTTTGAGAGTGGAAGGGGAGGGGTTTTGAGGTTGGAGGGGGAGCTAGTGTGCGTCCCGCTCCGCTAATAAGCAGGAGGGACCAGTCATGGTTTCATGTGTCTGATATGACTCAAACAAGGCACTTATTTACTGTCAGAAGCAACGCGGATCTGTTTGATTGTTCCTATTTGCGCGCGCTCAAACTGCCACTTTTTGTCCTAAAAAAAAAAAAGTTGTTTAATTGTCGTTTATTTTTAGCATTTCAGTAACCATGTTATGAATTATGGGTTAAATTACTGAAAAATTCGGATGACACGTTTGATTCGAATTTCCTTAAATTATTTCATTTTATTCATGTAATTATATTTCATTTTTATTTTTTACATGCTGTCAAACAGTTATCTTTTTATATGTCTTTTTTTATTGTATTTACTGAACCACAATTAATCATGTTATGATTTATGGGTTATATTACAAATAATTTGGATGTACCGCTTGTAATGTATTTTCCCAAGAATTGTTTTATTTATTTTATTTATATTTTATGATAATCTTTAATATATTGTTTAGCTTATGTTTTTTTTTATGATATTGTATTTAGAAAAAGTTGCGCTTTAACAGTGGGATTCACACTGGATCCAGTGAGCTTATTCTGCCCCAAAATTGAAAGGGTAGCGCATATCATGTCCTCAAGTTAAGATAGACAAAATACTCACATTTAATTCTTTATTTAGCTCACATTGATATTATTCTCTAAAAACAGACATCTAAATATTTCAAAAATAATGAGGGTTGATGGATATTAAAGGAAAACACCAGCCCATGTAGGAGAAATAAATCTGAACTGCACCTAAACATATATATTAATGTTTGTATTTTCGGCCCCCCTTTTTAAAAAAAAAATCAAACCATCCATGTACAGTAAATACCATGTTTCCCTCCTCAGTGTGGACTCTGCGCTCTGTGGAGGCCGATTTACGCACAAATTTGCCGGCCTTGACGAAATCTATCCGCTTGATCTTTAATCGAATCAAGTCGGTGCGCTCTCACAGTTCCTATAATGTGGAAGTCAAACAGGAAGGAGGCTTAAACTAACCGAGCAGCTCTCCGGTTTCTGCGGATACCTCCAGTGGACGGTCTCTCCATGCGTTTTGTCAGCGGTCCACCTCTTCATCTGTCATGTCATGTTTTCCCTGCACGCAGCGGCGCACAGGTGGCTCACATTATAGAGCTGAATTTATCCGCTGCCAAAATGCAGAGTTTTGTCCACATCAGCTGACTGACCTCGGGAGATTTCTGTGGGTCTATATTGTTGTGGGTTTCCTGGCTGTAGCCAGTGTTCCTTTTCTCCCATGAAAAATGTCATTTCACGAGTCATTTTATGTTTTATCTGAAAACAGAAACAGCCAGAGAGCCAGTGAGTTGAGCTGATTTTTCTTGCTTGCAACATGTTCCTTGAGTTAAATATAATTTTCTAGATACCAAGGGGGTGATCTGCTTATTGCGTCTTTATTTATTTATCAGTTTAAAGAAAATTACACTTACCTTGAAATGATGCTTTTGGGGCATGAACGAACGCTGAGGACATGACTTTAACCTTTTTTTGCAGAGTAGGCTACTTTTCTCACCAAAAAAGCTTACGATTTTCCATGATTTATTAAATTATTAAAGAAGTAGTTCAGGTTGTATGGGGACAATGTATTACATACAGTAGATGTCAGTCTGCATGTTTGGAGAAGTAGACTTGAGTTTGACCTGGAAGCTGAGCAATCGGTGGAGGGATCAGCAACAAAATATATTTTAGCCAACCAAAAAGTCCAGCCTGAAAAATAAAAAAAACTGTATTAAACTGTATTTTGTAAAAACTGTAAAAAAAAAAACAAAACAAACAAACTGTATTTTCACTGTTTTACTAATGTTAGATGTTGATTTCCAATGAGAAAGCCTCTTCCAAGCCAAACTCTTTAGCAACGCTGAACACAGGAGCTGCCTCGAAAAATGATTTTGTTTGTGCAGTTGTGTGATTTGGCATTTAAAAAAAGTGTAATTCAGATTCACCAAAGCAAAACATTAACACAAACTAACTAACTGATCGAGGCAGCAGTAGACCAGCAGCTCGTGTTCAGGGAGTTAAATCACGGTGTTTCTCAGTGGAGTTTGGCTTGGAAGAGAGCAATATATATATAACATTATTTAGGTGGCTAAAATATGTTTTGTAGCTGACCCACATCCACAGCAGTAAATTGCCTCCATGTCTACTCCAGTCTGCATCTCCAAAACTGGGGGCGTGGTGACTGACATCTTCTGTATGTAACACACTGACTGTGGATAAGTACCCCTTACAACCCCACATCAAAAAATACAAACTATCCCTGTAAGGAAACAAAGCTTCAGCTGTTAATGAGGGTCGACCATTAATCAAATTGTACTAAATAATTGCCTCTTATTAGGAAGCAATTTTGCACATTTACACACTTTAATTCACCAAGAGTATCTGAAAATAATCACACTGCAGTATCTTGATGTTATGTGTGCTCGGCACATCCGGGGAGACTGGTGGCTGTAAATGGGGCAGAACAGAGTACCTCCTGAAAGTTGCACAACTTTGTTTAAACCCACGAGTGCTCGTTTGGTACTTGGACATATCCTGGTTTTCCCTTGAAAGCTCCCCTGGCCTACAGGAGACCCCGGTCTGCTTTGTGTTTTTGGGTTCCACTGGTAATGGTGACTGTCACACTACTTTTACTCTGTGCCAGAGCTCCTCATGCAGAGCCTGGCATGCCTCAGTACAGGTTCAAGTGTGGTTACATTTTGCTGGTTTAGTTCACCGTCTTTATAAAACAGGTAATGTTTCACACATGCAAATATGAAAGTAATGCTCCAATAATAAGCACGGCGCAGCGCATGAAAGGAGGAACATGCACATGCAGGAGCACACACACACACTTTGCCTGATTATGCCCTCTGACCTCGTGCTCCCAGGCTCAGCTGCAGGAGGCCTCTGTGCCCAGGGGAAAAAGCTCTGACTTGCACAGTGAGCGGCTGATCCTGCACAGCGTCTGTGAGGTAGGCTCTACACATACACAAGAAAAGAAAAAAAAAAGCCAGAGGGGCCCCTGGCCAGCACTTTTCCATCCACTGTATATGCTCCGGGCAATGATAAGCGAGCTCAAAGAGGCAAGCAGTGAATGATGAGGATGACAGCTTGTCTCAAACTGATTAGAATTCATTCCTGATGATCATATTTCACTGTAAAACATAATGTGAAAAACTGTGAGGAAACTTAAAGGGACAATTCACCCCGAAATTGAAAATACATATCCCTCTTACCTGAAGTGCTGTTTATTTACCCAGATTGTTGTGGTGTGAGTTGCTAGGTATTGGATATATCGGTTGTAAAGGTGTCTGCCTTCTCTCCAATATAATGGAACTAGATGGCACTCGGCTTATGGTGCTCAAAGTGCCAAAAACTTGCATTTGAAAAACTCAACAGCAATGACTCTTTCCAGAAATCACGACCGGGTTACTCACGATTATCCACAGACCTTGGAAAGAACCCTGACGAAGACCAAGTGTCGGATCCAATCAGTGTTTTTATACAAATAGCCATGTTCTAAATAAAGGCTTTTTAAGTCAGCTGCTTTTGTCCCTGCTCCATGGATGAATGCCTGAAGACTGTTTTTTTCTATAAATTTGAGCCTTTGAAGTTTAATTGATTAAATATTAAAACTTTATCCTGAACTGATCATTTATTGCACTTCATAAAAATCTTTTAAAACTTTTAAAAATTGAAATACAGGCTGTAATCTCCATAGAGGGTTAATCTGCTCTGTTATCCTCTGTGGATTTCAGTAAGTGATTCATGTATATCTCACTCAATGCTCACTGGAGAAGAGGGGAATTCTTGGTTGCTGTGGTTTTCGCAAAAAAAAAAAAAAAAACAAACCCTGAGAGAGATGAAGGGGGTAAGAGATGGAGAGGCAAAATGAAGTGAGAGACAGAGGGGAGAGAGAGGGATGACCTGCGTCTCAGATCAAAGATGAGCTCAGGCCGTAATTCAGCGGAGCAGAATGACGTACCTCTGTCTTGTCTGACACCTTTAAAACCAGCTCCACATGAGTCGAGGCCACGGCCTTAATAAGCCAAGATCCTTTCTGCTGGCTCACCAGTAAAAAAAAACACTGTCGTATGCGCGGCCTTCAACCAAAACAAATAAATAGAAATGACTGGTTGCGAGACAAGAAGTGAGATCGAGAGGTGTTGAGGGATAAAAAACAGGTTTGCAGAGATGGAGAAAAGAAGGATAAAGAAGAAAACATAGGAAAGAGGCCAAATGTATGGATGCGTGATGATTCCCTCAGTCTTTGATCTGACAGAGGGGGCTATGGACGTGTGAGAGAAGTTATGGAAGAGATGATTTGTTAGAGGCCGCGATGAGTGGAATTTTACTGTCCATGTGCCTGCCAGGATCGGTTACCTTTGACTCCAACCCCCACAAACACTTGTGAGGCTCACCCCGAATGATCTTGGCAAGAGGATCTAAAGCTGCGGCCTGTGTGCGAGCATATGTCTGCTTGTGTATGTGAGTGTGCATATGGGCTTTTAAACTCATGTAGAGTATACATTATCACCTGATTATTGTATGCATCGTCTACATCTGTCTCTCCATACATGCAATTGTGTGTGTATGAGAGTGTGTGTATGTGTTTGTCAGAAAGTGATTCAAGATGAACAAAAGATGTTCGGCAGAGGAAAGGCCCAGCTGCTTCTCGTTGCGCAGAATTGCAGCATATCGTAGGTAATATAACTGATAAATTGTACTTGAATGATACATGGTAGCTTCATGCTCATTAGCTTCGCACAGTGGCCAAAGGTGTAGTGGTACCCGCTGAAACATGTCGATCCATATTTTGGGAGAGCAAGTAACTTCAAGACAAACAAAACTAAAATGATAAAAATGACTCAACTCCAACATGACAAACATTGACGGCTTCCGCTCTTCTTCTGTAGACCTTATTTAGAGACACCCACTAACACCCTCTAACATCTGGCTTTTGTCTTCAGTTGGAAAGGTTTATTTATTAAATTTATTCCCAGGACGAATGTCTCTCTGCATTCGTCTAATTTTCGCCCCCTTTTCGATTTGATGCTTTTGATGCTATGAGATAACTTCTGCCACTCTGTGTCATCTCAGCAGTAAACTCTGCCCGTCTCTTTCCAAGCATTGTTCCAACCTCGTTCTTAATTAATTGGCACCAAGTCTGAGGGTCATTCTAAGCATATACTAATGTGTCAGGTGCTCTTTTGTGTCAAGTTTGGACGTGCATGAACGGCGTGTCAATTTAGTCTTGTTACATGCATTGTCTTTTTCAAAATAAGCTTACAATGTAGGTAAACAATTTTGTTTTCAGGTTTGTTTCTCCAAGTTTAGGCAACAAAAGTGTGTGGTTAGTATTATTCTTCTTACTCGTGGTATTCTTTCATAGAGGTGCATTTCTCACAATAAAGAATAAAAATAGAATTTAAAAAAAAAATGTTTTTGCTGTTTTTCTGACTAAACCCCTGGACTTTACGGAGGAGTTGGTTGGTCCCCAGAGTTTGACAAAAAACAAAACCTATGTCTGGTTTATTGCCCAGTTCTTTTCCAGTAAATTGTGAGAATGTGACTCACAAGTTGATTCTGAATAATAACTTGCATGTCAGACACCACGGCCATCTCATTTTAACATTGAATCATTATCTATGAAAAACACAACAGCAGCCTTTATATAAAAACAACTGATTACATAACTTTAAAAAGAACATTGGTACCAATCAGAACACATTAAGCATTGTTTTCTCTTTTGTTAAAAACAGTCACTCAAAACACAAAGACACAAGCTTTCATTTATGTGAAACAGCAGAAGCGGTACTTAACATTATCAGTCACAGGCAGTGTTTCCAATAAGAGGCTGTTTAGCAGAGGCCTCCACAATGAATGAAACAACAGGCAATATTGGTGAGAGGTACATATTGGGCAATAAAACCGTATGCACCTCCACTCATAGAGTCATTCTTCAGTAACTCGCAGTAACGCCGTGTGCCCATTCATTCATATATCCACACTTTTCCTTTCTGCTGCCCCGGGGCTGATGACAAGGTGTTTCTGAAATCGCATTAGGGGCCCTTGCATAAAGGTTTCATTGGGGAGTGTGTAACAGCTTGAAGCATTTAGGCTTTGTTTAATACGATGCAGACTCGCTGCTCGATGCTTTGTCTCCTGTGTGGAAAGGAGCCCGGGATGCCTTAAGACCCCCGCTGTCAGAGTTTGCTTTGATATCTGGAGGTGGAGGGGGAAACAGGGCAGAATAAAGCCCTCCTTCTACACACACATACACACACATACACACACCACCACCCCAGCAAAAAACCTGTATGCTCAATACCTGTGTCTGCCCTGCTGCCCGGTAGAGTTATGGCCATCCAATGAACAGCTTTGAAGTGCAGCTCTCCGAGGCTTTACACTCTATGGGAGATGTGCTTGGACAAAAGAAATCATGATATACAGTTCTGTGTCCATTTCAGGCACATGCTATATGTGCAGGTAAGGTCAGTCTGGATCCTAAACACTGACTGTTATGTATGTAAATACATGAAAATATATATAGAAAATATCGATTACATGAATTTCCCAGGCGCCATTTCTCCAAAGCCACCCCCCCCCCCATACCCCATACACACACACACACACACACACACACGCGCTGGGATCAGTTTTGGGTCCAGAGGCAGCTGGATCACACTACCTGCCTCTATGATTAATGGCTGGCCCGTCTACCACCTGAGCTACATATTCATAGTCTGTATGTATACAGGCATGGATTATTTGTGGAGGGCGCAAATTAGTAATCTGTTTTTTTTAGTTCAGGGACACTCAGTTTGCTTTGCTTGGGGGCCACGTTTGCAAAATGACGAGGAGCCCCATAGGCCTACATGTTTCTAGGATTTTAAGACATTTCAAATTTGAGGACATTTCTAGGCTTTAAGGACTTTTTTTTATGGATTTGAAGACATTTCTTAAGACTCGGGACATTTTTAGGATTTAGGATTATTCTAGGATTTGAGGAGATTTTAAGAATTTAGGACAATTTTTAGGATTTTGGAACATGTCTAGGATATTAGGATTTTTTTTTAGGATTTTAGGATGTTTTTTTTTAGGATTTTAGGATGTTTCTAGGATTTTTGTAAATTTCTAGGGTTCTGGGACAAGACTTCAGGATGCATTTAGGATTTTAGGATGTTTTTTGGATTTCAGGGCATTTCTGGGATTTTTGGAAATTTCTTGGCTTTAGGACATGTATGGGATTCCCCAATGGCACTTTTTGAAACAAGCTCTATGTTGATGCTGTTTTATGCACTCTGGCAACCTATGCATACTAAAAGTATAAAAAAACACAATTCACAGTGTGAATCAGTTTATTTTTAGTTGAGTATCTCGGCACAAAACTCAATCCATGCTCAACTTGAAAGCACTTCATTGACTTGACAGTTACAAAAAACAGTGTTGCCAAAGCAATTATGTCTGCTATAACACAATTATATTCATTATGCATGTACTACTTCCAGAATCTGAACTTTAACCAGGCCGAGCAAAAGGGAGAGGGGTAGAGGTGGGCAGGTCTTGTTGATAGGGTCAGAGTAAATTTGCTGAACAAATGACAGAGAAACTGTGCACTTGGGTGCTGATGGGGCAGCCTCCTGCGCAAATAATGTAGCGTAATTAGTGGTGCACTTGTGACCCTGGTGCCAAGGTTAGCACGACGGTCGGCCCAGGTTCGCTTAGCCAGGTGGCTCGAGCAGACTGGGCTGCAGAGAGGTTACACTCAGCTTGGGCTGTTTTGGGGGGGGCAGGGAGGGCTGGGCAAACACTGGTGGTATTTGTTCTGCTGATTGGGCTCAGGACTAGTAGGATGAAGATCACCGGATGTCAACATGGGGGTTGGCATTTACAGTCCACTGTCAGTCCTTCAGTGTCACGTGTGTCACCAACTAGCTGCAGAAGTTGAAGCGCATGAATCTTCTCTGTGTGGCCCAGACTAGTGGAATAATTTATTAAGTATGAAGTTTCATTTCACTGCTAACACCTTAGAGCCTGAGAAGCTGACACTGTTTATTTCTCTCCACACACAGCGTGTTTGCTCTGACCACCAGGAGGGCTGCACTTCTGATCCGAGGACGAAATAATTGAATGTTCCAGCGCTCATCTGAGAAGGCTTCAAATGTTTGGCCCCCCACTGTTCAGGGCCCTCGAGCGCGGCCCCTGGGACACATTGTAAAGACGACACCGCATTTCTCCCTCGCATACTCTTATGTGAGTTATTAGCTCAGAGAGTGTGGTTTTGTGAAGAGGAGCTGTAATGAGTAAAACAGGTGAGCTGTTTAACTGGAGTTTCACAGCTATTAAAGTGCCAACACACAGGGTCACCATGGTGATGAGTGCAGGCTGCAAGGTTTCTGTGGAGTCAGCATTTTTTACATTGTTTTTCTCACATAGTGGGCATATTGATTTACTGATTGATTTGGGACCATATTTAACAACAGAAAAACTATATCAAAACATCTGTTTTCAAACTCTCATTTATCCCACTGTGTCCTCAGTACTTCATAAACACATATTTTTTTTCTAAAACATTAATATTGAAAACAAAATTGAGAGTCAAACTCATCTATGCTCTATTAAAATCCAGAATTCAACACTAAGAGGGTTTTTTTGAGTGAAAATACATGTGTTTGGTTCGACATACGATTGAATAAATAAGACTTGGATTATACTGTTCAAGTTGTGTGAGAGTTTGCAAACAGATGTTTTAACATAGTTTTAGTACTTTTGCTACAGTGGTCCCCAGTTGATCAATAAATCAATACGTTTGGTGTTTGTTCTGACAGCATGCAAGAAAAAAACGTTTTCTCAACAAATTCAAGTTAACATGTCATGTGTAGTGTAGTAAAGATTCATATTTTCCTTTATTCTGACACTTCTTTTCCTTACCTGCTTCACTTCCTTTCCTCCTTTTCTCAGCACTGATTGGCTCCTCTCATGCCATGTTCTGTCCTCATTACTCTGATTGAATTCACCTGTTCAATCTCCATTTATACCCTGCACACCCTTTCACTCACTTTTTCTTGATCATCACATGAGGCGACAGCACTACTGAGCAGTTTCTTTTTCTTTAGTTTATCCTATGCATGAAACACAAACAAACAACAAAACAACAGCAAAACAAAACAAAAACAAGAAAAGACCTGGAAAAAATGATGAGAATTCTGTACGATCATGGACATCTTTTCCCCCTTTTGTTTTTTTTCCTTTTTCCCTCGACATTTTCCCTAGTTTTTTGAAGGGAAAAAAAGGAAATCTAGTTATTTCTTGCAAGTTGCAGAACATTTCCTACCAAGTTGCTCACTGCTTTTTAGAAAGAAATTTGAAAAAGAGTAAACTAAGAATATCATTTATCCATGTCAAGATGGGCATTTGTTTAATTTTGTCTCAAAGTTTTGTGTTTTTGTGTTTCTCTCAGAGTCACAACCCACGTGGTGTTTGCTTTATGTTAATTGCAGCTTCTTGACTTTTGGAAAATAAACCTTCGTGTGGAAAGTAAAGTTTCATGGCTGATACATTCTGACAGACAAAAGCCCCATGATAGTATACCTCTCCCTCTGAGCCTCCAGCTTAACAGCAATTTATATCATTTTATGGATGAAGTATTCCTTAATTTCACTTGTAGTAAAGATTCACAGAGCAGTATATTTTTACCTAAGAAAAGGATCTGAATACTATTTCTACCACTGATGATGAGCATTAAGGGACCTTCATACCCTCTCTAAAGTTGACATCTCTTGTACAGGTGGGATCACTGCAGCTGAACGGTGGAAATGTGCAGAAATGGTACTAAAGATCACACATGGACCTGGAGTTTTGCTGCTGTGGGTGTGAATATCGTTCTCTCACTGTCTAAGCCCACAGTGCCACATTTTGCCCGTGATACACTAACCGTATTTTCCCTTTAAACAACGTTGTCATGGCAAACAGATGTTTTTCACTCCCTAGTGAACAATACAGGCAGTGCATCATATGGATCGAGTGATGTTTACTTGGTATTTTTGACAAGTGTGGCCTAAACTCTGGCCTTGTAGAAAACTTCCCAAATTATAAAGAACATAACATTAGTTTTTTTTAAAAATACATTTTGGTACAAACTTTAAGCCACAGAGTTATGTGACATGAGATTTACTGAATATCGATCAAATGTGCCGTCAATATGCTTCATATAAACTTTCAGATCTTTTGATTTGACAGATTTTTGACCCTTGGACGGGGCTGTTTCAGATCTGCTTCATCCAGACCCCAACATTGTTCCAACAGGATGTGATACACTAATTATATTTACAAGTGCAAGGCCCAGACTCCAAAGTTACACTCACATGATAAACACACCTGCCGGCCGATGGCAGAACAGCCTTGCAGTGTTTGTCAGTGTAAGTCTGCCGGATGTTAAATCAATAAACTACCTCAACACAAAAAAAGAAGCCTGATGCAGTCCGCAGACTGGAGGAGTCTTAGTCATCTGGCCCCCAAAATTTTCCGCTTGGCTGATTCATATCTCATCTGAATGGTATTCAGAGTTGTTTTCGATGGGTCAACATCTCACGGTGATGGCTACAAAGTGCTACATGTGTAAAGTGACAGTGAATTTCTTGTCATTGTCATTTCAATATTGTCATTTGGTTTCTTAAATACGTAAATAGAAAAATGGCTAATTGTATAGTTAGAAAAAAGAAAAAAAATGTCAAGGTAAGGTCCACTTAATAACTTTCTCTGGAGTCTTGATAGCTTGATCAGTGAACAGACTTTTTTTCAATACTTTTAAAAGTATAAAAGAAATAAATGTAAAATGTTTCCGCTGTTATCTCTAAAATATAGGAAAGCGCTATCATTTTATCAGCAATGCTTTTTTTGGTTATTATTGTATAAAATCTGCCAAAATAATCAACTCCTAAAGCTATTAATTCTGTAACTAAGCATCAGAAACAGGATTAAATCTCAACTAATGCCACTAGAGGGATCCAGGGGTCACTGAGCACCAGTGACACAAAGGTCATTTGCAATTTGGGAACTGCAACCTTTAAAGAGCCAGAAGATTATGCGTCACATTTCAATGTCTATATATTAAATAATATCACACTGTCCTCCAGCGCTATAACATAAACCTTTTTCCTCCATAATCTAGTCTCTTGTGTGCAGTCATATCAAACAGGTGTACAGCAGAAGGAGGCACAGCAACATCTGTGACACCTGTAAGAGCAGTGACTCACTAAGTGCTTGAACACACACAGAGGGAGTCCAATATAATTTACAGCATGCATGCAGAGTGCTAATGCATCTTTATTTTATCCTAACTTGAATGAAAAAAACAAATTGTAAGTGTAATGTTGTGCCAGCACATAATTGCAAGTCAGTTCCTGAAAAAAATGTTTGCGTGTCATTAATTGAAATAACTAGGGACCCATTTCTAATTCACCGTGACCAAAAGTCCCAAACCAGAAATTCATCAGCTATACATCACCCATAAGGCTATGTCTTTGGTATAGATTCCATAACTGGGTTGCTTCCTAATTGTTTCCTAAGGGCTCGATTAGTGGCACTAAAATTACATGTGTAGAAGAATGGGCATGTTGTTGACTCCCTTTGCCTGTTTTATACATCTGACCAGCACGCTTGGAGCAGCATCTGTGGACTGTTGGGAGAAAAGCTCAGACTATGAAAAACTACAAAAATCAGCCGTGACATCTATCTTTGCATTCTTTACATACTGCATCATATAGACTGATAATGACACTAACAGTCATCTAAAGTGGCTGAGCATTGATTCTGAGCAGTGTGTTTTTGGTGGGGGGTGTAACTGTTGGTCCCTATGAGAGGGGGACCCTCAGAAATTGTATGGTTTTGTTGGCTTTTTTTTAAAATTTCTAAGTGAGAACTAAATGAAACCTGGCTGAATAAATGGGTTAAAAGACTGAACTTTGTTTTAAAAAAAATGGGAAAGCTGTCCGAGGCTTCTCTTACCAAAATTATTTAGTCTGCCCCTGCATGTCATCATCTCTAAACTCAGTTACAGTAACGGAGTAATGTAGTAACTTTCCCCAAGAGAGGGAAGCTGGGGTTCCAAAAAAGAAAACAAAGAAAGTGAGTAAAGTGAAAGAAAACTAATTTTGTAAAAAATAAAAATTCAAAAACTGCTTAAGAGTGACATGGATCAAGAGAGCAGGGATGGGGGGCCCACAGGTCCCAGTTTGGTGCTACGCCCCTGCATACAACTCTTCTATTTGATAGTTTCCAACCCCATCTGATCAATATTTTATATTGTTGGGATTTTTAGGTGATGGCAATGTCAGTTTCAATAATGGGTTGCCGAGGAATTTTCTCTACATTCATGGATCCCAGAGGATGAATCCTAAAGACTTTGATAAAGCCCTGACTTCCTTGTAATGCCACAATGAGGCTGTATTTTGAGTGAACTGTCTCAACAGTTTTTTGCGTGTATTGTCACCATGAAATTTAATTGAGACATTGCTGCCCTTCTCAGGATGAATCGTAATAACTTTATTGATCTCTTGAATTTTCATCTAGTACCTAAAGCTTTGACTTAAATTGAACTTAAAGTGAAAGCAAGCAACCTTTCGGCCAGCCTACTTTGTAACTGATTCTTTCTCATTCAAATCGGTGACTCTGAATATTTGCTGGCTCAGTAGTTCCCTTGCAGCCATGCATTAAACTGAAAACAAACTGGAGAATTTAGTTTCTTACTGTAGCCTACTTACACCACACAGTATATTTCTCAATTATCTATCCAGTCACTGTTTCTATAGCTCCATGGTGACACCAGTTGCACTTTTTACTCAATTTTGTGATGCCACTGCAACATAATAGGCATTCCATGTCCCCAGATGATTACACATTATGTCAAAATATAAAAAAATAAATGTTTTCTTATCTATTTCTCAACATCATACCATCATGAAAATCATTTGTCCTGTTTAATGACAACTTTGAGGGTTGGCTCGACTTGTGCCACCAGTCCATTCATTGTGCTGCTCTGCACAGCATTAGAAAGAAAGATAGAGATAGAAGCTTAAAGTTCACTGTTAGGAATGAAACCTGTGACATTCTTCACTGATCCAGGTCATGTGGCGAGCACAGCCCTCCACCTGGACTCACTGTCCTGAAGTGCTGACTACATTTATGAGGTGTGTGTGTGACAAGACATTGGTTAAACATAGGCCTTTGGTATGAGGAGAATTGCAGTATCCATCCAAATCTAAGTGCAACATTGAGTCATCTGTAAAGTTAACAGGAAAAGAATTTGGGGACAGAGAGAGATATTTGGTGGTTGACTGAACCCTGTAATAGATTTAAGACATCAATACAAAAAGACATTAAGGAATCAACAACAAATAAACTGGAGATTATGTTTTTTTTTTTTTTTAATTTATGATCCTGAGTTGAGATCATTATTAGCGTATATATTTAACTATCACCCAGGTAGCTAAAATGACCTGGCCCAGCACTGGCCCAAACTCGGCAAGCTGGAGGAAATAAGTCAGATCATGTCCAGTAGGTCGACCCGGCTGAGACTTGTGATTAATGATGCCCCAGAATAAGGCCAAATAAACTGGCCTGATTCTGGCTGCAAATACTGCCATCAGTGGGCCGCTGTCAAAAATGACATGACCCAGCACTGGCCCAAACTTAGCACACAGGAAGAATTAACTGGGCCACATCCGGTTGCCCAACTTGGCTGGGACTTGGGATGAATGACGCCCCAGAATCGAGCCAGTTAATTTGATTCAGTTCTGAGGCATCATTCATCCTGACTTGCCTGGCTGCCGACACTGCCATCATTGGGCCTTTATCAAAAATGACCTGGGCAAGCATATGCCCAGAACTCTGCGTGCCCCAAGAGATAAGTCAGGCAGTATCTGTTCTCCTACTTCGCTTAGACACGGGATGGGTGATGCTCCAGAATCGAGCTGGATTCCAGCTGCCGACACTGCCCTCACTGAGCTGCTATCAAAAATGACCAAATGGCCCAAACTTGGCACACCAGATAAAATAATAAATGTGGCCTCCAGTTGCCTGACTCTGCTGACTCTTGGGATAAATTACACCCTGGAATTGGGTCAAATCAAGTGGTGCGATTCCAGCTGCCAACACTGCTGTTATCAAAAATTACACCACCCAGTATTGGCCCAAACTTGGCATGCCATAAGAAATAAGTCATTGTGATCACTAGGCACAGTGAGGCTTTTATACTGTGCGGACCCATTTAAGAAAAATGACACTTCCATATAGCGTTGAGTATATGAGCGGTAAATCCCAATAAACACATAACAGTCTCGTTTGCGTTACAGAGCAATAAATAATCACAGTTTATTGAAAATCATGACCAAGAAAGTAGTACAAATATTTTGTCATAAATAATGAAAAATAAATAAATAAATAAATAATAAAGAGACCATAGAGGTTGCACATGAAACTACTCTACAAGCCTTATTGCCATGTTTGGAAACAGCACCTGACATGCTAAAACACATTGCACTGATCTGCTTCTCACGCCCATTGTCTAATTTACATGATCAAGGCTCTTTTTTAACACATCGACTCGCAGGCTAATGAGCGAGAGTCCAGAAAACACTTGAGCGCTACATGCAGAAGTATGAGCCCTTAGGAAGTCCATTCAGCCTCATGCCAGTGTGACGAGTGCCATCCATTTGGGTAAACAATGCCAACCCACTTTCCCTCCCGATCCCCAGAAACAATGGCTCTCAATTACCAGTCAACAATAAATTAGAATATTAAAAGCCACGCAGGACGAAGGAGTGAGTGAGGTTGAGAAAGCCTGAGGTGTGTGACCCGATGAGAAGTCTGCAGATGTCGATCGCTCAGCTCTGTCGCGCAGGGCCTGTCTTTGACATGTAGAGAGACAGAGAAGGGAGAAGAGGCAGGAACAACCCGGAACCTCCTCCCTGCTGCCACCTCCACACTTGGGGGTGCCCGGTTCCTCGGTTAATCCCACTTTATCCAAGAGAGGCGGGCTGTCAGATCTGGGAAAAGGGAGCAGAAGGAGACAAAAGCAGGACAAACACATAAGTTTAGATACATTTTAATGACTGTTTAACAAGTCCTGGGTCTGGGGATAAAGAATGGGGGCACGCTTACGACTGAAAAGCCCCATAAAAGAGGCCTCAGAGCAGATTCCCACAGAATTAGTTAAGTGCATGGAGGCAGTAAGAATACAGGTGATTGTGTTTTGGTGAAATGAGATTTCAGTTAAGAGGAAATGCCCGAGGAAAACACACCTGGGGATAAACACACAGCAAGTGGCTTAAAATGACATTTGCTTTTGTCAATACACTGGGATCACTGTGAATAAAATTAATTCTTTTTTTTTCTTTCTTTTTTTCAGTTGTTGGATTTTAACCCTTTAAACCCTGGTTCAACATCTTGTGCTTCGTTCAGATGCCTCTCACAAGCTATTTAACCCTATGAAACTGGGCGAAATTGGTTGCATTTCTATTGTAACATAAGGGAAAAAGCAATTACCAACTTGACAAGATATGTCCAAAAAATTGCAAGTAGTGACACTTGACCGAAAATGACCTGAAAATTTGTTTTTAAAAAATGGGGGAAGAATTATTAGAAATGATAAAAAAAATAGGGAGGAATGTACCAAAAACAGTATTTTAAGATAAGACAGGACAAAACAAGACAAGACAAGCCCTAATGCACACCAGGGAAATTCACAAGAGTCAGAAACAGAGAAAAAATGCCAAAAAAAGTGATTCAAGTGCAAACAAAGGCTACAGTTGCACAGGATAACTAAAGTGATGTGTAGTATATTTACTGTAAAAATATAGCCTATAAATATTTTTTCACAGCAAGTGGTAAAATATTATACTCTAGGAAATAGCACGGGATGTTACAAGGTATAAATATAAAAAAATTTTGGTATGTACATATATTATGTGAGTATTTATGTGGTGGGATAGTATAGCAGTAATTTTGTTATAATCATTATAATTGCATATTTAACATTTTCTAACCTGTGTGTAGTTAGTAATCAGCCCTTGTGCATTTAACACCTAGTGTTTCCTTAATTCAGTTGTCAGATTATCATTGTGGCCACAGTGTGTTCAAGTTCTCCAGCCTCGTGTTTTATTCCCTGATTTTTGACTCTGCTTGAATTAATGGACTTTGTTTCTTGTGTGATTTCCCCAAACGGCTATTTCTGCCTTTGCTGGGAGCCATCATGTGTTTTAACCCTGATCACCTAAGTAAAGATTTGCCTCTAATAAACTGTTGTTGGTTTTTGGTGCCTTTTCTCTGCAACTGAGTCCCAGTTTAAATCATTACAAATTCAACTGTAAAACATCTTTTCTGTGTCAATGATGTGTGGTAAACAATGGCTGATATTCTTTAAAAAAAAAAAAAAAAAAAAAAAAAAAGTTATCCAGTCTTTTTTAAGACGATGGCCAAACATTGTGAAAAACCCATGAGTGTTTAAGGGGAACACACCTCGAAAAGAATTCCACTTTGTTATTTCCATGGATTTGGAAAGTTTAATCAATATTTGTGAACACAAGCTACTCTGAAAGCCAGAAACCAGAGAAGTAAATCTCTAACTTGTGATGTCATGAAGTCTGGAGCTGCTCCATAGGCGATGAATCGGAGCCTGATTTTGTGGACCCAAAGAATGTTTGTTTCCTTTTTTTCCCCAAAAAATCCGAATGACCTTTTTTCTATAGTAGTGTTCTCAGTTGTAAAACAGAAAATGAAATGATATACTCAGAACATTTCCCTGGCTGCTCTCATTGTCGTCTAGAACCGAAAATGGTCCAGTCACAGGGGTCCAAAATTCCCCTTAGTTAATAGCTTAAGATCCATACATTATAAATTCCCACCTATTCAATTTTTCTTCACACAATGTAAACAGCAAGCTGGCTCAGAACACAAAGAAATAAAAAATAAAAAATAAAAATATTGCCAGAATAATCAGAAACAGCACTTCGAAATAAAAGTGATGTGATTCACCAAAATATAAAAAAGTGAGTTATTTTAAAAAGTTGACATGTTCATGTTCACTTGGGATCCATTCAGAATGGACCTGCGAGAACACTAGAACACTTTTCCCATTCATTGTCTATGAAGCAGCTCCAGACTTTATGATACTCAACTTACAGCCCACTGGTTAAATCTTGTCCACACTAGCATGCCAGGTGACCTGCTTACCATTTTCTAATTCACAATGACAATAAACAGAGTGCATAAAAATGCATCAAAATAGCTGATCAAAAAAAGTGCCAAGGGAGGATCACACAGTCCCCCAACAGAGGTCAGGCTAAACAACAAATGTCCTAAAATCTGAAACGCCCCTGTGGACACCTGACATATGCAGGACTGCTGTAGCTGGATTTGCCTCTTGCCACAGATGATGAGAACAGTTAACACTATATCATTTTATACTGATAAATATTATTAGTGTTTTTTAGTAACTCCTGGCCTTGTGTCATTTTGCAAAACAACCCCATAGGCAAAGCAAACTGAGTATCCAGGCTTTATACCTCATGACATCACAAATTTAAGTTTTAGCACTTTTTGGATGTGGAAGAGAGTTCTTCATGTTAATCAATAGTTTTGGACTGTCTTAGACCACTGAAATAACATTTATTAATTTTGAAAATGCATGTAGTTCACCTGTAGGACTAATGCTGCATTGAAACAACCGATTTATAACTAGTGATCTTCCTCTCAACACATTTCAGTTGGCTGAAGTTAGGTTAACCATTGCTGTCATCTATAACTCAAGACTCACGCATTAATGACAGATTTATTGGGGCTAATGAGGGACATCAGCTCACCACTAGTGTTCCAGATGGCGTTGGTCTGATTTTTGTAGCCATTCTTCATGCACTCGTCCACGTAGGACTTCGGGTCGCATCCCGACATGAGGATCTCTCTCAGCAGGGCAATGTATGCTATAGCCAGCCTCAGAGTGTCTATCTTAGACAGCCGCTTCTCGTAGGGAAAGGTCGGCACGTGGCAGCGCAGCTCCTCGAAAGCAGAATTGATGCTCAGCATCCTCTTCCTCTCCCGGATGTTGGCGGCGTGCCGCTGCACCTTGTAGGGCTGATGGGACACCAGCCGGCGCGCCCTGCCCTTGGACACCTCCAGAGGATCGTCCACTGAGGAGTTCTCTCCCTCAGCGCACACGCCCGCCCCCGGAGACTGCAGGTCGAGGTCGGTGAAGGTCAGCTGTGCGTCCGGGAACATGGACTGACTGCCGAAGGAGGACCAGGGTGACAGCTGGCCGGCAGCTGTGGTGTAGTCCAGCAGGAAGGTGTCCAGCTGCGTCTGGAACTGGAAGTTTTGGTCCATTTGTCCCCAAAATGCAAAATCAGTGGTGCCATCCTGGTCAAAGTCAAAAAGTATGTCCTCCATACTTTAAGAAGAAATTAATCTGCTTCTTTTTTAGTCTTTGCAGGCACAAGACAGAGCGCCTTTTGCGTTAATAAACTGATATCTGGCTACCTGCACGCGCCTGAATTCTCTGCCGTGTGACAGCCCGGCACACACATCTCCTGGATTAAATACTTCCAGGGCCTCCATGTTTCTCGGTGGGTTGCTCTGGCTAATTCTAAAGGCTGAAAGGGAGCTCTTAAGAACACTTTACCCCTCCTTGTGGATCGTTCATTGCTTTAAAAACGCATTACAAAGGAATCAGTTGATCTCCAAACGACAAAAAGCGGGGAAAAACACGTGTCCAATTATAAACTCCCCCTCAAGTAGCCCCGCTAATATTGACAATAAACACTCAGTATTTAGCGGTCATTGGAGGGCTTGTGCCGAGTATTATGGCGCAGCAGGCCACGCAAACCCGGTGGCCCCTGAATGCGACTGTTTTATCAATGAAAGCTGAGCTGACAACAAACACTACTGTCAGAAGCACATGAAAGCTCTTTGTTGAGGAGATTTTAATAGGAAAGGATCATTTTCTTATGCATCGCCTTTGGGTTTATTCTGGTCTAGACATATTTTTACGCACTGAAGTCAGATAGCAAACAGACCTACACCATGTAAAATATTCCAGCGGGATCGCCACAAGTCGTCCCACATAATTTGGGTCTAGTAGCCACATTAATACGTTCCTAATTTGCAAATGATATGACTGACTAACTGGCAAACCATGGAGAGGACGCACGCTGTAATTACGCTGGGGTTAATCAAATAAGCGCGTTTCTTTATTCGAGGTTGGATGGAGGGCAGCGCGGGGATGAACTTTAATTCAAGAAGGCTGTATGTTTGCTAACACGTGGTTCTGATTTGACAAAGTCCTCCAGGATGTTAATTTAAAGGGGAATCTGTTTGTTGCAGTAAACACAGGCAGCATGGGGCCTTTAGCTGCAGAGGAAGGCTTTATCAGGAGGTAGCAGCTGATTTTATTGTCCAGACTACTGACAGGTGAAGCTTAGCAGTCAGGAGTCAGGGGAGTAACTTTGGTTTGAGAAGTGGGGGCTCAGGGGTTCTGCTCCCAGAAAAAAGTGCAAATTGAATCTCATTTCCTGCATTTCAACATAACATTTAGCAACTGCAGTAACCTTTTTTTTAAAAATCAGAACAAGATCAGCAGAACGGCCGCATTCTCAACCAAAGTCTAATGGCTGGCTAAACAGTAAATCCTTAATATGATTTTTTAAAACAAAAAATACATTATACCCCCATCCCCAGTTAAAATTTCATCTCAGGATAGATGTGTTTTAATTAATTATTAGGTTCTTTGCTCCATGTTCTTGACAAAAAAAAAGTGAACAAAAAAAAAAACCAACCTTTATACCTTTCCTGGCAGTTTTGATAATGTTTGTTCCTTGTGGTGTTAGATGTAAAGAGGTGTGTTCTTGAAGATGACGCAGTGACAAGTTGTTTGCTTTTATTGATGGAACAATATAAAGGCAACAATCCTATCTACATTCTTCTTTACTGAGTTTGATTTCCCTGCTGGGACCTCACTGTTTGTTTCAGGAAAACACATCAAAGTTGCTGCGATTTTCCAAAGTATTGAGTTACAGCAGTTAATGAACCTGTGCAGTTCCAGTGTTGCTCTAACCCTTCTCCATCCTGCAGCTCAATTAACCCGTTACACTGACACACAGGATGAATTAGAGAGGACAACATCCTGATTAATAGCTGCATTGTTATCATCTTGTTTTCACTCTGGCAAGAGTCAATAAAACGTGTTTGGAGTGTAAATTGGGCACGAACAAGAAAATGTGCGTGTGGTGTTTGAAAAGACTGATGAACGCGTCATCAAGTTCAATTTCTTTACGTCTCTAATCCTGGATGTCCTCTAATAGGCTGGTTGTTTAGGATTTGAGAGGAACTCCTTCTGCTACTTTAAAACTGATTTAATCACACAAGGCTCTCTGTGGCACAGAGCTGTTGAAATTGTATTTTCTTTCATTAAGAACAGCTATATATCTAAAATGAAAGTGTGAAAACCACACAAATTAGAATTGCAAACTATTTTTTTCTCGGGAAAAAGTTAAATGTAAAAGCATTGCATAAAATGAAAGATTTAGGGACTGTACTTTATTTATCAGAGTAGAGGAGTGGCTCAATATCTATCAATATTTCTGGCTATGAAAAATGGTGTGATTTTGAAGATCTTTAACCCTCTGAAACCTGAGCAAATTGTCAGTTACCTGAAAAATCTGTTTGAAAAATAGATGAAAAATAAACAGGAAAGTCAAAAGAAAACAAAAACAAAACAAACAAGCAAAAAACAGGAAATGACCTGGAAAAAGTGCTTAAAAATTATTATAATTTCTAAAACAAAATTTCAAATATATATTTATAATATACATTTATTTATAATATTTATAATATGATCTAGTTTTTTGCTATCTTTTTGACATTTCTCCCAAGCTTTTAAAAAATATTTTGGTTAAACTACTAATTTACTTATACCAAGTAAATACCAAGTTATTAAATGCATTGTCCCCCAGGTTTTTTAAAAAATCGCACCAATTTAATCAGGGTTTTGAAGAAAATACTTGTGAAAGATCTCTGAAAGCAGCAAAAGAAAAGTGATCGGTTTCAAATGGATGAAGAAAACATGCCTATAAACCCACTTGCGGCTCTTAGGGTTCTGGAGATAATTAAAATAAAAAATAAATAAATAGATAAATAAAAAACACGTTTAAAGTTGAGTGTCCTTCACCTGGGCCAAATCAAAAAGCACAACTACGTCCAGGGTGCTTAAAAATATTTGAAATGCCTTCCACATTTGACACCACCCCCTTCCTCTCATAAATAATGAACAGTCCCTTATCAGTCTTCTTATATCTTAATTCTGGAAAATGTAATTTAAAATCAAGTGAAACGTGGTCTCATTTTATAATAACGATTTAAAGAGCAAGGAACTCCTTTATAGACTTGGCTGACACATTTTAAAATAATCAGATGGCTCAGCAGCACACCGTCTGTTTGTGTGGGTCTTTAATTAATGAAGAAGAGCAGACAGCCTGTGTTAAGAGGTGCGGGCCTGTCAGGACCTTCTGCCAGGCTGCCAGCAGCATCCCTCTCCCAGCTGACGCTCTGCGTTTGGTTTGGTCCGAGCTGAAGAGACGCGCCTGTCACTCTCAGATCCGCCTAATTGTTCAGAAAACAATCAAAGAGAACTGAAGCGTTTGAAAAGGAAAGAAAGAAAGACAGCCCTTCAGACCATTTTAAATGAATAAGGAAAAAGTTTAAAAAAAAATAAAAATAAAACTCACCATAAACCAGACATTGAGCTACAATGAGAATATGAGCCTTTCGTATCTCCTGAGACATGAAATCTGTGTATAAACAGTCGATTCAGCGTGTGTGGTGTCTTAATTTATTCAGTTACTCTGCGGCCCAAATGTGCTCATCATCCGAAGGACGTGCCGTGAAAGCACGTACAGGCTTCCAGCCCAGAGAACCGGACCGCGTGGACAAGTCAAGTGCGCCTTGGACGCTGCGCGGGGCCACATGCTCGCAATTAGAATTGCGGTTTTGAAGCTGTTTCCCACCTGGGAGTTACTGTGTGCAAAACAAGGAAGTTTAATGGAACTGCGAATCAAACACACATTACTATTGATCCACACCTGCTCTTTCATGTGCTGTATGATATTATGATTTTTAATCAGTGACATGTTTTAGAGGGCTTAAGAGTGGACGGTGTTAGCTCATAAACTGTGTCATTTCCTGAAAATTACCGTGCTGTGTTGCTAAAGTCTTCTCAGAATCAGTGCCAACATTGGTAGACTGTCCAAACATCTCTTTCTTTATTTCTCTTTCTGTTGCTTTCTCTTCAACACATGCACAATCTCCATGATTTGCATGAGAGAGTCTGTCGGTGTGTATGTTTGTGTGTGTGTGCGCGTTATACGTCTGCTGTGTAAGTCATTAAAGATTGTTTAGGGTCAATAAAGAAACGATTAACAATCAACAACAATACAAAAAAATATTAATTCTTAAAAAAAAAAAAAAATAGAGTAAGAAATGAGAAGTGTGAGCTGTAAGGATATGAACTCCAGTAACTCAGACTCAAGTGATTAATATTTAGGGTCAATAAAGAAACAACAATATATTAATACAAAATCATAGATATCAATCATAAAAAACATAACAACTAAAAAAAGTAGAGTAATAAATGAAAAGTATGAGCTGCGAGGAGATGAACTCCAGTTGTCATATGTTGTTGTGTCTGTTGTATCTTAGGCTGTGACATGCAGTGACATATTGTTGCTTCTATTCCACTGACACTAGTTTCTCTAAGTAGCCTAGAATCTGTATTTTTATCTGGTCAGAGAGTGTATCAAAATGTCAAAGTTTACATTTGATTTTTTTGAAAAACGTTGTTCTAACGCAGACATGTTCCAAGTCCAGCTCAAGGGCCAATCACAGCTCGCAGTCAGATTTCATACGGCCCGCAGCTTCGATTTTATAATGTATTATTTATGGCCCGCTAGGACTGTCAAACAGAATGAATAAATCGTAAAGGTTTAAAATGCAATTTCTCCTTCCACCTCATGGTCGCAGCACCCCCCCATAACTCTGGCTCTGTGACCTCGCTGTGAACCCTCGCTGCTAATTTCTGTCATGGCACCTGTAGATAAAAAAAGGACAGTTGACAGTGAAGACCACTGCTTCCAGGAGAGATGGGAATTACAATATTTTTTTGCTGAAAATCAAAGCAATTGTGTTTGACTATTTTGTCAAGAGACTGTTGCCTTGTTTAAAGAATTCAATGTACAGAGACACTACCGGACAAAACACGCTAACACATATGACAAACTAACAGGGAGTGAGCGTGCTGAAAAAGTTAAGCAACTCCAAGCTGCTGCTGGAACAGCAACTCTTCACATGGGCCTGTGAGTCAGAAGCAAGCTACAAGTGGCCATGTTAATCGCCAAACATGGCAAACCTTTCACAGAGGGCACGTTTATCACGTTTATTGCCTGGCTCGTGACACTTTGGCATGGAGAATTGAGGACATATCATCAGATATTCAGAGACAACTGGGGGACAGGGGAGTGACTTTTGATTACGTGTCATTGGCCTGCGAAGATAGCGCAGATGCATCTGAAACTGCACAGGTACTGATTTTTTTTTTTTTAGAAGAATTAAGGATGATATGACTGTAACAGAGGAGCTGCTTGACCTCCAAAGCCTTAAAGGCTAAACAAGAGGAACAGATTTATTCGATTCTGTTTGTGCAGCTGTTGATGATATGAAACTACCATGGAGTAGAGTTAGTGGGATTATTACCAATGGTGCGCCTGCCAGGGTCGGTGAACAAAGTGGATTGAAAAGGGGCAGCCGATGCAAGAACTATCAGATACTGTATGGCTGGCAGATTTTTTTGGTTGGCATAAGGAAGCATCTGAATATGCGGCAGGTTGGACTCCAAGGACGAGACGCAGTGATGAGCCAGCTATATGCGCACATTAAGGCCTTTGGAACCAAACTGCAACTTTCCCGAAGATGGAACCCTGCACCGCACATTTCCCAGCTTTGCAAGAGGTTGTGGACTGTTTTTCACAGGACAATATTGGCGGCAAACGAAGAAGTATGCAACAGCCATCAGATCTCTTTCTGTGGAGTTTAACGATCGCTTTTGGGATTTTGCAGCTATTGAAAAGGACATATTGCGTTTGTCTTCTTGCTTCTCCATGGAGACCGATGATGCTCCGCCACAGCTGAAGCTGGAGCTCATTGAGCTGCAGTGTGACAATGAGTGGCATGGCAGACACCAGCAGCTTTCTCTCGTTGACTTTTACTGGCAGCTGGATCATGGCAGGTTTTGAGAAATGTGAACATTTGCAAAGAAAATGCTGAGCTCATTCGGCTCCACATATTTGTGTGAGCAGACATTCTCTGTCATGACCTTAAACGAGAACTGCTTGAGGTCAAGACTAAGTGACTTCTGCCTACGTGACATTTTACACATCTCAACCACTGCCCTCAAACCACACCTGGCCTGTCTACTGAAACCCAGATCTCAGTATCACCCTTCTCATTAGTGTCAGTAAGTTCCCTGTTTCTTGATCAATCTGAAATTCTGAGTCTTTTGAATGATAACATCTGCCACTATTAACAGTGAAAAGCCAAAAGCACAGTTATAAATATATGCGCTTGGACTTACGGCACTTTTTGTATTCAGCTTTTGAATTAAGGTGTGCCTGTAACTGCTAGTGTGATGTATCTGTAGATGCGACACAAAATATTACTTTCTGAATTATCTTGTGAAAGACAAGAGCAAGAGTCATACGTTTAAAACGTAAATGTTAACAGACTTTGAATTACTGATAATAAGGTATGTTTACTTCATGGAAGTTTAAGGTATTCCATACAGTTTGTTCTATGTTATCTGACTCCAGATGTGAAAAAAAGGCAAAATTGGTTTTTTTTGTTTTTTTTTTCTTTTTTAGATTTGTTCATGCTTGAGTGGCTAAGATTTGGTTATATTGCCATTTAAAAAAATGATAATTGTGACAATGAAAAAAAAAGTTATAGAACAGTGCATTTGCCTGTAACTTTTATTGTTTAAAAAAATGTCAAAAGGGGCATCTTCACATTATCAAATCTGGCCCCCTCAAAAAAAACAGTTTGGACACCCGTGTTCGAACATCTTCGAGCTCTCTCTCTCTCTCTCTTTGTGTCACACACACACACACACACACACACACACACACACACACACACAGTTAAAGTTGTAAACAGCAGACATGAGATATAGTCCACAAGCCATCAATGCAACAGCATAAAAGAAAGATTAACATTTCAGGGTTCTGGTCAGTGACGCACATCTTGTTTGTTTGGGTACAAGGCCGATACACATCTCGGTCCTGGAGGCCTCTGGGATCAGTCTTGGCTGCTACGAGAGAATAGCATAGCAGCCAAGTAGTGTAATCTTCATGTCGGTCACAAACAGCTCTTTGATCCGTTCTGGGACGGAGCCATTAGAGTGTCACGGCACATTGAAGCCGATAGCTCAGAGCAGAAGTTACCCTTGACCACAGATTAGGATTCAGATAGCCTCGGGCTCTTACCTTTAAAGGTAAGCTACAATCAGCATTAATGCAATGAGCAGTATGTGCCCGGCTTCAAAGGGCACGCCAGTCAGCTGAATGAAAATAATGCAGGAAATGCCTCAACTGATTGCATGCAAATCTCTCTTGCATGTAAAGTATTTGTGGATTTGGGGTAACATTCATTTCCTTTGGCTTGTTGTTGCATCTTTGGGGTGACAGCAGATGCTTGATGTGTGTGTGCCACCAAGGCAAACTCTGGCACTTGTACAAAACCTGCCAAAAAATGATTCTGATCCTTAAAGTTAAGTAGCAGCTAACTGGCTCAGTGCCCATTCTTGTCTGAATTTCAGGCCCAGGTCTTGTCTGGAAAAAACATCATGGTCGTAAAATGGGCCTTAAGCAAACACCCCTCTGGGTGCACCACCCCTCTCCCTGGACCAGCGAGAGCCTAAAGCTGGATCTGAGCCCCCGGCTTGATAAAAACACATCAGTGCTGCAGCACGGGTGTGTATACACCGCATGACAACAGGTGGTATTTAGATAATATGACTTTATGTGTGTGCACGTGTGTACAACACATCATAAGCTTCCCCCTTCACTCCACAGTTATATTCAATAATCCCAATCTGTGCGCTCATTAGGAGACGTTTGGTGTGCGTCTCTGTGGAATGTGTAAAAGGCTGCCGAGCCTGTGGGAGACGACTGATCTGTAGGAATGTGTAGACTGTAATCATCAGTAGTGACACCTGCAGAGCACCAGATGTCAATACGACTCCCAGAGAAAGTCACCTGACAGAAAAAGATGGAGTTAATCGTCAAAAAGAAAGAACATTTCCTTCGTTTGGAAGAATAAATAATCTTTTTAGCATATTTCCAGAGCTCAAGGACGATAAAACTCAGTCAACCCATGAAAAGGCCATTTCAACTTTCAGGTCCAATAAGAAAAATGAAAAGATATTTCTTTTTTTTTTTTTTCATAATCGCATCAATGTACAAGAGACTGGGAGAAGTTCAATAGACCTTTTCCAACTGTGTTTGTAGGCAGCAGTATAAGTATTGTTAAAATGTACTTTTCTAGAGTAAGAACGTGGTGGATACTGTCAAGCTCACATGTTTCTGAGTGAGTGACCGCAGCATTTTACAATGAAACTAAATTTGAGGTTGTCTGTATCAAAACTGGATTGATACTTCAGTGGGTTTCCGCAGAGTGTACCAAACAGGGGTGTAGCATGAAATTCAAAGTCCTTTGCATGAGCAGAGTCTGTGGGCCCCCTGCTCTTTTTCTCTTGATCCATGTCTCGTTCATGCACCTCTGGATTTTTTTCTTTAACAGTCAGTTTGTTTTCAGTTCCTATCTTTTTTGAATCCCCTATTTCCATTTTTTTTGAAGACATGACAGTGACTCACTCGGCACTAGCTGTGTTTAGAGACGAATCCTCATGCAGGGGCGGAGTAAACCATTTTGCAACTTCATGGGGTGAGAGGGACCTCAGAGAGCTTCCACTTGTTTTTATAATGCACGATTTTTCAACCAATTTATTCAACCAATTTTTTTTTAGTTATAGCAATTATTACTGAGAAATAAGAACTTGCAGACAAAACCAGACACGTCTTCTTCTAAACTTCTGTGTCAACCGACAGAAAAACGTCATGCTGGAGCACTCCATAATGGTGTTAATTAGTTGAAAAACAGAATACTTAAACATTACATGTTGTAGGGAGTTAATCTGATATTATTGGTCACATGATGGCATACAGTTATTTTCAGTCGACAACTGTTTATTGAAAATTATTTGTCTACAACCTTCTTGATCTATATAACCTGTAACTCATACAGGAACGTGCTGGCATGTAGATGATTTCTAGCCGTGATGATTTTGTTGTGTAGCCTGTATCATTTATGGGGGATACTCTCGCTGAAACCAGATGTGAATACGCTCCTCCTGCAACTCCACTTCCTTGGAACAAAACACTATCAGGTCCATGGAGACACACACACACAGGCCTGATACTCAGGAGATGGTCTTAACAGGCACGAGGGCGTCTTAGGTCACTGCAGAGACATGCCTTTGGACACACTGCCCCTAAAGACCAGCTGCTTGCTTTGTTGTGCACCAGTAGTCTTCATCTCTCTTTGTCCCGACCCTGTTGTTTAGGTCAGTGAGGTATTTTGCCGTCTTGATTAGGGAAAATGAAAGGAGCTTTTTTTCTGTTCTGGGTTTGAGTGAACTCTGCTCTGGATTTGATTTAGAGCTGAAAGAAGTGCTGTCACTTAGGACATTCACGCTTAGGACAATAATTTGTGTTCACAGGTCGAGTGGTGGATAGGATATGGTGTCCGAAGCAAGCTGATAAAAGCATATAGCCACGACTGAATAGGGGATAGAGTCCAGTGGACACAGAGGGTGTATATGTCGTGAATGCCCCGAGACGAGGGGGACAAAACGAAGAATGCAAACAGGGAGCATCTCTAATGTCACTCTGTAGTTAGTTAGGTGATTATCTGATAATCCAATTATCTCTTTTCTTCAGGTCAGATGAATGCTTTCCCTCTGCTGACAGATGTTCCATGTCTTTGATGAGACTAATCTCTTCCTGAGTGAAAGGACGAAGTTACAAGTGCCTTTGCTTTTTGTGTTTATCCCTGTTTTTTTTTTAACTACACAGTTAAAAATATCAAACTAATCTTATTTCTGGGATTATAAACCAAGTCAAGCTATAAAACAACTAGAATTGATTGTTTTTATAGTGAATTCATTTCATATTAAAATGAAAACCCACTATAGTATTTAAACAATCTTCCGTGCAATCACCAGCATGAATGTTGGACATTGTAAATTTTTTTCAAACCACCGACTCTATCCACTTTATTAGTGGATACACTGAAATTTTGTGTTTCAGCAATGCTGTGGTTAACTCGTGGTTACGTTTAGGCACAAAAATCACTTGGTTATAGTTAGAATCAAGTTTTGGCTAAAGAAAACCTTCAGTGGTCTACTGCTTGGCAGATGTCCCGCCAAGGTGTCACGCCATCCATTACTCCTGATGACAAGGTCATCTCATATACATGAAATCAGAACTACGCCACTTTAGATAAAAACGGTTGTATGAAGTGTATTCCTGCTTTGCAGAAACATACAATGGAAACCTTTTCTCATGGTGACTGGGTTGCTGACATTGTTTACATTTCTTTTGTTGCATTTGAGTCTTTACAAGATTAATAGTTCATAAAAGTGCTGCACATGTGATGCAACTTTATTGAAAAATTAAAAAACACAACAAAAAATATTTACCAGGGTCTCTTAGAGCTCATTTATGCTTAACTTTAAATGCAGACATGGATGAATCCTTCTGATTGTGCTCTGTGTTTATTTCATCCATATTTGTGCACGTTTTCCAATCGGAGGACTCCGCCCTTTGGTGCCATCTATTGACTGTACCTATGCTATCATAAAAGATGCATGGAAGTATGACAGCAGTGTGTTTATATGTTTGAAATTGACAAGTCTATTGTTTTTTTGTAAAGGAAGTAAAAAAAAGGGCCTCACCAATTAAGACTTCAGACATTATGCCTCATTTGATCAGTTCATACAAAAAAAGGCAGTGTAAAACAAGGTAGCCCATAGCAGGATAGACTCCCCCCCCCCCCCCCCCATTACACAAACCAGTTGTTGCTCAGTGCGTTGGGCGGAGCTGGTGGCGTGTTTTTGTTTATGTTTAATTACTTCCTACTTTTGCAGATTTGTGTTGCATGTTAATTGATTTTTTTTCTTTTTTTTTTTTTTTGCCAGTTGACCATTTATTTTCAGTCCACCAAGGGCCAGTGCAATGGCTTGAGTGTTTTCCAGCAAGTTGGCTGTTGTTGCATGTGCCTTATCCAGGTTTTATCAATTGAGTTTTTTTTTTTTTTTAAAGAGAGACGTTAAATAAATTGTATTTTTATACTGAGGTCACGTCTTGTTGGGTTGTATTCGAACCTGTGTTCTTCCTTTTTAAATTTTCTAGTTGTGAAATTCCCCCCAGGTGGCCTCCCTTAACCTCCCTTAATTTAATTTATGAAGTTTATTGTTAAAAAATCCCCCCCGTCACACCTTCACTCTCCTAGGAAAGACAAATTTGTTCACCCTACAGATGTCAAAGTTGTTTCGATCTCATCTCATTTGACTATTTGCAAATGAGCATATGTAAGGATGTCAAACTACAGTTCTCCATCTTCATCTGTTTTTTTAAATAGTGACAAACTAGTTTAAGAAATCCATCCTGCTAATACAGTCTTTTTTAAAAAACAAAATCATGGCCCTGCTTCTGAATGTTTTATATATATTTTTTAAAAAAATATATACTCAATTGTACTCTGAATCATTTCAGTATAAAACGGTGACACCAGCTGACTCATCGGACCCTTTGATCCAGCATCGACCTCACTGAGGTCATCTCCAATAACCAATACAACATTAAAATGGTTTACATTCTGCTCGGGTGAAGACGGAGGGACACACTTAGTTTAACACAAGTTTGTTTTTCTGAGCCAAGCTTTCACTGTACCGGAACCCAAACCCTTAATTGCGTCATTTCACATCCAACGCAATACCCTCATAAAGCCTGAACATCAAAGAATGTGTTGTTGTGTGAATGCTCACTGAACACCAGCAAGAATTCATTGCTTATAATTTGCATCACATTTAAAAAAAAAAAAGAAAAAGTAAACTACAAATATTTCCATCGTGACAAACAATCCGTCAATACAGCATTGAAGTATATAGTCCAGGAAAGCCGTATTACGTGCCAGAGAGGTATAAGGTTGTAGATTAAGCATGATTTAACTGGCATATGAAAAAAGCATCCTAACCAGGAGGAAATTCCTGCTCTTTCCAGGGATATAAAGAAAGGAAAGAGAGTGGGTGCACAACAGAGGACAGTTAGACTGTTAAACATATAGAGACCTTTTTTCAATCAGGTCCCATCTGAAAGAATAATGATGGCTCACAACTGCACAGATATTAAAACTTGTCCACAGCGGCGTGATCACAGTAGTTGAGCTTACACATAAAAGTAGAAACTGACTGGGGAACGATCAAGAGATGATTGATGCCCGTTTTTGAATCATCTACCAAATGCCGGAGAGTCACAGGCTGGTGATAGAGTTTCATGTTGCAGCTGAAGATGAGACATAAAGTGACACTTTGGGCCCCTGGGCCTGTGCCCAGTAGACCTGTTCAGTTACCTATTCATGTTATTAATGACAAAATGAAATTTTGTAAGAAAAGGGGCTTTTGGCATTATTGATTTTACATTGATGTGGTCTTTCCTCACTATCCTGCCTCTTTTCAGCTCTGTAGAACGGAATATCTGCTACAGTCGTTTTCCAAGTAGTGTTGATTTCTTAGATCCTACACAGACGGCAGATTAGTGAAACATGCCTCACAATGACATGCAAATATTTCATAGTCCTTCAACCATACTTTTGTGTGACTGACAGCTTCTCAAACACTGAAACCAACTCATCTGTTTACCGTTCATAGGCACAAACAATGTGCAATAAATTTTTCCTGTCTTTGCTACGACTGTTTGTCCTCGGCTTGATCGGCCCCCACATTCATTCCGACTTTAAGCCTGCAAGGCACGCAAGCATTTTTAATCAACAGCACTGAATTAATCCAACCTTAGAACAGAGCAAAGTCACACATTGTGGCTCACACCAAAAGCTCCAGCATCTGAGAACAATTAAACGTCTGGTTTCCATGAGAGGCTGATTTGCCAGTTGACAGTTGCGTGGGGGGGGGGGCACTTACCCCCCCGATTGCTCCCACTGCTTGCACCAAGTCATACCACCAGACAACACGCATTAGCAATGAAGCCTGAGCGATTTTACATCACAAAGTTAAATAAAACAGCGTTGAAAATAAGATCAAAAAACACTGCGAATGTTCCGATCCATTTGCAGACGTAAGAGACGCATTCTTTGCTGGTACACCACGCTCCCTCCCCTGTGGCACCACCTCAAAGACCCCATGTTTGATCCAAAATGAATTCAGCTTTGACATTTGGGTATGAGTTTGGATGCTTGCACTTACACTCATTATTGCATTTGTTAGATATTCAAAGAAACAGTTTGACATTTTGTGAAATACAAAGTTTTCTTGCTGAGTTGAATGAGAGGATCAATATCGCTTTAATGTCTGTACAGTAAATATGAAGCCCACAGCCTTTTAGCTTAATGTAACAGTAATTAGTAAGCTTTAAAGGTGCTAGCAGGTAAATTTTGTTACCTTTGGCCAGGCTAGTTTTTTTTTTTTTTTCTATTTCCAGTCTTTACACAAAGCCAAACTAATCGTCTGTTTGCCTCCATCCCACAAATAAGTGCAACATGTTCACACTCCCAACTCATCAAATATGGTAGCTTGGTACCCCTCTGGCACCATTTTTTGACGTATCGGTTTCTGTGTCAATTGTGCGTTTTTTACTTTGTGATTTTTAAAAATTAACTTCGGCGACTAAACTACTTGGTTAGGGTTAGAAAAAAACATCATGGTTTCGGCTAAAATAAGTTTGATTTGATACATAACTTAGGGAACTACAGTTTAGTTAATGAGTATTTCATGTGATGGATGTCACATATAAGATCATATATGTCATGTGACATTTACTGCATAACATTACTAAAAAAAACCTCAATGGTGACCTTTGGCTTCACACGGAACCCCTCCCTCAAAATGTAGCTTTTTGCCTCAAATTCATTGTTGCAGCAGAAAGGTTTTTGGAGTTGGTTGAAAGCTTAGTGAATCTCATATGGACACTAAAGGGTTCCTTGTGCACCGGATTCAGGTACCAGTGGCCACTCACCAAATTGTCTTATTTGGTGCCCTTGAATGGCAACAGGCTGGCATTTTCTGAAATATATAAGTATCCCCACAAAATGTCACACCTCTTTGACACAGTAAATGTATAATTTTCATGTGTTCCTTTTGTATGGGTACCAGGTTAAAAAAGTTTCTGGTTTAAAATTCAAACCAGCTAAATTCAAATCTGTTTGGTAGAGGAAAAATCTCATCACTACCTCTTCCCTTAACAACCACAATCCACTGTGTGGGGCACCTAACCCCCAATTTCCCTTGTGGAGCTACTCAGCAGTCAGCAGTAGTACACTGTGGTTGTGCTGGGAAGCTCCCAGGTGTGAATTGTACTAATGTAAAACAGGGCGTTACTGAAAAGGAACACATGTGCTTAATAAATCCTCCCGGGTAAATAAAGTAAAGAAGATGTTACCCTTGTTGAGGTTTAATTGGATTATGGTCCAGATCCAAGTTCCAATTGATTCCACAGAGGTCGGCCGTCTTCCTCCATAGAGATCCTCCGATGGCAAGGTAAGGAAAGTCGACCAACCAGCTGTGCAACCACAATGGATCTCAGGCTGTCCTAGTTCACTGTCCGTATCTATGAAAAGTAATGCACTATAATTTGTATAGAACCCAAGTAATTGTGGGCCAGGAGGCTGTGATCATGTGACCTATACACTTCAGGCTGTTCTCTGTCATATGACAAGAGTGAACAAGGAAGTGAGGTGACAGTACAAAGAATGACAGAGTCCATGTAGGGAGTAAGGCTGGGGTGGTGGACAGGTCAAGCAAACACAAGACTTTGACTGGGTTTGTGTCCAGAGTGAAATCCACTGAGTTATTTTAAGTAATGTTACATCATGCAGGCTGTTCTCGTGCACTGTTCCTTAGTACACCTACGAAAAATCATGCACCTAAATTAATATAAAACCCATGTAATCGGGAAGGCTGTAATCACTTGACTACTGCACTTATAGGAGTAAATAAAAAACTAGCCGGCAGGTTGTGGTGGTAGATCGGTCAAATAACTCAGGATTTTACCCCAGGAGACCTGGTTTGGGAACTGTGAACTTTGAGTTATTTTAAGGAACGTCATCACCATGTTTCTTTTCCTAAACCTAACCTAACCTATGTAACTTTATGTAAAGTACGAAATGTGATGACACATTTGTGCGGGGCTAATTTGGTAGATTTCATGCAAAAAATTATATAATTGCACATGTATTTTTTCGTAAGATATCACACAAACCAATGTATGTGGATACATCGTGTCATGTCTCCTCATCACATCATTGCGTAATCATGTCATTACGTTATCACATCATAACATCAATGTGACATGACAATGTCAATCATAATTATTTTCCTGAACCTAACCTTACCTGTGTAGGCACTAATTTGTAAGATATACAAAATATGTGCATAACTCTACGTAAGATGTGTTTCAAACTGATGTCTGACGATGCACTGTTGACCTCTTTAACTCTAAGTGCTTGTGGCACAATGTTCTATGCACATCATGAGCTGAAGATGGCTCTGATTTGAGCCTCATTAAATCCACTTCCAGTGTTTTTACAAAGCAGATTGTCTCTTTGTGTATTAACATTTGCACATTATTACTCCAACATCAAATAGGGATAAATGGCACTGAGCTGGGATTTTTGTGACCTTCTAAATCAACAACAGCTCATCTACTTAAGCTTACAATCTCCAGTGTGAGGAGTGTGAGAAGAGGTTGACTTCATTTGAGAGTAATGTGCTTTTTCCATTTGAGACAACCCCACCTCCAACACACGCACACCCCTTCCCCAATATGGACGTTTGGATTGGATTGAATGGCTCATGTTGTAGGTGTTGCCATTTTCTAACTGGTTTAACTGCTGCCAAGGACTAAAACCCCTTATCCTTGAGTAGGCCTAATCTTGGAACATTTCATACAGACAATAGCGAGCAGAACTGAAAAAAAAAAAAAGAGAGAAAAAGTGGTGGGGTGGAGGAGAGAAGGAATAAAGACCGGAAAACAAAAAGGTTTTATAAGAAACAGATTGCTAAACATAAACACCAATCAGTTGACAGGAGCAGAAACAGGAAATTAGATTCCCAGGAGCTGGAAAATGCATCCATGAGAGAAAAATGAGTATCAATGATTCATTGTATTTCGCCTGGCACAGTTGGATGGGGAAAAGGAGGGTGGGAAGAATGAGAACAAATTGAAATAGAGAAGAAAACAAAGACAGATCGAGAAAGACCAGGAAGACACAGAAAGGAAAGAATCAACCACAGATCAACCACCAACAGAGTGGGTCAGTAGAGACAGCCAAGACTCCAAAGCTTCTTCCCTGGTCTGCCAGATACCACAGGAGCTTCTGTCTTGGCTCCACAGAAGTCGCTCCACCACCATCTTTTTCCTTCATCCCCTGACTTACCACCCTCCTTTCATCTGTCTTCCAACATGGACACTGTGGGGAGGCTGAAGTACAGAAACCCTGCTTGCCATTCCTATTTTACTCAAACTCTCCGAAGCAGCAAGAGAAGAAAGTGCAGCAATATTAAAGGCATCGTAATGATAAAAGTGAAGTGGAGTCAAAGAAAGAAAAAGTGAAGTGAAAAGTGGAAAGCATTAAAATTTCAACCTTTCAATTTAGGCAGGTAAAATTACATTGTGAGAGCTAGACTAGTAGTAAACCAATGTTAATAGGATTTTTTTTCATTGTTTTTTAGCCATTTTGCAATCAGCATTAAATTCAGAAATGTTTAAACAAAAAGTTATCTCTGGAGGTTTTAAATGAAAGAAAGATGACAAATTATATTCTAAGGATATTGTTTTAAGCTTTTTGTGTGTACTTTTTATTCAGTTGTTTTGAGACAATATTCTGGCCTAATATGGATAATGTTTAAAGGAATACTTTTGATATTTTGGGATATATGCTTATTTACCTTCTCGCTTAAAGTTAGATGGCAAGATGGATACCGCTCTCATATCTTTCATTTTAATATCAAGACAGCCTAGAGACCATTACCCAAGCATAAATACATATGAAAACAGGTTGCCTGGCTTTGTCTTAAAGCCTTTACATACATGGCGAATTTAAAAGAAAACATCAACACCAAAAAATGCAAAATACTCACCTGCAAATATTTTGCATCAGAACTAGTCGCACCGGCAGAGATGTGAATTTGCAACAGTTGCAATGCCAGCTCCATTCTCAAAAAATAAGACGGATTCAACATTATCCAGTGAGGCTTGAAAACTGAAAAATCAGCTTCTTTCCAAAAAAATTGCATTGCTTTTTTTGGCCATGTAAATATTCACATTCTGTGTGAAAGTACACATGACAAAAACAAAATATACTGATGTGCAAATCATGTGTGAAGTCCATTTGTGACACAGCCACAGAGATGAATGCAGAGATGTGTGTATGTCATTTTAAGAGAGTTCAGTAGTAGGCTTAACCCCCCATACCTGTACCCACCCACAAATCCACACTGTTGAGGTGTGCTGTCCCACACAGGTGAAGGGGGCGTGGCCATGGGGAACAAAGGAGAGGGGAAATGTTTGAGGAAGTGTTTTTGACTTTGTTTGGTGAGGAGAAACAGAGTGATTTTGGAGCAGGGCAGCCTGCCATGGAGGAAAAAAAAACACATTTGACTCTTTAATGGTGATACTTCAACCAACTGAAGGCAGCAGTTTAACAAGTGAGTGAGATTGAACATGCCATCAGGCCATGGCTGGATTAATTCATTTCTTCAATCAACAGCTGGTGAGTTAGATTCTTTTTTGGACTTTTAGGTATTTGCAATGCATAGCCTTTTCCCTGCTTCTGTTTTTTGCATCTTAAAGGGAGGACTTTGGACATTCAGTTGGAATACTTTCATTAAGGAAGACTGTTTTTGAGTTAGATAAGGTGGACAATTCATAGCGGTGGACATTCCCCTAGTAATTTTTCTTGTACTCTCATTTGGGAAGGGTGGTTATTGTCTCAGTAAATTGTGTTGTGGCTTACATTTATGTTTCCTTTTAGTACTTTATTTTGGTGATGCCACTAGGGAATTAAAGGCAGCCCCATTTATTTACCCACAGTCCCGCAGTTGCTGTTAAAATAAATAAATAAATAAAAACTGATTGCTATACTTTAAGGTTATAAAATCAGCCTACCACCAGTACTTGACAGAATTTAGGGAGTCACTGCCCTCAGCCAAGAAATACTGTGCCACACAACCTCACCTAAAAGAACAGCTTGTAGTTTCTATATTTCGATTTGGATAGAACCAGGCTAGCTATTTTGAGTATTTGTGCCTAGCTACACAAACCAGCTGCTAGCTGTAGCTTCATATTGAGTGGATACTGGCTTTCCATTTTTATTTTTTCCTATGTGTGAGTCCTTTGGGTCATTCTGTGTCCCCTCTCTGAATCTAGGCATTTTGTGGGTCTTTGCAGGTACAACTCTTCAAGAGGTCTTTTTTTTCCTCAGCAACAGTGTGTGAAGTTTGAGTTGTGGGATTAATAATTTATTAGTCAGTCCGATCGCAGCTTCATCAGATTGATGAAAGAGAGGAGAAGCTGCTGTAGAGGCCAGATCATACAAACTCTTAGACTCAGCACATTCAGTGGTTAAGTTTCACTTAAGTTAAAAAATCAATAGGCTATATGGCAGCAGATGTTTTAATTGTGGTAGGCTGCCACAAAAGACTACTGTGTGGGAAACCCTGGATTTTCTAGTTGAGCTCTCAGCAAAAAAGAGAATTTCCCAAATAGTCAAACTTTTTCTTTGAGGCAGCAGTGTTTCCCTTGGCGGGGCATGGTCATTTTTTCTTTCAATTTTAGACTAAGCATTCGAGAAACTTTGATTTTTTCATCAAAAAGTAATATTTTGATACTCTACACAATTATTAAAACCTCTTGACAAAATGTTGATACTGTTGTAACAGTCATGCTGAGTGACAGAAGCTCCAGTCAGCCCCTTGTCTCCTCCTTCTCTCCACTGCCTTTATTTGTCTCCTCTGAGCTTCTGTCTTGTTCGACATATCTACGTCTAAGTGTGTTTTGGAAATGAGCAAAACATTTTGGAACACGGCAAAGTCACTGTGATCAATAGTGCAAGTGGATTTCCTGCTGAGTCACCTGAAACACTGGAGCCATCTAGCCATTTTGATGAGTCACTGCATTCTTGAAGCAAAAGTCATAACTTGTCACACAGTGAATTAGTGTGGATACACAAACCTCACAGTTATTGGATTAACTTCAAAAAGAATTGAAGTCAGCTACAGCAAAAACTGGTCAAAAACAAACATTTCAAATGCTGTGTGGGGCTTATAAGGGAAACCACTACAATGAAACATGTATTTTCTGTCACTTTGGAGTATTTGAAGTGAAATATTTTTGGTAAGGGTTTCCCAGTCTCAAAAGCTTACTGCTGGAAACACAAAGTTTATCACTACAACATGAATCCCTTGTCTGACAATAAAACCACTGTGTCTCCCACTTGAAATGTTACAGAAGTAACATCAGGCTCGACAAGAGTTCCTACAGGGACACAGTGAAGATGGATTGGATGCTCCTACTGTTTTAGAGGAGTCAGGCGAGTGCATATAAGATAATATACAACCCAGTCTTGTTCTTTTGAGGGAACAAAGGCACAGGAGCCACAGGGTGGCGGAGGACTGAATCCCAGGTTGTGACCTGCTTTTCTTGAAGGCCTGACCTCACAGCTGCCCCCTCATGGGCAGGAGGAGGCTCGGCCTTATAACCTGGAGACAAGCACGAGGGGGACGTGGCCAAACTGGCAAGAGTCGCAGTGTTTTGGGGGCAATGAAAAATAATTTCCTCCTGAAGATGTGCCCCAGGGGATCCAGCTTGGCCCACAGCAGAGGAGTGTGAGCCACGCAGGAGGAATTCCAAGGCGGGGTGACTGAGAGCGTCAGAAGGAAATGTCAAAGACAGACAGCGGCGTCAGGCTGCTGCACCCCGGACCTGTTTACTCTATACCTGATTAAACTGCGCTGTGAAGGAATTTGACATCCAGAGCGGAGCATGAGTCAAACAAAGCTGGCGTTAAGTCACTAATGTGCCGCGCAGAAATGTCAAGCGGGACAATTTTATTTGAAAACCACCTTTTGGAATACATTATGTAACTGACATACTTTCTTAATTTCACAGTGATAGAATGCAACTTTTCCCTGTGCGACCAACAAAATTCAATTATATTTATGGGGAACATGATACTGTTTAGAAACAACAGCGAGTGGAAACATTACCCTGATCAGTTTATGAGAGCTCTTATTAGATTGACGTTGCTCTGTTGACTTTAATGTCAACAGTTAACATTTTATTTTCCCAATTCAGACACTTACCACATAGAATTGACCAGGGAATGCTCTTACAGTTAGAAAAGGAAAATGCTCTGCTCTTTGAGAGAGCCTTCAGGAGTCCAAGCTGCAAAAAAGATTCTGCTGGGAGAACTACTTCATTACTTAAATTTTGATTAAATCCAACATGACCTCAATCGTCCAAGTCCTTACATATCGCCCCTTTGTCAGTGGACTTCCTCATCTACATATTACACTTTAAATGTCCACCTGTGTCTGCTGGTGATGTTCCAGGGTACCGCAGCCAACTCTGGGTTTACAACAAAAGCACATGGTCAGATTTAGGGAAAAACATCATGGTTTGGCTCTACATTCATGCTAAAAGTGAACATTGGGCTTTTGGGTGAAAGTCCCTGGTTTGTTGGATTGATCCATCCCATACGGACCCTTGCGCTCCTTATATTTCACTTAGGTTCCTTACAGCTGCATAATCAACTGCCGTCCACCTGACTGACGATGTATCATAACACTACAAAAATTTCTGTCTGGCCATGTTACAAACTGACGCTGCCTGGCGGTGTATCATACCATCGCAAAAGATGGCTTTTGGCATTTGTGTCTTACACTAAAATCACTGAAAAAGCTGCAGTAAATGAGAACTTGTAATGAGAACAGGCTGGTTGCTTGCTCTGTGTTAGGAAGAGATGTTAGCAGAATAATAGTGAAGTGTCAGGTTATAACAGTTGTGCTGTACTCTGCAAAAGTATGATTGCACAGTATAAGTCAGCTGGTTGCCAAGCAGCTGATGAATGAGATGATGATTGTGAAGCATGAATTACAGTAGCTGCAGATCAGCAGCAGTGAGTCCTCCACCTGAAGTAACTCTCTTCCCCATTTCTATCAGTTAAATCTCCCATAGTTGTAAGCCACTACCGTTGCCCCTGCTGTATCTATCTAGGTATGGAGTACAGTTGCACTGATTAATTGATTAATTGCCAGCTATGATAATAATCCTCAATATTTGATAATTACTTCATCCATTTAATTTATTTTTAAAAGAAAACAAAGATAAAGTTCTATGATTCCAGCTTATTAAATGTGAATATTTTCTGGTTTACTTACTCTTTGACAGTAATTCATCTTGGTCTTTGGGAAATGCTAGTCAACATTTTTTAATATTTTCTGACATTTTATAAAAACTGATTAATCAAGAAAATAATAAACAGATTTATCGACAATAAAAACTTGCAGCCCTAGTATGAAGCATTATATTGCTTAATTTATGTAAACGATAGATAGTCATCTGGCTCTACTTTGTCTCACTTTTCCATTGTTTCAAAGGGCCATATGTCATATCATTTTAGAAAAAAACACACATTTTGAATTTAAATAACAAAAGGAAAATACCCAAATTACAGCTGTGTGTTTTCACTTCTTAAAAAGCACCACGGCAAGAATTAGACTGAGGGACTTTGGCAGATTCCACCGTTTACAGTGACGTGTTGTTCCGGTATTCTCCTCTTGTTAAATCAGCTGGACATTTGAAGCTTGGAAAAAAAGACCAGGATGGAAAATCCTCCTCCCTCTGAATGTCCATCCCTTTGTTTTATAGGGAGACAATGATTGGTATTTTTACAGGGCATCCGCTGGTGTGCTTTAAGGTCAGTGATTTCAACTGGAGGCTTTATCACGGCCTGAGGCAAAACGGAGAAAAGGTGACAAAGAAAGAAGATTCTGTGTGTAAATTAAGCTGCAAAATGTATTCACAGCTATTTCCACACAGGAATGTATACATTACCTAGTTGAATCCACACCATCCAATCCGCTGACTTTTTCCTGATGGGGAGACAAGACACTAGCAGCCAGGTCATGACCCTTACAGAAGCCAGCACTCGGCTGTACTGGTGTATAAAGTTTTCCACTTTCCCAGGCACTTGTTTCAATGCCGAGACTTCAAAGAGCACTTGAAAAGGTAGAGATATCTACCCCAACCCGACATCCACTCCCCATTTACACAGGGGGAAAGTGGAGCAATGTGGTTCATATTATTTGATAAGCATCCCATATTCTCAGAGGTATTTTAATGACCTGCGGCTAGTGCTTTCATGGTCCTGGCGTTAACTCTCCAATGAGACTTGGGGAGCCTGCACATGGTAGGGTCTTGAGTAAAAAGGGCGAGCAAGACCTTTATAACACAGTGACACCCGGAGTGTAGACATCGTTGTGTATGATGGAGAAGACGATCAGTTTTCCTTTTTCCCAAACCACTGGTATTCATTATGTATCATCTTTTTCCATCTTTCTGTTTATTTTTCGCTGTCTGGAGATGTCAGGGCAAGCGTGTGTTCTTCCCCTGCCGTGACTGTACGAGTGTGTACTGATGGCCGTCAGGAGGGACACGTTGTGTATTGTTTTAGGCCATGTGGCGTGCCAGCTGTCATGGATGGCCTTGACAGAGGTTTTACTTCGGCCTCTGTATTTCTCAGACGTTACAAGTGCAGTCTGTGAGGTCTTTGGCAGCCACCTCAAACAGTCCACTGATAAGTTTAGACCTAAAACACGGGGTCTCACCACGTAGGGTTTTCACATCAGTGTAAAGATTTATCTGGGCGACGTCGGCCACCCATGCACTGCTGTCAGTCTGTTTGGAGTGAGTCACTGAAAAAAAAGAGTATTTTAAAGCCTCATAGATGTATAGATCAAATAGAACTTTACGCTCGAGATCTGCTATAAGTTCATACTGATTAGTTTGATTTGTATACCAATACTAATACTAATAAAACTCAAATTGGGTGTGGTCCAATCAACAAAAGTTTTTTTTTTTTTTTTTTTTTTCACCAACTTGTCCCATTTGCCCAGTGTGGACACAATGGCCCCTACGAATGACCTATTACTCCAAACTTCTTACTATAAGGTTCCATGGCTAGCCAATGACAGAGTGTAGCGGACTATACCCATTTTGTATGCTGTTGGGTCCAAGACTGAAATGACTTTGTATATACACTGTCCAGACTTACTAATGTTACTAATATTAGTTAACTTCGGCTCCTTTTTAATACACAGAGGTCTAATGAAATTCTGTTAAAAATTTGGGTCATGGCTAAAAACATGGAGAGGTTTTCACAGCACATTAAAATTGCATCCGTGCTTCAAAATATGTTTGAAATTAGTTGACTGGCTCTGCTCCTTCAGACCATAGACTGTAAAAACAATAGGCGCAACTACTGTGACATCACCGATTGGTTTCTGGACTGATGGTTTGAAGCCTCAACTTTGGTATTTTGGCCTTCCCCACCTTGGTTTCTTGGATCCAGAACACAGCCTGTCACTCAAATATTGGTAACTTAAGCCCTTAATAAAAAATGTAAGTTATTTAAAAATTCACCACCCCGCACAGTTGTCATGAATGTTGAAATTAACTGTAGAGACCACAACTGTTTTTTGTATCAGACTGTAAACATCTTCATTTCTTTTGGAAAGGTTGTGCATTTTAGCATTCCGGTCTATGGGAATTTACTCTGTTTTGGAGCCAGCCTCAAGTGGTCATTCAATGAACTGCAGTTTTTGGCACTTCGTGTTGGCTTCATTTTTCAGCCTCAGAGACAGAGGTTTTTAATGTACATCTGCTGCTGTTTCTCATTGAGTTTGGTTTTTTACTTCTCCACTTTATATTCTGCTATTTGGGGAGAGTTATAATGGCTCTTGTTTTTTTGTTTTTTTTCACTTTCATCAATTGGAAAATCTGTTAACAGGGCAAACCACAGGCATTAGTGTACTGATGGTAGTCTTTATCTCCAGTTGCCTGGCCTCCATCTGAACAGCACACTGATGCATGACCTTATATTAAAATAAGCTATTTCATTGCAACAGACAGATTTTTAATGTTGATTGTACATTTTGATTTTTCACTGTATGTTTGCTCAAATGACAGTTGTATGATCTCCTACGAAATTGCACATACAGCAGTTCGTATGTTATTCTATGAATTAGCAGCCCCCGAATGATGTTACATGATTGACATAAAGAACAAAGATTAAGTTTACTGTTTAGTTTACTGTTACTATGGTTAGATTTAAGAAAAGAAACACGGTTGGGGTGCGTTTAGGTAAGTAAATGTAATGCGGTTAGGTTTCAGGAGCAGAAACATCACATGGTGAGGATGGTGATGACCTTTAAATGGCTCAAAGTTCACTTAAAGTTCACACGGTTCCTAACACTTGTCTAGTGGGGAAAGTAATGGGGTTTGTGGGGGGCTTTTGTGATCCATCAAGCCTCCCATCCGGCATCCTTTCTAAGCCGCTTGGAACTGCCTCCTACTTTACCCTTGTCAGCATATTGGTCATGTGATTCCAACTTTCCAAGATAGTTATGCACCAGTTACTGGCTCATGATTACGTGGAATATGTGTGAATTTTGGTACATTACTTTTTATAGGAAAGCGCACGAACAGTGCATGAGAGCAGCCTGGATTGTTAACAGATTGTCCCTAAGGACAGTCCTAAAATAAAGCAGTGGTCAAAAAATAACCAGCATGCAACTTCATAATCCAAAACTTTTGTCATCACTGTTGACTATCACCAAAGTGATTGCACAAATACCCAGCGGCACAAATGGGATATGACCAGTAACATTTACCCTAAAACAAATTTATCAAGACATTTGCCGTCTATGGAGCGTTGATGGGAAATTTAACGGCAGCAATGTCTGACTTGGACGAAACGTCTTGCCACTTTTCCAGCCTCCTGTCCCGTCAGCATACAGCTGCATTGTTTGCCTTCATCAAGCTGCACCGCAAAAGCCAAGTCTCACCCTTCGGGGGTTGGAGTTCGGCCTCATTTACCGACATCAGAGTTTGTTTGTGTGGATGAGTTATGGACTTACTCTGCTGGTATGTTCTTCTGTGGTGATTACAAAGGCCCATACAGTGACTGGGAATCTTCCACTAAACTGTCACACAGCGACTTCTTTGTTTCAGAGAGGCTTGCAGGAGGTGGCTCTTTACACAGCAAACACCCCAATCTCCCAACAGCCCAACTTACCCCCCCAGCTGTAAACCTGCCAATCCCTCAGGGCCACCTGGCATCTCAACAGACTCAAACAAAAGGCCTGGATCCAAACATGAGGGTTTCACTAATGGATCTGGAATATGTATTTCTCACTGACTATTTCTTGTTCATATTGTGCATATTTTTTTGGGATGGAATAATACTTCTGAGAATCCACATTTTCCTTTCCTCCGGGGAACTGCAAGGCCGGGGGAGCAGGAGGGGATGCTGGTCATGTTGTGGTTTTTAGGGCAAAATTCTGATTTTCTTTGATGTGTTTCAAAAGAGAGAGCGCAGTCCAAGTGACAGTGCCCGGTCTGAGCAGCTATATGCTGGTTTGATTTTGCCCCGTGTCTTTCCATAATTTCCTTTCTTCTTTTATGTCTTGGAAAATGTGTTGTGGATTCCCGAGCTGTAACATATTGTAAATTGAGTGTAAAATGACAGAACCATGTGAATAGTGAAGATCGATGCATCATGATCTAAATATGCAGTTCGTGCAGAGTGCAGATTTGGCTTGCTCTGCTTTTTTTTTTTTTTTTTTATACAGAAATCTCTGTTCCAGCTTGGGGGAGATGAAACAGGGAGGAGCACAGGGAATGACTAGCAGTGCCTGGGTATTTGCCACAACGTTTGAGATTGATAATAATAGACTACATGATCAGTGGGCTCATTTCAAGCTTATTAAATGCAAGGTGAAGGCTCTCTGAGCTTCAAGGGGGGGGGGGGGGGGGTACAAAATAAAAGACCACAGTAAGGCAAATAATGTTTTTTAAGTGTAACAATAGATGGTATGCAATAATTTCCTGCTGCCGCAAATACTTATCATGGTTTGGTTAATCCTGCTTCATTGCCAGATGTGTAGGATTTGTCAAATAAGAACACAACAGGTGTCACACAAAGTTACCATAAGGAAGTATTTGCTTTACCAAATGCTTCTATGTTTATGTTTACTGATTTTAAAGTTTTCTAGACTGCCTTGAAACAAACAACCCCATTTATAATAGTATCAGGCTAATAAACTTATTTATTTTGCACCTTTGAAAATATAGTAATGCCAAACCAAAGCAAAAATACACTGAAATTTAGACAAGAAAAAATAATCAAAACCATAGCAGAGAGAACAGGGATGATAAAAATAAAAAGAAAAAGAATAAATAAATAAATAAATAAAAATAAATACAATAAAAAGAATAAAAGGAGTAAACAACAATATGAGGAAAATTAAAAGATTATTTATTTGATATCTTAAGTGCAGTAAATTAGGTGTGTTTTATTAACATTAAGATAGTTTTATTAACATATCTTGTGAAGTTTACATGAAAAAAAGATTTAAAACTTTGAATTGAATTTGAATTGAAATTATTTAAAATGCTTAAAACCACTTGACATATAAATAGACTATATTATATTTTTATCTAACATTTTTTCTGTTGTATTTGTGTGAATAAAAATTTAAAAAATGTTACTCACTTACTTACTTACTTTATAGTAAGGTATGAGTGATTAACACTAAAGATTTGTTTATCCTTATATGCACTTCTGTCATTTTACTTTTATTTTGGGTTTCTAGCAGCTTAATATAACTATAAAGATTAGTTTGTTCTAAAAAAAACGTGCAGATAAGCACAATTTAAAACATGCTAAACAAAAAAAACAACATTAAAACAAAAAAATGATAAAGTCAGGAAAGATTATACACAATGACTTCAAAATGGTTTTTTTTAAAGTTCTCAGTTAATTTTAGTTCTTTCTAATACTTGTTTTTATCCTTGCACGTATGCAGATTTTTTTAGATCTTATGAACATGCACACAGACAATAGACACATGCACAAGGCAAACCTGACATAAACTACTATATAGCCTATGTTTGTAAGATTATCACAATTTATTTACAGAACACTACTCATGCAGCTACAATGATACAATGAACATGAAAATAAACTCAATCTACTGACAAAGTGATCTGGTGGAGCAACCTGCTTTAACCAAAATCCTGGGAACTGGTCTGTTTTGTGCCATTTTGTTTTTCAGCTTTCCATTAAAACAGAAAAACCGCTGATGTGTGAAGTATTAAGGCGGAATATAGAAGGCAGCATGAGTATCTGAGTAAAACAGTCCTGACACAGCTGTTTGATCATACGTGCAGAGAGAGGGCGGGTGTGATTGACATTCGGAAGACTGAGACACATAAAGAAGCTGGAATGGAGGAGCAGGGCATCAATCAAACAGCAGCACGTGCTGACGATGACCCTCTCCATGAGATGCAGAGTTCAGGACTCTGCCTTTCTTCTCCTCCTCTCCCCTTCTCTTCCCTTTCATCCCCTCCTTCCTTTTCTTTGCATTGCCCTGTCTGTCTTGTCTTTGACTTTCTTTGTTTCATGCAAAAGCCGCCATGTCCAGACGGAACAGATTTGGAGGACTGCTTTGATCCTTTTGTTATGATTCTTTTATTTGCCTCAGCCACATCCTTCTCTCTCGGCTGTAGTCACCCCACAAGATGCTTTGAATTAGACCAGAGGATGGGATGGTAGGAGAGGAGAGGAGCTAGGATGGGGAGCAAGGGGGTGAGTGATGCTCATGTCCAGTCCTGAGGAGGAGACCTGATTGTCCTCACTTTGACCTTGGATGGAGAGGTGAGGCGTTAGCGTTTAAGACACAGCGAAAAGAGCGTTCTTATCTTTGTTCTCGTCATCTTACCAAGTTTTCTAAAGCTGTAAGATTGCCTCAAAGTAAATGTGTTAATATGTGCTGATGTGACATAACTTGTTGTGTGATGAGACTTAGTCATTGTAACAGTTTGAACTAATGTCTGAACCATAAGGTTCAAGTCAGTGAAGTAATATATGCTGTGGTAATGATGTTCTCCTCTTTTGTGGTGAGTTCCTTCGATGGTACCAGTCGTCTTTTTTGTCAGACTTCAGGAGTCAAAGAGAGACGAGGTTGCAACTTGTGTTTGTGTGTGTGTGTTTGTGTTTGTGTGTGTGTGTGTATCTGTGAGACCCAATTATTATTTTGGAACATTTTTGAGGATTCTTTTCAGTCAAAACTGTGCATTTTGGCCTTTTGTCAATATACATGTCACATTCTAGTTCACTGAAAACAGACCTTTTGTAAAACTTCATCCAGTGTGAATTCAAGAAACTCAGGGTGTGCGCTCTGAATCGCACACTAGTAGGTCCTGCAGCTGCCCTTACAAAGTATGTTGTTGCATGCAGTATGCACAAATAGGGGACATACTACTTTTCATAACACTGTCCCCTGAACCTTGACCCTCTTTGACCTGTTACCAATGAAGACAGCAAAAATGCCATTTGCCAAACTTGCCAGAAACAGAGATTCAACTTTGCTGTTGTTAATTTGCAATGTTTAACTTTTAAGTTATGACTGGATACATTGTGGATTCTCACATTTTATCTTCCTTAAATTAGCCTACATATGTATTTCTCTGGCATTGCTTTTTTTTCACTTTTTGTTGTTGATAATCCATAATTACTTTTTTCACTCATATAATTAATTAACTTTTTAAATTCTTATTATTACCTTCCAACCTCTCATCAGTCTTTGAATGTGCTGTCATCCGTCATTGCAGCTTCTGTCTGCTGTCAATCAGTTGTCAAGATGTGAAATATCTGCCGCTTTGCGGAGGATTGTGGTAAGAATAGCCAGAAAAGCATGCTGGCTTGCTTACTGTAAAATCTGACCTGATGGAGTAGGTCATCCTGGTATTTCTGGCATTTTGCATCTGACAATGTACTGGGACATTTTGTTTTTGCTGTACTGTATAGTGTGGCAGTATGTATATTGAAAACACATGCAGTTTTCAGTGTTGATGTAAAGACAGGAAGGCCTCTTTGTGAGGCATCACAAATGAGGCGACATTTTGGGAAGCTGTTTGTGACGCTGTAGGAAACTCCTGTAGTATAGAGAGCAAGAAAGTCAGTAAAAGGTGGGTGAAAAAAGAGAGATGGATGGATCAAGAAAATACTGGACTTTCATCTTGGGCCTGCTGTTTGTAGTTATTTTACTAACAATGTTGTGTGCTAGTATGTTTCCCAAGCTACATTAGTGATGTATGTGACATGACGTGTGTCTAAAGACGTTTTTTTTACTGACCCTATGTTGCAAGTTTATATTGAAAAACACTGCATGTAATAAGCATAAAATGTAAATTTTCTTAAAATGGTAGCAGTATTTGATGGCTTGAATGTACATTATTCTTCCACTGCTTTGTGATCCAACACTGCCACAAATGTAGTTGTTTTTTGGGGGGAGATGGGAGAAGTTTCAGTTTCAGTCTTCTGGAAGCAACCTTTTTATTTGAACCAAACTGTTTTCCCTAACCAAACAGAAAGCCAGCTGTTCACAACAGCCTCTCAGGCTTATGGTCTAACGTCAAAGGTCCGCACAAAACTTTCACGACTTTCTCGTGGCGTGGCGTAGAATTTCGATGTTTTGTCATAAAACAGGAAATTGTTGTCTACATTGTCCAATCTGCCTGAAACATTATTGGTTAGATAAGTGTCCCGCCCTGAACACATCTGTATGACAATATTCACTAGTCATAAAAGCACCACCTAGTGGCCACAGGAAATTATGTTTTTTTTATAGTTTTAAATTCTGTCTGAATGATCTTAAGACCTTCCTGATTGAAAGTAATCAAAGGTCTGCGCAAATAGTGTACATGCTCGTACATGTTCTCCAAACTTGGCATGGTGGACAACAGTACTGCCCTGAGCAGGTCTAGACATTGAATTAGGTGTGCTGTATAGATAATCTTGGCAAAGAGTGTCTGGGAAAAGGTTTTGTGACATTTATATAAAATGGGATATTTACAGGACACTATGTCTCCTTTCAAAGTCACCCCGCTGTGCACCGGGCTTTTCATGAGGCTATGCTTTATGACACTGTGAATAGCACTGGACCATTCAGTGTCATGGTTCAACCAGAATGATTTAGATTGGCTTGAGCTAATATGTGTCTGCCCTGGTCTAAAGGTAAAAAGATACAAATAGCAGCCTGCAAACTGCATATTACATCATGCAGATCTGCAGAAGGACTGAAAATATATACAGACTACAACATTTGGAATGTCAGCAACTCTGCTATGCTTGCTTTGTTATAGCAATGACCAGGTATCCCAGCATTAGCTTGGCACTGCAGTTTATTTGAGCATAGATTAGCTTTAATCGAGAGGACAAACTGTATCGTCATCTAACAGTGAACATTTCAGAACAACTCAGTGTCTCACAGAGACAATGTGAGAGAAGCAGTGGTCTTGGCTCTGAGAAAATCTCTCTGTATAAGGATCCCAAGGGACATTCAACTAGATCCCAAATATGTTTGTTGACATGAGGTGGTTGTTTGATTCCTTCTCTGGTGAAGCAGACTGTGAGTATAAACAACAAGCCACAACCAAATGATAATGAGAATGTACTGCCATGATTAATGTCTTGCCCAGTGGTGCAGGCTTCTTTAAAAAAAAATGCTACAATCATCTAGCTCAAGTGCCATGAAGAACTGCTTTTTTTTGTAGAGGACTTTTGTATCAGCCAATTACTAGAAACACTTTTTCTGCAAACCATGAATACCTTATATTTTCAGGTTATTATGTAAGGAATACACTGAAACATTACGTTTCAACAACACTGTGTTAAAATGGGGTTAGGTTTAGGCGCAAAAAACACTTGGCCTTTGAATTAAAGTAACATGAAGGGGCACAATTCTAGTAGGAAAAGCAGCTAAGTTTCGATAAATAACAGCTGTTTTTCGTGCCTCTATCCCTGCCAACAGGTGGCTGCAATACACCCACAATTGGAGCCTAAAAAGTCGGATGGAAAAACACTGCTTGCTACAAAACAACCATGTGTGAAGCCTAAAAGCCGATGGAAACAAGGCAATGACTTAATTAAAAAAACATACATTAAAAAACGACAATGTGCCAATACATTTTATTTTCTATTTTACAGTGTTAAAGGAGTGCAATGACAGACAAATGGACTGCTTTCCAAAACCTGGTGCCTACATTATGCACATTTGGAGTAAAACTGTTTTCAAGTGAATGTAAAACACTGTACCAACTAAAATAGTTAAGACTCATTAAGAAAACATGCTTATAACTTACAGGATTTGTGCATGACTGCCATTTCTAGTTAGAAAGTTCCTGCAGTGCAACAAGTAAACTTAAACACAGCAAGAGAAATACAATTTGAGAGAAAACCCCCGGATTTTTGCCAGATCGTCTGATTAGGTATGAATGCAGCCTAAAACAGTGTTAAAATGCATATTGATTGTCATTAGTTCTAGTAGTATACACATCTTACTGTAATATTTCTGTACAGTTTCTTTATGAGCCAAGGGTCAGGATTTTACAATGTAGACTTTGCTCCACTCAAATGATGTTTGAAAATAAGTGTGTACATCTGCCCCAGAGACAATCAACTATGTAGTAAAATCAGAGTGGATGTGTGTTCAAAGACACTGGTATATCTGATCAAGGGACACAGGAATGTAGTAGGTTGTAGACTTTTCAACATTGGCGACAACAACTCTCTCAGACCATACAGCAAACTTAACAGTCCTTTTGAACATCTGTATGACGTCTAATTTTGGACTCTCAAAGTGAACCAAAAACATCTCCATGGCATGCAGTGATACTGTATGGACAAATACTTCTTTTCCTTCTTTTAGTGTTTGTCAGGCTAATTTACTTGAGAGGCTTGTTCTTTAGGAACTGTGCCTTGGATGACAACTTCTGCCCATCAAGTTTCGGAAGAATCTTTTGAAAGACTTCAAAAATGCATTTAAGCTCTGTTGGGTAACTCAGGTTTAAACAGTATATCAGTCCAAATAACGAAACACAAGAGATTCCAGTGCTCCCCAAATGACTGAGGACTTTTACACCTTCCATCAGAATGCCGATGTCCTCTGGGTCATCTCCAGGCTTCGCTCCCTCCTTCTGTATGACATACACTCCCAACACAGTTAGCTCCATGGAAGCGCTGGCCTCAGTGTCTCTGTTCTGTAGGATGACAAAATTTTTTTGAGTCTACACAAAGTACGGCAAGAAGCTGAAGGCAAAACAAAGGCTAATAGGCTGATTATAATATTGAGAACTTACACCCACCGACCACTTTATTAGGTACACTTGCTCAACCTCTTGTTCATGCAAATATCTAATCTGCCAATTACATGGCAGCAACTCACTGCATTTAGGCATGTAGACATGCTCAAGGCGACCTGCTGAAGTTCAAACTAAGCATCAGAATGGGGTAGAAAGGTGATTTCACCACCTTGGTTCTGTTGAACCTCACTATGCTAATCCTGTTGCCTCTCCAGAGCATTCCTGCTCCCTTGTTTCCTAGCTTTCCCGGATCCTGGCTGCAACCCTGGCTGTGCCTGATCATGGTGATATCTGTGCTGGCGCTGACCCTGCCTTTGGTTGTGCTCGTGCTGTGGCTGCGCTGATACTGTACCCCCCGCTCGCCGTGATCGTGCTCTTGGTCCTGGTTGCGCCGATGCTGTGATCTTGCCTTTGGACACCTCTCTATCAATATATGCATGAGACTCTTATCATCACCCTCAACATCATCATAGAGTGCAACTAATAATGTCACAACTACCGTTATTGTAATATGACATGTATCTGTTTCTATTATTGCCGTGCCTCTCTCCCCCTCTCTCTTTCTCTTTCCTTTTTTTTTTTTTTTGCCATGATTGTATTTCATTTGTTATTTACAACATCTATTGCTCGTCTGTCCATCCTGGAAGAGGGATCCCTCATCATCCTCTGCCGCTCTTCCTGAGGTTTCTTCCTTTTTTTTTCCCCGTTACAGGGATTCTTTTTTGGGAGTTTTTCCTTGGGTGATGTGAGGGTCTAAGGGCAGAGGGATGTCGTACACTGTAAAGCCCTCTGAGGCAAACAATGTTTTGTGATAATGGGCTCTATAAATAAAATTGACTTGACTTGACTTGAGCTGACTTGATTTAAAGGAATAGTTCACTGATGCTGCGAGGCGTGAATTACCGATGCAACAGTGGTAGCACGTCACACTGGTAGCCCTGTTCAGGGGAGCAGGGGGAGTAGCTGTTACAGGCAGCTACTGGCAGCTGTTCTCAGGGGGAGAGGGAGAAGTCCTGATGCCACAGACTTTGGATTTTTGCATGTAGAAATTTTTAAAACAGGCACAAAAGACATGTACAACACACTAAAGGGTGGCTAAAACCCAAAAATGCATATGACCTCTTTAAGGGAGCCATTTTCAATCATTAAGAAAACTGATGACCACTGACTGACATTGTTGACAAGTATGAACAAACGCTTAAAGCGTTAAACTGCAGGCTGTTTGTCTCTAAATGAGCAATTTGGATGAATTTGAAGCAGAAAACTATTGCATCAGAGATAAGTTTGTCTGATATCGTTTCAGAACTTTTGGTGCAATTTTCTGTCTTATATATTATTATTATGCTTATATTTCATTTATTTTACAGTCATAATTAATCCGTAGGCTTCTCTTTGGATGGATTTAGTGTTGTCTTCTTCCCTATGCATGGCTATCGTTCAATCAGCTCTTTGGTTGTTTGAACAAGGATGAAAAAGGCTCTCTGCACCGTTATTCAGATTTCTTTTAAGTTTGTATCTTAATAATCTAAACAATTTGATTTAGTTTTCTTTACAGACGATTGAAATGTTGGGATATAGGCCTAAAAAAGTTTTCTCACACCAGCGCTTAAAACATGTTTAAATGTCACCATATTTTCCTGAATCTCCCCTCTGGCGAAGACTTACATTATCCAAATCAGGGCTGCCATTAGTTTTTCACTTAGAGGGCCAAAACTAACTTGATGGTAGACCACTGTCCAAAAGCAAACATAAGAAAGCACATTTTTACCAGTTGGAAAAAAAACAAAAAGGACTTGATGGAAAATTATGGCCATTGTACATCATAATTTATAAAAAGTCAAAATTGAGATGCATGTTCACTCTTTATCTCAGACTATTTAATATGATAGATTAGAGTTTTTTAATCTTATAATTTTGATTTTCTATCATGACTTTTTGAAATCATACTGTTGACTTTCTATTTTACGGTTTGACTACATGGCTACGATTCCCTAAAATTGCCTTGTTAACCTCACATTTATGACTTTTTAATCATGTTTTCTTTCTATCTCATTCTGACTTTTTATCCCATAATTATGACTTTTTATGAGACTTAATCTCATAATTTGATTTATTTTCATCTCAAAATGACTTTTTGCATATGGTAATTTTGACTATTTACTTTATGTTGTAATTATGAATTACTGCAGTGTCGTTTTAGGTGTATGGCATATTTATTCTGGTCAGGATTAGTTTTCTTTTTTTTAATCTTTCACTGCCAGAATTGGGCTTCCATACATACACCTACTGTGCAAAATGGTAGGCCTCATAGGATCCAAAGTTTCCTTTAACTGACTGACTTCTTGCACACTTTCTGTTACACTCTGACTTCAATAAAACTAATCATTAGGGATCCTACATATTCAAGTAGCTTTTAACTACAAAATATGGCATGAACAATACAATATTTTATTTATTTATTTGTTTCTGTCGATCAAAATATCTGGCGGGCCAAATGAAACTTAATGGCATGCCAACTTTGGCCAGTCCTGATCAAAATCTGGGTATTTCTGTGTGCTTCAATTCTTTTTGACGGCTGCCGAGCACTGTGCAAAATATATTTGATTAATAATATTGCTTTAGAATGTGTAAAACTGGTATGTTTGGGAAACAGCAAATTCAATGTCTCTTTTTTCCTACCTTACATAAATTTAGGAATTAGAAGAAAAATCTTATTCATTTCACTTGCTAACTGAATGTATCAAGCAAGGAAATATGTGCCTCCTCCAACTGCTCTGCAGCTAATTTGTCACTCAGTGTATGTAACTCACTAGACATCCCTTCACGTTCACAAGTTTCTTGTGGTACTTCATTTAGGTAGATGCACAAGGATTTGAGGACACACGCCTGTCTTCTGTGGATTGTGTCATCCTGAGGAAAAAAAGGGAACCCATTGTGACAATATTTAGCATTTTTTGGAAGCAGTATGAAAAAAAGAAAGCCACAGTGTTCATTTGGGATGCACAATAATTATTGCCCTGATAACTGGACTGACGATATACCAATAATTCCGATAATAACGTCTTTGGCCAATAAATAGAACCAATAATAAGCATAAATTGCTATGATTTCACCCGTTTTGCCATGGTTTCACTCCGCCAGTACTACACACACTGAATTATGCTGTGTGTCAAACTGCTGCGCTGCTAGATCAGTCCAAAACATGTCATCACAGTCAGCAGCAGGGTTTCCCTCATTGTTTCTTTTTCTTTCTTTTTTTTTTACTTTTTCCCCACCATTGACAAGATTTTCCATCAATCAGTGTTTTCACTGTAGTGTAGGGGACACTGTTATGGATATTATGCAATAAAACAACATTTCCACGTCCAAAAACAAACGAACAAGACAGTCTAAGGTCCCAGGGTGACAGGAGGAGAGGACTACTAACATGCCGACTTTATCGCTGTTTAGCGGCTTTTCAGACCCTCTCAGTGGCATTGTTTTAAAAAATCGCAACAGGAGAAACATTAAGCGACTTATTTAGATCATCAGGGAACAAGAAGGAAATATACTGTCATTTATTACCATGCTTGATGCTGAGTAACTGCTGAACACTGGTGTAAGCGGCTGCAGTATTATTTTGTACAATTTGAAATGACATACGAAAATGTGAGGGGAAAAAAACAACAAAAAATATAAAAAGGAAATTGATTTTGCTCTTGAGAATTATTTGAACAAAAATGCAGTTTTCCCAGCTGTTTGTCTGAAATGTCTTTTTTTAATGAAAATGCACAAATTTAATTAATCAGTACTCACTACATTTAAGCCTTTCATACCCTCAGGTAATGAAAAACAACAAAAAGAAATGATTAGTTATCTGTATCTTATTGGCCACGAGAAGCCGGAAATTGTTGGTTAATCGGTATCAGTTAAAATAATCATTATCGTGCATCACTGGTCTTCATAGCAAACTGAAAGGTTCTGTTCAGCTGCATTCTCAGCTGTCCAGCGGCATATCTTGTGCATGCAAAAGGTGGCTTTTGTCATCACGTTCTTATGCTAAAAACACCGTAAAAGTGGCAGTATTTGATGACTTCAGAATGAGAACTGGCTCGTATTCCATTGCGAGATATTAACTCATGATTAAATGATACTAAAATTAGTCTTATTACCCTCACCTAAAACTCAGCTACTTTAGTGGCACAAATTACTACACAACTATGGAGAAACTTTGTTGCCATTACCTATTGAAATAACGTTCTAACAAAACCACAACAGAACACACTGGCAGCAGAAAAAAAAAACTATGCTGGCCCAATACTTCCCATGTCAGAACAAAAACCTTACTGTAATGTTGTTGATATTTCATTATGTCTGTGTGAAAAATACCACTATCCATCTGGAACCCCCAATCATCTCAAAATGTATTTGGCAACACGTTTTGGCTCCACTGTGGTGGTGGCAGGCATTAGTGGAGAGGAGAGGAAGTGTGTACGGGCTTAGACGTACATCCGCATGTGGGACACATTTGACAGAGTAAACACACACATGCATACACATAATTGGCAGCAGTACTGTCCATCAAATACACTTTCAGGAAAAAAGAGCTCAGCACATTGCATGTAAAACACCCACACACAGACCGATATAAATACAGTACACCTAAAACCCTACAAACAATCTATATAGACCAACACATACATCGTGCACACACTCCAGCTGACAGCCTTCATATTTCTGAAAATGCATGCACACACATTCACCCTATCAACAACTTCCTGGCACATGCAAACACATTATATCCTTTCATCCTAGAAATGTGGCGGCCATTACCATAGGATGTGGATGTGAGCTGTGATAAATAAAGCAGGATCAGAATCTGAAATGTTTATGTGGTGCGTTATAAAAAAGAAACCAGAGCGGGCCTGTTTCCTACCTCCCTCTTCCAACATAGACCAAATTAAATACACAAAAACAATCAGCAGCAACTCATAGAAGCCTGATTAATGCACATGGACCCATCAGCAGACACCAGGGCAGTTGCATCACTTTTACAGTGTTAAATATACTTTTCCATAGTTTGTACCTGTCGTCCCTCCTCCTCATGTACATTGGTCCGGCTGGTGTCTGAACTCTCAGTGTAGCTGCAAACCAGGTCTGGTTCTTGTCCTTCAAAAAAGCTGTTTGCTGCCATTGATTCAAGTAAAGAATGAAAAGCATCTTCCACAGATCCTGCAGCTGCTCTCAGTCTTTCACAGCAAACAATGGCTTTAATTTATTATTGTCAAAATTGTTTATTGATATGTTAGACTTCAGAAGATCTCAGACTTGACTGTTGAACCTTTATATGCGGTGTCAAAAATTTTCAAAAAATCTATTCCATTAAACTCCTGATACACATTTATTTGTTACTGCTGCTATGTTTGTGACTGGGCTTTGATTATTTAAATCCCCCCCCCCCCCCAAGTGTGTGTTGCTTAATGGAAAACAAAACTTTTACATAATGGTTATTCTGATATTATGGTTCTGTAATTGTATAACTGGATAAGATGTAAACCTCTTTAGCCCCCATGATCCTCTTTAGGACAGGATAACATTCTCTAAAAACATCCAAAAAATGTTTCACGATAACCCTCTTAAAATGTTTTTCGTTAGGGCGTAATATTCTAACTATGTTATCAAAAACACTTTTACACTTTCTTTGGGATGTTTTTAGAGAACGTTACTCTACCTTTAGAAAGAACCTTCTGGGAACTGAAAGAAAACTTGCTGCTAAAACATTACTAGAACAGTGCATTGTAAACATTAGATCCAAAAGATTCTTGCTGGGTATTAGGTCCTCTTTGAGTAAACTCTTCTCTGTTTGTTGCTGTTCGTTGGCAGCTCCCGTTATATTTTTAGTTGCACAGTAGCCACGGGGCCCAGATACTCCAACTTGAACTACCACCTGTCCACCTGTCACTGACTCACTGAGGCTTCAACAAAAACCTCAGGACTCTCCCACAGAGCGGGCGTGCCAGTGGGTGAGAAAATAAGAGAGAAGGCATACTGCGGTCACTTGAGCATCCTTCGGTACCTCCTCCAGTGGCTTGATTAAAGAGATGAGCTGTGCTAATGTCTGCCTAGGTCTGAGACCACAGGAGAGGACACATCATAGATAACTCAGCCCAGAGAGGAGCACAGTGGGGGAAACCTATCTTTAAGCTCTGTTTTGGGCTTGGTCTTCTCTCCATTAGATATACATTAATGTCAGCAGTAGATACACTTTCAGGCCAATCAACAGAGATGTTGTGTCTTTTCAAAACTTCCCATGTTTTATCGCAACAAATATTTTAAAGAAATTGACAATATTAAGTTTATATTTTGAATTCTATTAACTAACACATAATAAAATTTGACACATGTTGCACACCATCTTATGTTTAATTATTTCAAATGTGAATATATGTTTTTAACATCAATATTATAATCAATATTAAGTAATAATAGTAGCTATGTTAAGGACATTCTTGTTACTTTTTTATGAACTATCACTTAATGTATTATTATCTCATAAGAGGTTAGGCCAGGCTTTCTGACAAAAGTACTCAAAACAAAAAGAAAAAAAAAAGTGGGTTATGCGGTGTTTAACTGACTATCTTGTCAAAGTGTTTGTACATTTTCTGTCTTTCTTTTACTTAATCCACAAGATGCAAGGCTTCATATTGATGGAAGAAAGGCATCCTGAAATGCAGAATAAAACAGAATTAATGTTATTCTTGCATCTGCATTTCTTGCTGATGACTCAAAATGTGAAAGGGGTTTTGACCCTAAAGCTTTAGCAACTAAATGGAATTCAGCCATCTTTTCTTTTCACTATTTACCTGTGCTTTTCACCATTTACCTATGCTTTTCCTAATGTGACATGTCAAAATGTTTTTTGATGATAAAGGTCTAGTTTATCTGGTAGATACAAATTTACCAGTGATTGGCAAAAAAGGAAAATAAATAAAATGATAAAATAAGATACATAACTATCAAGTAGTTAAAGAGTTAATTAGATACATTACAGAACTAGATTAAAACAGACAAACAAAATAATAATTAAAAAAAAAAAACACAAGAAATACATGTTGCACCTATTAAGTAGCACACAAGATCAACCATCAACCTGTAAACCTGACCCACTCTAATCAAATGAGATAGTTTGTTTTGTTTCAAAATAGGAAACGAGAGGCTGCCAGTGTTTGTAGAATTTCTCAGCTGAGCCATGGACAGAGAATTTAGTCAATATCAGTTTTTGGAGGCATTTTTGGGTCAAATGCAAATAGGCTACCTGTGATGGGCAGTACTGTATGCCTTGCTTTTACCTATCCACCTGTGCTGTAACATCAGTTTTTTTTTTTTGTTTTTTTTGCAGACAAACCCTATAGTTTAATAACTAAGGGACCCTTACATCAGTTAAAAACACTGCCTCTGCCTTCCCCTTTAATGTCAAACACTGAAATATCCTCTCATTTCAGTCTTGTTGGAATCTCCCAGCGCGAGAGATGACTTCTAGAAACATAAATCAAAAAGTTACTCTTCTCCCCACGCGCGCGCGCACACACACACACACACACACACACACACACACACACACACACACACACACACACACACACACAGCTCTTTGCTTGGTCTCTAGAAAAAGCATCCGAAACCAAAGGAGCCGCACACTCCTCCATGGAATTCACTGAGGACAGGATGTTGGCTTCACAGTCACGCAATGCTGCACACTCTTTATTCCCATTACACATTATATCATCATGTATCTGCATCAAGTGCTGAACTCTGCCAGAATAGATCAAGACCTTGTCATTGTTATTCTGTTTTCTTATATATTCTATAATTAACAATGTCACTGTCATTTAGCTGCCTGCAAGAGTTTTTTGACCCATGCAATTGTACATCTGGAATTATTTTTCTGATGATCATTCAGAAGGATTTTGGAAAATGCATTGAAAAGACAGTAGGGGAATTCACAGGTTAATTGGTGTTTTTAGAGGATCTTGAATGGAGTTGTGCGAGTTTGTAGATGTGTTTTTTTTTTTTCATTAAATTACGCACACACATAAATGAGAAGCCTCTTTACAGAGGTAGGGCTCCCTTGACAAAGAAGCAAATCCACTGAAAATCAAGAGACATTATTGTACCATTAAACAGCTGCTTAATCTGTAAAATTATACTTTTCAAAGAATTGTAATTTCCCTAAAGAAAGTTTGCAAAACAGTGATGCGTGCCCTGGAAACAAGTGAAAATGTCTCACACCATATGAAGAATGTTTCACTTAAAGTAAAACCAGATTTTATGTTTGAGCGACATAGGGAAGGGCTTATTTTCTGAAGTGTGTTAGAGCTTAGTTTTGCTGTTGCCAAAGCCATTTCCCTAAATGTCTTTTTTTAACTCTTCTTGCTCTTTCTTGCAGATCTGGGAAGCCGCTTATCAGAGGAGGAAATGGTCGATTTGATGTGGTGTTCCACTGTGGCCTCGCAGCTGAACCTGTGCGGAGGGAGAAACATGCTGTTTCTCCCTCCGCAGGCTCAGATTTAAGAATCAGCATGTCATTTAATATTTGTACTTATTTAAAATCATACTTACCTTTCAGTTGATGGATCCCTCGAGTCGTTTAAACTGGTCTTCCTGTTTTAAAGTGAGCAGTTGTAGGGATATCAATTGTATCACCTTATTTGTCTCATTATTATTAACTTAGCGGTGGCACCATCAGTACAAAAACTGTGGGCTACAGTACACTGGGTAAAGAAGAGCTGGTGACAGTGACACAGAGGACATACAAAGAAAGAGAGACACAGAGGGGCAGTTGTGTGTCCAAACAGAATTTTAGCAGGGATTTGATCCTAGGTCAGCAGAGTAAAACCGACAGTATGCTTCAAACTAAATGCTTGTCAGATCTTCTAAATAATCTCCTGAAACCCCTATTCTGACAGAATCGCATTTTCGCAATGTTTAAAAAACAGAGAATTTGAAAAGAACAGCAAATATACATCAACTGACCAGGTGTGAAAGCAATGGCAATGTGATTTTGGACTGTGTAAGGCAAAGTTGACCATTGTTTGAGTGACAAAGACAATCTTTGGAAATCATTTGGAAGATTGGACATCATTTGGACATCAGTCCGATGATTGCACTGAGAAATGAATGTCTTCTAAAAGACAATATGAAGCTTTGTTGGCCTAACACATCCTACAATCAAATTCTGATAGTGTCAGAAATTTAGGCTCAAACTCAAACGATGTAATTTCTCCTACAAACTATGTCTACAAACCAACCAGGAGGCGAAAGGAAAAAGAAGTTTTTGGGACTCTGCAAAGAAGCAAACAGTGAACATGGATAACACGATATTTCAGGAACACCTTGAAGGACTTTGTTCAAATTTGGCACAAACTTCAATTTGCACTCAGCGACAACATAAAATCAACTAAAATAGTTTCTACAGATTTTGATAAAAGGCTCCTCTATAATAAAAGGCCAGAGGATTTGGAAAGGACCCACCCTAATGCTCTTATCATTTCAGTTCGTACAATATGCCTTTGTGTATACTCCTAAACATATTTGCAACTGACCACTTACTGCAGTGCTCCACCTTGAATCTATGGGCTCCAGAGTCCCTGAAGACTTGAGTGTGGAAATGAATGTAAGGCTGATATGTAATTAAGTCAAAACCTCCTCACACTCTGTTCTCAACAAACAATGTATTTTAATCACACAGTATTTCATTGGTTACAAAGTCCTAAAGGTGTAATGTCAGCAGCTAGTTTGTTTGAGAGTACCTCCGTACCAGTCAACAAACCTCATGTCCTCTGTATATTTAAATCTTCTGTTCCGTCAAACTGCCCCCTTGATGCACAGAAGAGAGAGTGCGTCACTGCCAGCAAACCCCCACACCAAGTGATCAAGTGATGTTGTTCTGTATCTGACATCTCCTCTCTCGGGGGAGGCAGGCACCGTTTTCCATGCCCGCAGGTTCCAGCTCTGGTGTGGGATTCCCAAGGCCTCAGGAAAGCAAAGTTTACTACATTCCCACAGTGGTGGCCACCGAATGACTCTCTTCCTCTTCTCCCCTCTTCTGTTGAACTGGGGTTTCTTTTTGCCCATGTTGTTGTCAGGCAGTGGTTTGGGAAACTGCCCAATAGTTCCTGGTTCGTTTAGTAAGGGGAGCGAGAAGGAGGAAGAGGAGGAGGAGACCCATAGTCCCTCCGACCCTACCGTCCACAGCAGCTCTACTGCTTTGTTCCCCATCCAAGACACCCCCTCCCACTCTTAACCACGGACCCTTTTCAGTGGCGGAAAATCCTTCCCATGAGCGGTCCAGCTCTACGGAAGTAATTAAACATGGGTAGTTTGGTGTAATGGACATTGTCATGCTGCCATTAACTGATCCCCAGGCTCACAAACTCAGACACACAGCATAATCAGTGCTGATGAGCAAAAAAGATTTTGTTCAAGAACTTTTGACATGTAGCAGAGCAACAATCCGTCAGTGTTTTGAGTTCCTTTCAGTTGAACACAGGATGACAGCACTTTAAATGCTAGCAGGTTCATCACATCTGTGGTGGTGGTGCAGACAGTCTTGTGCCAGCGTTTAGATCTTTAGATAGACTGACATAAATGAAAGCATGGAAATACTACGAACATCATCCTAATGACTAAGAGTCTACAGCTAGTGGATCTGTGAGGCTGCACCATAGACTGTATAAATTGAGCTGCACTTAGACACAGCAGTGTTTTGAGCTAATATCAACATGCTAGCATATACTGACAGTGCCAACATGTCTAGCATGTACAATACCTCCAATGGTGACCATCTTAGTTTAGCGTGTAACTAAGCACTAAACTCAAAGTACAGTTGAGGCTGATTGGAATTAGTTTAGCAGGTCTTTAGCAGGCTGGTCATAGGCCAAAGTACTGGACAAAATGAAAATTTGACGTGATAAATTGTCAGGGGGTCACCAAACTTATCTTAATTATCTTTACCAAATTCCACGGCAAGACGGCCTGTAACAGACTGTATTGTCATGGCTGCAGCTAGAGGTGTCATGTCTGCTCTCCAGATCCTGGTAAAGTTTGATGTTAAGCCCCAAATCAAGTCCCAAGACTTAACCTTTGAGTTTTCAGTCCGAAACAAGTCACAATGCACTCTCGAAGTAATGCCCTTTAATAAGCCTTGACTTACCGCTCTTTGTGTAACTTCAAATGTGCAATGAGATAGGAACTTGTTGTATCTTTGTCTATAATTTTCAAACTGCACATTTCACATACTATAGTTCCTTTTCTTTTTTTCTCTTTTGGACAATGGCATGCTTTTTGTATATGACTGAAATTATCTTTGGTCACATCTTCAACCAATGCTTAGTGCTGCAACATTAATTCTTCATGGTCCTCTCCTGCAACTCATGCTTTCTGATTGATCCAAAGTAGGTGGATCAAGGGGATTAAGTTGGCTTGCTTGGAGTGAATAGCATTAATGTTAGTTCATTCAGGAAACGAAGGAAAATCAATATATTTGTGGCACACTTTTTAAACAACATGCTTTTTAATCTGTGGCCAGGGCCACTGTACAAGGTGCCACCTGCTCATCATATTCACATGCACTCACACCAAGGCTCAGTATTTTGCCCAAGGATACTTTGACATGAAGACTTAGAGCCTGTCAATCAAACTGACAATCTTATGATTAGTGGATGACCCGCTCTACTTCCTGAGCCACACCGCCCTGATGTCATTCCAAATGTCACCCCCAATGTTAGTATCAATGTACTATTCCATGTAGCCAACATCTGCTTGATTAGGTGAACCAGCACATTTTTCATCAAGCTCTGATTCCTTTAATGAGCTGATGATACCTAATAAAGACTAATTAGTAATACTTAAAGTTAAGTATTAAAACAGGGCAGTGAGAACAGAGCCAGACAATCATAATGGGTCTTTATTCCTAACTAGGCTCACGGATCATTGTTCCTTTCCCATCATCACTGCTAATGAATGATATTAGTTTAGTGCGGTATGTAATTTTTTTCTATAAACTTTATACTGACTGCTTCTCTTACTTTCTACAGCTTCATTGTTGTGACCATACGAGAAAAGCTGAAGTACTCAACACTCAAACGAGAGGGACCTCATTAAGTATAAGAGCCAAGTTAAAGACTGTGACAGTAATTACAGAAGCAATGACTTGACATCCTTCCTGCCCTTACCACATTTCACGACTACCGGCTCCTTTGGAAAACAGTCAAATTAAGCCTCATCAAGCCCCTCTGAGGTTTTTTATTTAAACACACTTTATAAGTAAAGATTCTTTCAATATTTCCAACCATATACTCCTTAATTATATCAATAAAGCTGTGTGTGTTGTGCTAGAGCACTGACTGAGTGGTTTATAGAGCAAGACGACCTTAATGGAGGAAAAGTGCTCCCGGACGTGCAGTTGCGATCCACATGTGCTTCGTCACAGTATGACACAGAAAATGAAAAATAATCAATATTTTCATACTCATCCACACCCAAGCTTTCCTGTTCAGTTGATCTAACGTGAGTTCAAACAGGAAAAGGCTGCTTTTCTTGGATGACAAATGACAAACTCAGTTCCATTTTATCTCTGTGAGTCATGTTAAACTGCTTTATGTTTGGACTAATTCTGTTCTTGTGGGGTGGAAAAAAAGGAAAGAGAAAAAGAAGCCTGAACTTGGTAAATCTTGAATTACACTGGGTCAGAATACCTGTGTGCATGCGTGTGGCGGTGGTAAATATGCAGTGATGTGGTCATTGGAGGAAAATAAGAGTTCCGGAACGTCTGAGGAATGAGATCATTCAAATTAAAGTGCGTTGCAATTACCAAATGGTAACAGGCTACTCGGCGGTGCAAGTGCAGGAGAGCAGGCGGCCGCAGAGGCAGACACAAAGTGATTGTGGTGGAACTACTTAACAACTTACAGGTGAGCTTGGATCTAAACAAACATGACCTTTACTCTGTTTTACAGGGTCCATGTATTGTTAAGAAAACACAACTTAAATATTCATATGCATACAGGCACACACACTCTCCATGGAAACAAACTTTAATTCGTGTCTAAAAACTGTGGTCACCTCATGAAGCACGTTGCACTGCATTTAACATGCTGGTCCCCAGTTAAAGCGGAACACTGCGGTGATATGAGCAGAGGCTGCTGAGATTTTGATTGCAGTTTGCGGTGCAAATAAAATTCGGAATGAACAACACCATTCAGCTTTTCCAGGCTCCGAGTGATTTTTGGAGAAAATAAACTTGTTATCATCTGTGTTTCTCTTTGTTGCAAAGGCATGACCAAAGCAAGTCACTTCAGTGTTTTACTACTGTTAATGCTGATCATGATTTGAAGTTGCTGCCAATAAACTATAATTTGGTGATGTTTAGCATTTAGCTGAGAGGACTGAGTGTGTGGAAGCCATCTTGTGATATCATTTTGTGCAAGAGGTTTTACTTCTGTAGTGAAACCTTGCTATGGACTAAAACTCTTTATGTGAAATCTCTGTAATAACTCTCAATAAAGCTACGCATGGTTTGATTATTTGGATATGTTAACAGCTGTTCTATTGCTGTGTTTACGTGTTTTACTCATCTGACTTTTGTTCAAAAAAATATTTCAAGATACAACCACCAGTGCAAGTTTGATAAATGCTAAATCCTGTGAGATATTTAGTCCAAACACATTATTACCTCTATAGATATTCACAGCCTGCTCTCACTCCAAACTCTCCCAATATATACACTCTGTCAGTATTTTTGATCTACAAGCTTAACGCCAAAAGCTACCTTCTGCATCTAACTGGACTGCGGCTGGACAACGTCAAGTAAGAATGCGCCTGGACAGAACCGGTGGCTTGTTAGTGCTGCCAGACATCCCACATGCAACATGGACAGGTGACGTCACTTGACAACGCTACCGAACACATTCATGCAACATGGAAGGCCTGCGTCAGGTAAGTGGCATGTGTGCGCTTATAGGGTGGACGGAAAGGGTGTGTGTGTGTGGATGGGTCCCACAAATATTTTACTGTCATGAATGAGTGCACTTTGCTTCCCGTATGGATGTGAGGTTATTTTTTTCTAAACCTTACCATGTGCCTCTTTTGCCTCGTCCTTTTGATTCATATTCAAAAATTCAGTACATTGTTTTGCTCTGTTTTTTAAAAAGTGCCTAGACATAAAATATGTGGCACATGTTTATTTCCTGCGATATTGTTATCTTCTTTACATTTCACAGTGACACAAGTGGTCATTTGCACTTGCAGTGATTCTTACTTTTGGGAAAACAACTTGCAACTAGAGTGTTATTTTTCAAATGAAATCATGCATGTACATGTAATGGATAAAGAACAGCTTTCAGTTTACTTTGGGTAGACTTTGGATAGGTATTTTAGGCACAAGGTACAAGGTGCAAGGTAGATGCAAGGCAGGTAGGAAATTTTAGGTGAATTTTACAGGATTACCTTATAAACTGTAACATAAAGTAAGTTTGACTTGAAAGAGAAGTCTTTTGCAATGGACCTTCCTTGCAGGAAGATAGTGGTCTCTCTGTCCCATGTCTGCTTCACTCCACACTGATGCAAAAGGGCGGATTCTGTGTGTGTTTGTGTGTGTGTCATGTTAATGAAAGACTTGCTTCAGTGAGTTTGAATCTGAGATGAGGCTCTTGAGGACACGTGCCGAGGTCCACACCTGAATTTTCTGAAGGAAATTCAGCAGAGACTGACAGAAGGAAGAAAGAAAGAAGAGAAGACAAAGGCAGAGATGGGACAAATATAAATAAGATGACAGTGAGACTGAGGGAAGGAGAGATATTGGGAAATGTCGAGATGTCTGCCATGCTTGAAAGGAAGACAGTGCCATCTAGGGACCTCATATGACAGTTTTGCATTTTTGTGCACAGGCACACAAACTTGACACTTTTAGACATGCATTGTTCTGTTGTTTAATTATCAAACATTTTGGAAAACAGCATGTCATGTCAAGTGTCATTAATATTATGAAGTTTTTCAACATACTATATAATGCTGTTTTTGGCCATAGTTTTGACATGCTATACTATGACATTTTTTGCCTTTACTTTACATTGTATACTAAGACAGACCTCGACAAGCTATAATGTCATTTTCAGACATTTTTGGGACATGTCAAAATTGGAAATTTTTGCCATACTACTATTTTTGACCATTTTTTCAGCATGATAAATTATGATGTTTTTGGCCTGTTTTAGCCTTTGTTTACACTTTGTATACTATGACGCGCCTCTGTGAGCTATAACATTTCATTATTAGCCATTTTTGGGAGATGTCAAAATTTGAGATTTTTTGCCATATGACTTTTTGGCCTTTGTTTGGACCTTATCGAACATGCTATGCTATGACGTGTCTCTATGAGCTATAATAAGCGGTTGTCAGCCATTTTTGGGAAATGTCAAAATTTGAGATTTTTTGCCATACTATGGTATGCGATTTTGGGCCATTTTTTCAACATGCTATATGATGACTTTGTGGCCTTTTGCTTGGCCCATTTTTCAACATGCTATGCTATGGCGCTTCTCTATCAGCAATAATAAGCACTTTACAGCCATTTTTGGGACATGTCAGAATTTGAATTTATTTGTACTCTAGTAGTTTCCTTTTTGGTCATTTTTTCAGCATGCATTTTTATGGTGTTTTTGGCCATTTTTTAAGAATTTTATGCTATGGCATGTCATGGCATGATATTTTATGCTGTTTTAAGAAGTTTTCAGCAATTTTTAGGACATGTCATATTTTAACATTTTTGCCTTACTATAGCATTGCCGTTTTGGTCATTTTTTCAACATGCAGTTTTATGTTGTTTTTGGCCATTTTTGCAAAATTGTATGCTATAGCATGTTTTGGCACACTATTTTATGCTGTTTTGAGGTGTTTTCAGCTGTTTTTAGGACATGTTATATTTTGACATTTTTGCCTTACTATAGCCTTGCCTTTTTGGTCATTTTTTCAACATGCATTTTTTGTGGTGTTTTTGGCCATTTTTGCAAAATTGTATGCTATGGCATGTTTTGGCAGACTATTTTATGGTGTTTTGAGGTGTTTTCAGCATTTCTTGGGACATGTCATATTTTGACATTTTTGCTTTACTATAGCCTTGCCATTTTCGTTGTGTTTTCAACATGCATTTTTATGATGTTTTTGGACATTTTTAAAAGATTTTTATGTTATGGCATGTCATAGCATGCAATTTTATGCTGTTTTGAGGTGTTTTCAGCTGTTTTTGGGACATGTCATATTTTGACATTTTTGCCTTACTATAGCCTTGCCGTTTTCGTTGTTTTTTCAACATGCATTTTTGTGATGTTTTTGGCCATTTTTCAAAGATTTTTATGCTATGGCATGTTTTGGCACACTATTTTATGCTGTTTTGAGGTGTTTTCAGTATTTTTTAGGACATGTCATATTTTGACATTTTTGCCTTACTATAGCCTTGCCTTTTTTGTCATTTTTTCAACATGCATTTTTGTGGTGTTTTTGGCCATTTTTGCAAAATTGTATGCTATGGCATGTTTTGGCACACTATTTTATGTTGTTTTGAGATGTTTTCAGCATTTTTTGGGACATGTCATATTTTAACATTTTTGCCTTACTATAGCCTTGCCTTTTTGGTCATTTTTTCAACATGCATTTTTGTGGTGTTTTTGGCCATTTTTGCAAAATTGTATGCTATGGCATGTTTTGGCACACTATTTTATGCTGTTTTGAGGTGTTTTCAGCATTTTTTGGGACATGTCATATTTTGATATTTTTGCCTTATAGCCTTGCCGTTTTGGTCATTTTTTCAACATACATTTTGTATGATGTTTTTGGCCATTTTTTAAAGATTTTTATGCCATGGCATGTCATGGCACGATATTTTATGCTGTTTTGAGGTGTCTTCAGCTATTTTGCAATATGTAAAATTTTGACATTTTTGCCATACTATAGCCTTGACCTTTTTGTCATTTTTTCAACATGCATTTTTGTGGTGTTTTTGGCCGTTTTTGCAAAATTCTATGCCATGGCATGTCATGGGACATTATTTTATGCCGTTTGTGGTATTTAGAGCTGACTTTTGGGGCGAGTCATATTTTGACTATTTTGCCATACGATTGCCTTACCTTTTTTCATTTTTTTAAACATGGATAAATGAATGAGAATTCTATGCTATGGCGTGTCTTTGTACTCTATTTTATGCTCTTTTCAGCTGTTCTCAGCTGTTTTTGGGACATGTCAAATGTTGACATTGTTGCCTTTCCATTTTGGTCAGTTTTTCAACATGCATAAGTATGGTGTTTTGGGCTGTTTTTGCAAAACATTCTATGCTATGGTGGGTCTTTGTATGCTATCTTATGCTGTCTTCAGGTGTTTTCAGCTGTTTAGCTGATTTGCATTTTTTGGCCTTTGTTTCCACTTTGTAAACATGAAGTGTCTCTACAAGCTTGTACAAATATGTCAAATATGTCATTTTTAGCCATTTTTGGGACCTGTCAGAATTTGACATTTTTCGACATACTATAGTCTGGCATTTTTGTTCATTTTTGTGACTTGCTAAATTATGAGGTTTTTGGTCTTTTTTGGCCTTTGTTTCCACTCGGGCTGGGGTTATGTGTCGACGTAATCGATTACTTGAATACATGGATAGACCTAACGTGCGTCGACGTACCCTTTCACACAGCGCGCGTAATGACAGCGTGAGCAGCAGCGGGCATGTTGTTCGTGTATCAAGTTAGAGCGTGCCCACCGCTCGCCTGAGCAGCGCTTGTCAGGCGCATCTGAGCTGCGCGTGAGCTGCAGCACATCTACAGAAACGGTGGCTTGCCGTTTTTTTTACGTGTGACGCTCGCGTTTGTTGACTCTTTACCACTTTATACTGCAGTTTAAAGTCTTTCTCTGTCACAGAGATGAGCAAATACAAAGATGTTTGTTTTACCTCAACTTCCTTGCTTCCCTTTCAAAACAAAAGCTACCTGACTGTGTCTCTGTGGACAGAAGGCCATCAGTTGCTGATACAATGCATTTTATTTTTAAACATTTACAGGGCGGGGTTGTCAGCTGTGCAGGAGCTTGTATAACTTCATAAATGAGTGGAATATGTGCTTATAAATATGGAAATACAGCACTCATATCAGCAGGCAGCGATATGCCTATAGGTCCAGTTAAGGCTGGACTATTTTGATGCAGAAAGAATGGACTAGTTATATACTAGTTATTCAAATTGCATTAATTTTACTGTAAGATGTAAGATGTCACTGTTTTATTAAGTGACTTGAATTTTAGATTGTTTTATTTATTTTGCTGTTGGATTGCTAAATGTAGATCGCGCCACATTCCTTTTATTTCAGTGGAACAAGCTCTTGCATTAATTTTATTTTAGAGAGACTTTATATCAGACTGTAAAACACAGATGACCAGTTAAGACTGGGCTATTTTTTGTTGGAGAATAATGCCCTGCAGTGTATGACAACTTTTAAGATGTTATTTTCAGTAAATTCGTTGTTGTATTTATTGAATAATTTAAAAAAATAATAGTTAGATCAATTTAAAAAATAATTGATAGATTAATCAATTAATCGAAAAAATAATCAATAGATTAATCGAAAAAATAATCAATAAAAAAATAATCGTTAGGTGCAGTCCTAGTTTCCACTTTGTAAACGATTAAGTGTCTCTACAAGCTATAATATGTCATTTTCAGCCATTTTAAAGAACATGCCAAAATTTGACATTTTACGACACACTATAGTAAGGCATTTCTGGTACTTTTTAACATACTAAATTATGACATTTATTACCTTTTTTGGCCTTTGTTTCCACTTTGTCTACTATGACGCATCTATACAAGCTATAATATGCTGTTTTCAGCAATTTTTAGAATGGCATTTTTGGTCATTTTTTTGACTTGGCAAATTATTTTTGGCCTCTTTTGGCCTTTGTTTACACTTTGTATACTTTGACATTTCTCTTAAAGCTGTAATATCTTGTTATCGGACATTTTTATGACATGTCAAAATTTGACTTTTTTTGATATACTATACTATGTCGCTTTCTGCCATTTTTTCGTCATGCTAAATCATGAAGTTTGTGGCCTTTTTGGCTATACTTTCCACTTTGCATACTACAAGTTATAATTTGCCATTTTCAGCCATTTCTATGACATGTCCATATCTGAAGTTTTTGGACATACTATAGAATGGCGTTTTTGATCATCTTTCTTACACTTTAAATTATGACGTTTTTGGCCTCTTTTGGCCTTTGACCAAAAACGCACAGTATAGTCAGTTGAAAAATGTCAAATTTTGAAATGTCATAAAAATGGCTGAAAATGACATATTGTAGCTAATAGAAACACGTAATAGTAGACAAAGTGAAATAAAAGGCCTAAAACATCATAATTTAGCATGTTGTAAAAATGACAGAAAACGCCATAGTATAGTATATCTACAATGTCACATTTTGACATGTCATAAAAATGGCTTAAAACGAATATTAATATAGCTTGTGGAGACAGCTTGTGGTGTCATAGTATACAAAGTGGAATAAAAGGCCAGTGTAGGCCAAAACGTCATAATTTAGCATGTAGCAAAATGATCAAAAAGGCCATAAATTGCACCAGATTTAGCGATTTGCTAATTTACATCTGTAGTCCAACACAAAACATAAGCAAGGCTCACAACAAAACACAAAGACATCAAGGACAACACAACTGACAATGCACATAAACTAAACTATCAAACATAATAAACACTATAAAACAGTAGATATGTCCACCTCAATGCAAAATGTAAAAATTGTCTAAAATATACAATAAATACATTTTTAAAGGGAGCAGTTGCGGGTGCGAAGGAATCAATACATAGTCAAACCATGGTAAACAATACATTACATTAGTTACAATATGAAATACGCAATGGTTATTTCATGAAATGACCATGATAAAGTAGCAGCGTTGTGAACTGACAAAAAAATAATAGTTACATCATAAGGTTGGACATGTAGGAAGGCTGCATTATAAAGTGACAGAGGTGCATTCGTCACATTATGAAGAGAACATTGTATTTAGCAGCGTTATAAAGTCACCTGAATAGTGTTGCAGCATTGTAGAGTAGCCAAGATACAAAAGCTACACTGTAAAGTTACCAGAACACTAGGTTATTATCAAGTGACCAAGATACAATACGGATACACAATAGTTACATCAAAGTTGGCCAAGAAACTAGTGCGGACTCCTTACTTTAGAAACTAAGCACACACTGCAAAGGTAAAAGGTGCCATATGAAACAAATTTGATGATTCGTGACACTCTTTAGGTTGTGGGGGAGGTTGTTTCAATTTTTTATTGGCCTCATAAAAAAAGGCTGACTGAGAAAAGGCAGGCGCAAGAGCTTCTTTTTGGTATGCTGCAGTCACCTCTAGAGGCAGACCATAAGGCTCTGACCTGTGATTCAATAAAGCTCATAATAAAGCATGTTGAAAAAATGGGAGAAAACGACAGTGTGGTATGTCGAAAAACGTCACATTTTGACATGTCAAAAAAATGGCTAAAAACAACGTATGATAGCTTGCAGAGAGGTGTCATACTATATAATGTCGAATAATGCCAAAAACGTCATAATATAGCATGTCGTAAAAATGGCCGAAAATGACATAGTCAAAAGACATCATAGTATACAATGTCAGAAAAAAGGCCAAAAAGGTCATAACATAGCATGTCGAAAAAATGGCCAAAAACGACATAGTACAATATGTCGAAAAACGTCAAATTTTAACATGTCAAAAAAATGGCTGAAAACAACATATCCTTGCTAAAGCGACATGTCATAGTATAAAATGTTGAAAAACAAAACAAAAACGTCTTTGTAAAGCATGTCCAAAGAATGGCCGAAAACGACATAGAACAGCTGTAGAAAAACTTCAGATTTTGACATGTCAAAAGAATGGCTGAAAATGAAATATTCTAGTTTGTAGAAACACATCATAGTATACAATTTTGAAAAAAAAATGGCCAAAAACAACATAGTATAATATGTCAAAAAACATCTAATTTTGACACGTCAAAAAAATGGCTGAAAGCAGCATTTCATAGCTTGTAGAGACATATCATAGTATACAATGTCAAAAAAGGGCCAAAAATGTCATGATATAACATGTCAAAAAATGCCAGAAAATGACATAGTATAGTATGTAATATAATATAGCATGTCATCCAAAATGGCCTAGAATCCTAGAATCACACAAAAACGTCATTGTATATTTTGTTGTCCAAAATCGCACAAAACATCATAGTATAGTTCGCCATCCAAAATGGCCCAAAATCGCACAATAACGTCATGAGTATAGTTTGCCATCCAAAATGGCCCAAAATTTAACAAAATTGCACAAAAATGTCATAGTATAGTATGTCATCCAAAATCACACAAAAACATCATATTATAGCGTGTCATCCAAAATGGCCCAAAATCGTCACAGTATAGTTTTTGTCCAAAATCACACAAAGTCAGCTCCAAATGTCATACTATAGTATGTCATCCAAAATCACACAAAAGCGTTATAAATGGCCCAAAATCGAACAATACTGTCATAGTCTACTATGTCGTCCAAAATTGCACATAACTGTCAAGGTAAAGTTTGTCATCCAAGGTGTCCCAAAATCAAACAAAAACATTGTAGTATAGTATGTTGTCCAGAATCGCACAAAAATGTCATAGTATAGCGATAGTATGTCGTCCAAAATGGCCAAAAATTGCACCAAAACGTCATAGTATAGTATGTCGTCCAAAATTGTACAAAAACGTCATATTATAGTATGTCATTCAAAATAGCCCAAAATCACACAAAAACATCATAGTATAGTATGTTGTCCAAAGTGGCCCAAGATCACACAAAAATTATATAAAAAGTATAGTTTGTCGTCCAAATTCTCACAAAAAAGTCATAATATAGTATGTGGTCCAAAATTGCACATAAACATCATAGTATAGTATGTCGTCAAAAATCACCCAAAGAACGCCACTTTGGAAAATGGACAGAAACCGCACAGAAACGTCATAGTATAGTATGTCATCCAATTCTGGATGCCCAAATGTCATCCATGCTGATCTCTAGTGGCTGACAATAACATCTACATTGCTGAAAATTAGACCCAAAATGTAAACTTTTCTCCTGCTAGCAGTGTTTTCACTTCCGATCCAGGACCTTAAATTGTCATTTAAAATTTTTGTTAATTTTTTTTCCTTAATTATTGTTTTTGTTCTGATCGATCTTTGAGGCCATTTTACAAAACTTAATGTTAAGGCATCTTAAAAAAAATCCATTATGGAAACACAGAACAACAAACTAAAGTGGTTAATGCATCAAAAGAAGCAAAACACTATTCCAATCTAATCTACAGGGCACTTTTTCATCCTTGCACTTCACACTAGTGATCACTTTTTATGTAAGCAATCTATCTTGCTGCGCATTTTGCCATTCACTGTCTGAGAGTTGATAAAACGGCCTAAAATCTGAGTGTGCATAAAAAAGAAAATGAGCAATTAAAGGAGCTGCATCTAAGTAATGTTCCTCTCCAGAGGATAACTAACATATAGCATGTAAATCATTGCTTCAAACCAAAACATATTCTCACTATGTTGTTAGACTGAAAAGTGCTACTTAAAGTAGGACCAAAATGAATCCCATGGATTTGGGAAGTCACGAGGCAAACACTTGGGATACATATACCGGTATATTTCCACAAGTTAAAACATACTAAGGCTTCTCTGATCCTTTCAGAAGCATTTCAATAAATAATTACAAATAATAGGAAGAAAAGAGTATTACAGAACTGTTAACCTCAAAATTTTTAAAAAATAATATTAACTGTTTACTCTTAGAAAATAATAAGCAGTAAGCAAACTGGGTTCACATAATTCTCTATCATGGGGTTGGGTTTATTTAGGTTTGGGTTGGAAGAGTGCTGTAGAAGAAGAGACGGTGGATGGCTGTCAGTTTTGGTGAAGCAGGAAGTTCTTGATTGGTTGTGGTAGCGGTAATGACGGTATGCTGTTTAGACGATTTTTGCCCATCGCTCTGCGAATCCTGATGCGACACAGGTGTGTCAGCCTACGAGGGCTTCCTGAGAAGAGACAAAGCAAAGGAGGATCTCCTTAGCAGCTGCAGTAAAAATGTACTACACATTAAAAAACCCTAATAATAGGTACAGACCTTTTTTCTCTTTAAATTTAATCTCAACCTTTTTAAATTTTTCTTTGCCAGCCATGTTTCTCAAGTCAGCCTTTCACTTTTGTTGTCGGAGCTGTCAACAAATGTTTCGACATAATGGATATAATTCTAACATGCATTAAATGGTGCCTTTGGCATGTAGGTCCCACTTATGTTTCAATGAGAGGAAACAGAATCACTATGACGGCTATCGACTTCATGTTTATTGAACCAAATGGCAACTAGATTAGTCCAAATGGACGTTTGTGCCAAATTTGAGGAAGGCCTTCTTAAGATGTTGTGTTCACACGAATTAGATGAACGCAAGATCACAGTAACTTTGACCCTTGACCATCAAATTCTAATCAGTTAATCTGTGACTCAAACTGGACATTTGTGCCAAATTTTACAAAAGTCCCTCAAGGTAGGGGTGGGCAATATGCTCTTAAAATAACATCTTGATATTTCAAGGTATTTTTGTGATAATGACATTCTTGACAAAATGGCAAAATACTGCGAATATTACTTATTAATTACAAGAACATACAGTTGCAACAAAAAAGGGGTTTTAGTTTTATATGTCAGCACATTTAAATGTTCAGTTAAAACTGAAAAAGGATGATCTTTAGTTATTGAGTTTGTATTGAGTTTTTTCTGAGCGGTATGTTGCTCAAAGAGTCTGAACAAAGGGTCTGGTTTTAGAACAAACTCTTCTGTCGCAGAGCTGGTGACAGCTTTGCTTTCAGCCATGCTTGTTGTTACCGTGCAAAAGAGTATGATGTCATTATGTCAAAAAGTCCGAATATTACAGTTATCACGATCTAAAATGTTGTCATATTAAAATCATACCAATATTATCGTGACTGATTAAGATGTTCCTGAGATATTGTAGTTACGAGAACGCGACAGATGCAAGGTCACACCAACTTTGACCTTTGACCATCAAAATCTTATCAGTTCATCGTTGAGTCTAAGTGGATGTTTGTGCCAAACTTGAAGAAATTCCCTCACAGAGATCCTGAGATATTACGTTCACGAAAATCAACCACTTCTGTTGATCTATTCTATGGGCCTTTTTCACGGCAAGGGTTAAGACTCAGGAAAAGCACGGAGGTTACTGATAACATTAACAATATCTCCACTATTTGGGTGTAATGACAGTGTGACAGCGATTCAGCATGCACATTAACAGGACCATGACCCTGTGTTTGCAACATAAATTCTTTAGTGACTAAAGGGTGTAGATGTGCAGTCTCTAGGTGTAAATGTTCTGTTGTGCATTGCTCAGAGATCATTTATGCCTTGTTCGGGGGCAGAGAGAACCTGACTACGCTCCTTTGTGTGGCCCACTGATGTAGAAAGGTTGACAGACAGATGTGGGTAGCTGCTGGCAGGAACTCACTGTTACTTTGCCAATCAAGGCAACGGCCTACAGGATCCTTATGTGCGAAACTTTTTCTTTTTTGAGTCATAATGTTATTTCAAAAAGCGTTTATGTTCGGTAGAATTCTATACTGCCTATTGATTATCATGTAAGAATGGAGAAATTCTTGGGTGGTAAAGAAGGCCAAAAACCACAAAAAAGAATAAGAAAACCCCGGATTTGACACCACTCCAAGCCAACAAAATGCATTCATTTCACATTTAAAATCAAAAGCATGGTAGTTTCTTAAAAATGGCATCACCTTGTGAACAGTAATCACCTTGATGGGATTTCCTGAACTACCTCCCACATACCTCTAGCACGGTATATAACCATTTCTTGATGCCAGCAAATTCAAAGATTTTACTTACTTCTCGCCTCCAGAAAGACCCTGAGTGCCTCCTGATCCACCTTCCTCCGATTGGGAGCCTCCAACTCTGACCCGTCCCAGGGCACGAGGGCCGGGTTGGCCCCGTGGTCCAGCAGCAGGTGGATGAAGGCCACCTCACACCCGTGTCGCAGCACAGCATCCAGCAGGCAGGAGGCCAGGCCGCGAGTCAGGGCCTCTTGGCAGACGGGCCCTGTGTAGTTAAAATCAGGCTGAGCGCCGGCCTGGAGCAGCAGCCGGAAACAGTGGAGGTGGTGGTAGGCAGCGCTGATGTAGAGAGGACACACCACCAGAGTGTTGAGGGTGCGAGCACTTAAGAGGAGCCGGGGACCCAGCTGGTGGTCCATGTCTACATCAGCATGAAACCTGGACAGATGGAACCATGGATATTTTTTTTAATCCTGATGCTGTCAGAGGGAAACACATGAATTTGTTGATTTTCTAAAACAAATATTTGTGGTAATTTTTCATTTTTTAGTTTGTTCAGCCCCAACTGTTTTCTGAAAAGCCCCAGATCTTTTAGGTTTTTAAAATACCTTCATTTCTACCCCTTTTTATGCAGGTTCTGGAAACGCGAAAAAAAAAAAATGTTAAAAATAGGCAATACACTCCTTTCTCGAGCTGTGTACAGGGCTCTGCAGGAGATGAGCATGGCTTTCGCTTTTTTTTTCTGGTGTGTCACGGTTGACATTACAGGCCAGCCATAAAACAGGTTGGTAAACAGTAGAAAGCAGCATAGAAGCCAATCAAAATGTTACAGTGGTTTAATATTTTTACTTAGTCTGTCTCCCCTTCAAACTCGGTGCCGACTGAGGTTTGATGTTCAAGTGCTGTTTGGATGGGGGGGGGGGTCTGTCACTGCACCGGCTAAGGGGTTAAATTAACGTATCCACCTGGGTGTCGTATTTTCATCACTCTCAACTGGAGCTGAGGCCAGTAGACCCCATCGAATGAATAAACCTTCCCAATTACAAACAAAAGCCAGATGTTAAAAAGGGTTGGTTTTTTTATACAGCAGGAAAGTGTTTTTTGTGTCAATCAGAGAAAAGTTAGTAATACAGTTTACGCCTAATTCCTACTACACGTATGTAATGCAACTTGAAAATTAGACAATTTTTTACTCATTTTGGATGGCGTCTTCAAAATTTGATTTGGTATGGTTTCAAAATAATGAAGACAGCTGAAAAACAATTAGGTACAAAATAGGATGAAGGCTCAACAGCAGTGATACTCAACTCGTGGGCCAAATCTGGGCTGCAATAGGGTGCTGGGTGGCCTGCCAACCATTGACTAATTTACAATGAAAACAGACTGACTGATACTGGGATTTTTGTTTTTGTTTTTTTTTAGTGCACTTTTAACATGATACGGTGCCAAAATCCACTAAAAACATCAGTTGAAGTACAGCTTATTTATATTTTTTAAAAAATAATGTACAGATTTTTAGGCATTCCATTACCTCAAACATCTTCAAAATCAGTGCATATAGCTACCATAAATAAAAATAAAAATCTCCCCAGGGGAGCATACCCCCGGACGTCAGTGGGATTCAGATGAGCTCTAAATGTTTACAACATCTGGCTCTGCCCCTGAACTCAGCCAAAGATCAGCAATCCAGGTCTTACACTGATCCTCTCCTAACCTCACCTGATGAGCTCCTGCAGTATGTCCAGCCTTCCCACTCGTGCTGCATGGTACAGCGGGGTGCTACGATGGTGCCGACTTCCGTTAGGATCGGCTCCGGCTTCAAGGAGGATCCTGACGCAGTCCAGGTGACCATTCACCACCGCGACATAAAGGGCTGTCTGACCTTTTACATCAACTAGATCCACCTCGGCTCCCTGGGCGATCAGATAGGCCACGCAGGCAGCGTGTCCTGCTGTGGCTGCAATCCGCAGAGGGGTGCACGGCAGACAGCCACAACACCACACAGACTTCTCGTTGATACGCCTGGAATCAAAGGAAAAAGGGGAGTGGTTATTAGTCGTAACCATTGCTTTAACAAATTGGATTTTTCATGCTTGCACTTGTGAAGAATTTTTGTAGAATAAAATCAGGCAAATGACCATGCAACCACATTAAAAAAATAACTTACCAACATCCTAAAAATAGCATTGCTGTGTGGTCATCACAAATTAAATATTTACAACAGCTACCTGCTAAAATATACTGCTGTCAACACTACTGCCTCGAAAAAGTCAAAATAGGTGGAGCAGGGAGAACTAAATGTAGCAAATAGTGTTTTATTGAAATAACAGCATGTTGTAAAGCATGTGGAATGGAGATGAACTGCCCTCGGCCAGTAATAATGGGTTGGCTGGGTGTGGAGTATGAGTGCTGCATACAACCACTGTGGGATTGGGGTTAAAAGAGTGTTGACCACTCTACGATAGTCCTTTCTGGCTTTGACATTGCTCACATTGCAACTTTCAGTACCTCTATGGACAGTACCTCTAAACCAGTAAAGTGTTTGCGTCCCACTGTGGCCACCAACTCTAAACCATAATGCACACATGGAGACAAGAACGTGTTTGGTTGTAACTCTGTAAGGCACTGAGGAATAAAAGCACCCGGCATATGGCGTGAGTTATGCAGCACAGGGCTGTTCTGTGGTAGAGCTGTGTAAGGGCATATTCTGCACAGCCTGTGTGTCTCTCAGGCTGTCACTTAGCAAAACCCACACAGCACAGAAACCACAAACCACTGAGTGCCACACATGAACACTCTGGACAAAAGCTGCCAGTTCTGCAGTGAGCTGGAGTGCACAGTGTGACCGCTGAGGGACAAAGAACATTCTACACGTCTGCAACAATGACAAACCAAAACTAGAATCACCGCCTTGTGGTTGTTTGCCTCCGCGAACCGGTCAAGTTGCACTTACAGTTCACAATCATGTGTGTGAAAACATGGATGCTTCGCACACATCTTCTCCCCAGCAGTACGAAAGATCAATACAATCCGCAGAGTTTCAAGTTGAACACCCAAGATTAGTGTCAACAATTCAGTATCTGACCAAATGTCTCCCCTTCTGTTCCTGAGTTGGGTTAAGGCCAAAATGGTGTTTTCGATGAATACTATGATGTCAAAGCGAGTTTGACCTTTGACCATGTGCATATATGCCATCACTTTGCCATTTTATCCTATTAGACAACTGTGTGAAATCCTATCATGATAACCTTATGAATTCTTGAGTTATAGCCAAAAAAAATGTTTTGTGAGGTCACAGTGAAAGACACCTTGACCTTTGACCACCACATTCTAATCAGTCCTTTCTTGAGTCCAAGGGGACGTTTGTGTTAAATTGATAAAATTCCCTCAAATGTGTTGTCAAAGTGACCTTGACCTTTGATCAACAAATTCTACCTAAGTTCATCATTAATTTCAATTGAATGTTTGTGCTAAATGTAACAAAATTCCTTCAAGGTGCTCTTGAAATATTGCGGTCACAAAAAGAAAAGAAAAAAAAAAGACGAATGCAAGGTCATGGTGACCTTGACCTTTGACCACCAAAATCTAATCAGTTAATTGTTGAGTCCAAGAGGATTTTTGTGCCAATATTTCAGAATGCCTCAAGGGCTTCTGGATATATCCCGTTCACAAGAATGAGATAGACAAAGTCAAAGTGATCTTTACCTTTGACCTTTAAGCACCAATATCTAATCCATTCACCATTGAGTCTAAGTGGACATTTGTGCCAAATTTGAAAAAAATCATAATAAATATCATATTCACAAGAAGTGGACGCACTGATGTACAGACAGACAACTTTAAAACATACCTCGGGCCTCAGATGTCAGTGATGCAGAGGCATAAAAACAACTTAGACCTTACTGCACAGAAAATCATATTATATTCATATTATTTTACTTCCTCCTACCGTCTAAAGCTGTCTTCCTGCAGTAGATTCCTTAGGGTGTCCAGATCTCCAACGTAGGCTGCATTGTGCAGCCGCATGTCATCCTGCTCCAGAGGTTTGTCGCAGAACTGCTCCTGGAGCCATTCCTTTAGGTTACGGCCTGATGACGACAGATAAGAAACTGGCTTGATGCGCAACCAACATAAAAAAACTGAAATATTTTTTCTATCATATATTTAAAATAAGCTGATGTATGCTATAAAACACTATTTAATGCTCAGCCTACAATACTGCTTTTCAGCACAGATCTCAGAAGCACAGAAGTGTTTTTGTGTTTAAGACTGGACAGTGACAATGCAGTATGTACCCACATATGCATTTGAGAATCCTGTAGTTGGCAGTGTTTTTGTCACTGCACATTATTTTGTTGCATATCTGTACAAATGTCCCTGTTGAATGAGGGGCTGTGACTGTGTTGTGAAAATAACCCCTAATGTTTCTGGGGAATTCCTGAAACTACCATGGACAGTTACAATTGACACTCAAATTTAAAGACATTTTCAAGATAACTTTTAACCCAATGTAATACTTTTTAAACTTTTTTTTTAAACAATTAACCTTCTTCTTTACATATTATATATTTACTTGTATGTGGTCCTGTTCAGAGGACAAAGTTTTATGTCGGAATATGGTTATTAGAGTGGATTAGGTTAACCCTTTAACACCTGAATTGGTGTTCGTTGTTCTTGCCTTGCATTCAAAAGCCTTTTACAAGCATATAAACCTCAGAATTCTGAGGGAAAAGTTTCGATTTCTTTCAAAAATACTGGAAAAAAGAGCAACTTAGCAAGAAATGTCCCTAAAACAATTTTTTTTTAAGTGGAAAAAGTTCAGAAAGCAATATTTACAATTCTCTTAATTATATACTAAAAATTATGTTAAAGAAAAATGAAAAAAGTAAACACATTTTTAGCACTTTCTTGAGATCAGGGTCAGTTTTTTGTTTGTTTGTTTTGGGTGTTTTTGAGGGGGTTGTTTTTGTTTTTTATTCGTATGATTTTTTATATTATTATTTTCAGGCAATTTTCTTGGAACTTTTTTTTATTAATTTCTTGGTCATTTCTGGCCATTTCTTGTTAAGTTTTTGTTGCCATTTTCGCATGTTTTTTTCTAAAGAAATCAAGCCAGGTCACGGAGGGTAAATCTACAGGTAATAGCAAGTGGCTGAGTGGTCAATTTAAAGACATTATAGCACATTTGGTGCTATTAAGACCTGAAAAAAATCTAATTTAATACGAAATTTAATGACTTTGAGAGGCTAATATTCATCAAACTGAAATTAAGACTTAAGCTTCCACAATGTAATTAAAGCAAAAGTGTTCATTTTGATTTTATTGTGCAGGTGATTCTACTATTATGTCAACCTATTGTAACAAATACACATAAGAGCTCCAATTATCAACCTCTTGTCCAAATCCATCCATTATGACTCAGATATTGCAGAAACACTGTAGATGTTTACTGATTCCGGGAGCCACACCTTATTACACAGGAGTCCCCCCCAACAACACCATATCTCTGTTGTTGTTGTCACGCTCACTATCTGTTGGTGTGTCAGCCTCCCCTCCTCTCACACACACTTCACATGGAGGATACATGCTCCCCCTGAGAGGACTGATGAATCATTCAGCCTTGGTTACCTGCAGCAGTGGCACTGGGCAGATCAGACACAGTGATGAGCGGAGGGAAGTTGATACTGGGCGGGTCGTCAACATCAGCCTCTGGACCGTCCGCCATGCTCCTCAGATGTCACCTGGAGCTGCTGCTGCGGCACAGAGATCGGTTCCCCAAAACACGGGAAACACAACGAGCTGAATCACACAAGACACATCAAAATACACTAACGTGACTGTGTTGACGGTGACGTCTGCGCGAGTCCACTGCGCAGAAACGGATTCCCGTCCGCGGGAGCGCGCGCTGCCTGTTAAAGCTGTATCGCCCAGTATTCACGTTTTCAGCTGCTCTCGCGTGGATCAAACAGTCTTGGCATGTAAATGAACATAACTTTATATCCGTGGCAAGAGCATGGGTATTAAACACATACAAACAACCAGATTAACAATACTGTCTGTGATTGCGTAAATGTCATGCCTGATCAAACTATAAATCGCGAACATGTGAAAACGGGGTTTCAGGAAACACTGACGTTTCACAAAGAAATGCCTATGCTCTTACCACGGACACAAAATTATGTGTATTTACATGCTGTTATATGTGGGAGCAGCTGAAGACGCGAATACTGGGCGATACAGCTTTAACAAGGCTGCGCGCGCTCCCGCGGACGGCAATCAGTTTTTGGCAGATGGTCACTTTTTGGCACGACACCGGACCGACCATGACAACACAGATAGCAACGTGAGTTAATTTATGTGGATACAGACTGTTTTCAACACTTAATACCGGGTAGAAAAATTTGACAAACATTTTATCAAATATAATATAATAAGCAAACATTTTCTGAGAACTGATCTTTGTTAAAATTAAAATAGCTAAACATTTTCCTATGATACATTTTTTAGGGATTTTAGGTTTCAGAAAAACCATGGCAATATTCGGGATTTTGTAATGTATATCTGTCACAATATAGATGGACTTCAATCCCCAGCATGAAGGTCTAAGCCTACGTGCTGTTGTAAGATCAAAACACTGTGGGAATCTTTATTTATTACAGGTCTCTACTGTTAGAGGATAGGACACTGCAACATCAAAACTGTAACAGATACAGAAACTAAATTTAGTTTGAAAAACTACTTGAATATTGCTGTCTAAAATATCCAATGCCGAGGCACATTGCATTGTGTTTTTATATGTGCTGCTAATATGTGTTGAGCCCAGCCACCAGAAGGCCATTTTAAAGGTCAAAGAGCAGTACAAGAAGGGAACCATGAGTTTGGTCTTACTCCAGCAGCTACTCTATATCAAACTTTCTGTGTACACAAGGGTCAGGTATTATGTTTAGCTGCTGGATGCGTGTACGCAGTCTGGTAATGTAGACCTAAAATATGTCACAGTCTGCTCTGCCTCTCATGTGCTGCTGTGGGATGTTATCCACTTACTCCACCCCCACCTCTCTCTCCGCCCGGCCACTGCCCCTCAGCAGCCTCATCACCTCCACATTGAGATGGCAATTTCGACACCGAAGAGCGAACTGTCTCGAAACGTTTCGTCACTTGCGGCTTCGGCACGTAGCTCGAGACGGGTTTCGAAACATTACGTGATCGGTGCCAAACCCGGACAGATTAAGTCTGCGTTAATGAATGAACCCATTACAATGTTCTACAAACTAACTGTAGCATAGCATAAGACCAATGTCACCAGGTAACGTAGCCAATAATGACAGGAGGTAGTAGGGGTGGAGGGGGAAAGCGCTTCACAGAAGAACCTCGATTCTCGTTTTTAACGATTAAGAATCGATTCAAAATTCCTAAACATCGACTATAGACTATATTTACTAAATTTAGTCTATTCTTAACCCTCTAAAATTGTAACCATTTAGAAAAGTCTGGAGACCGTTTGTCGGATCGTCTTACTTTTTTCGCCGGTGAAAGCTGCCGGCTGTGCCGTGCAGATGATCACTCCGATGCATCGCAGCTCTTTTAGAAGCCTCAGTATCCAGCCTGGGAATCCGGGTGTTTGTACGGGACATTGTTCAATAAATACAAAATGATATATCCGATACTGGGTGTCTTCCGTCCATATTTTATCCATATTTCGATGATAAAAGTACACTAGCATTGATGCTAAACGCCATATTGGTTTCCCATGGTTCCATGGAGAGGTCAGAGGTTAGTTTCGGTCTTGTCCACCAATCGGAAGACGAGCAGGCGCTTTGTATCCGTTTACGTATACCATACGTCATCTGAAGCAAACTGCACTGTGATTGGCCTAATCCTATTGTATCTATCGCTCTGTGTTATTGGTAGCACCTCCTGCATTAGAGTAAACTCTGGAAGCCCCTATAATCATAATCATAATAATAAGCAGGAGAGCCTCTTATGGATGTAAACTGTGTGTTCACTGCAGGCAGAGCAGGCAGGAGAATCAGGCCCCTCTCTGAAGTGTCAGGAGTGTGATGTGGCCCTCTGCAGCATCACAGATAGGAGCTGCTTTGCAGAATGGCACGGATAATGGGATACACAAACAACTGCAAAAAAACAATGTGACTTTTTTTAGAAAAGTTTGTCCATTTTTTGAACTAAAATAATTCTAACGTTTATTTTTTCACTTTCTGATTCCCAACACTTGGGAGAAAGGTTTTCTACAACAAAAAAGCTTGTACATGAAAAAAACCCTACATAATTTCATACACACTTTGCTTTCATAACATAATATGCCACTGGCAAAACATACTGGAGTAGATCCTGAAATTACACATCCTATATTTTGAATTGGGAATCAATTTTGAATTGGAAATCGTTTTGAATCGAGAATCAATTCTGAATCAAATTGTAACTCCAAGAATCGAAATGGAATCGAATTGTGAGATACTGAAAGATTCACACCCCTACTCACCTTTGCTCCATTCAACCTGCCAAAACATTAAATAAAGGTCATTACCAACTAACCTGCTCTGTTGTGCTGCATTTTGGTTTACCACACCCTATTACAAAATCTTTGTAACTCTAAATCTATGGTGAGTCATTTCTGGGGTAATGCACACCAAGGAGGCATGCAGCTATGACTCTATGATTTGTGATGACAGATGAATCTGGGGCCCTGGTGGTGCTCTAAAAATACACAGACAGGTCAACAGTGCCGTGAGTCCCCATGAGTGGACAGGTCGCTTTAGACTTCCAGCTTTGTAGAAACAAGACTGTTTCATGGAGAAATGGAATTACCGTCTCGCAGTTGTATGCCTTTGCAAACCAGTCAAGTTGCAGTAACAGTTTACATTCATGTCTGTGTCAACATGGATGCTTCACGCACATCTTTCCCCCAGCATTATAGGAGATTTATACTATCCACACAGTTTTAAGATAAGTGTCACCAATTCAGGGTCTGACCAAATGTCTCCATTTGCTGTGAGGTTAAGTAATAGCCAAGAAAGTGTTTTTGCAGAACATTATGTCATAGTGAAGTTGCTCTTTAAACCTCTGGATAAAAAAGTCACCAATTCATCATCTTATCCTCTTAGACATTTATATGTTTTTTTTCATACTTTGTGTATGAATTCCAGAGTTATGGCCAAAACATGTTTTCTGAGGTTACAGCAACTTTTGAACTTCAACCACCAAATTCTAATCTCTTCAGTCTTGAGTCAAAGTGGATGTTTTTGACAAATTTGAGGAAATCCCCTCAAGGCCTTCTTGAGATATTGCAATAAAGGGAAGGTGATGGATGCAAGGTCACAATTGACCTTTGACTACCAAAAATTAATTGTTATTACTGGGTCCTAGTGGATGTTTGCCCAAATTTTAAACAAATTCCCTCCATGCGTTTACATCACATTCACAAAAATGGACAGACCAGGTGACAATGACCTAAACTTTTCACAAATAAAATATGTTCAATGTATTGTTGAGTCCAAGTGGACATTTGTGCCAAATTTGGAAAAAAAAAAACAACCCCAAAATCCCTCAATGTTCTCAACTGCATTCTGTTGAATGCCATATCTCCAGAATAAACACTTCTGAAATGGAATTGCACCGATGAACATGCTCCAGTTTAGCTCCTAATGTTCTACAGTTATAATATTGAGACACAGTGTCACTAACTGTAATTAAGCAGTCAGGTTCAAACCCATACTATCACAAGACCTGGCAACATAGTACATGACCCATCTCACTGATTTCAACATTTAGAACAATTATCATTTAATAGTAATTTAATCAAAGCAGAATATAAAAAAAGTCACTTTTTTTTTTTACCACTCCAAAGGCTGGCCATGGGTTTTACCTACTCAGTGTAACTTATTTTCAGAATTAAAAGTTTAGGGGAAAAAGGGATTTAGACCAATGTCAAGATTCAGTGGGTAACTATAGACAGTGAAAGGTGTGGTCATTCATTAGCAGCATGATCCATTGTGAAAGTCAAAAGTAAAAATGAATTGAGGACTTTTTAATGGTGAAGAGGCAGTCATGTCTTAAGTCATTTCTTCTTTGTGAAAGTCCACAGTTTAAAGGAAAACGCAGGTGGACAATGGAGCTGTCTTATGCTGTAGTCTTACTCTAATCCACCTGTTGAGACTTGGGGCCTGCGTCTTTTGTCCAGGGGCCTTCAGATAAATCTCCAGCTTGCGTTCACAAATGCTCGATCCAAATCTTGCCCTAATAGCTTTGTGTGTTTTGCAGCTGTTTCTTGGCTTGCCAGAGAAAAGTAGTTGCTGCTAATGTTACTTGAGGGGGCTCAAAAATACAGCGAAACGTTTCACTTCTGTCATGTCGGACTGAGCTTCAAAAGAAACGGGGGCCGGTTGAGTGTGACTCGGCAGTGCCAGACGCCACAAGGACTTCGCCTGAACTTGTCAAAATCACAGACCAGGCTCATTTATCATTTCGCTCATAATGTTACTCCCGCAATCCAGACCTCTCATTAAGTTTCCATTATAAGGCCAAGTTGACTCTGAGTCTGTAAAATCCTCTCAGCATCACTCACTACTCTCCACTGACTCTTTAAAAACATGAAGAGGAAACTAACATATATTGCAATGTCACCATTTATTTCACTCCACTACAAAAGTATATAATTATTTGAACTATAATACAATCTCCACATATACATAATGTACAGTTTAAAGAGAAACAGAGGATATGATACAAGTAGTTTACAGTGTGCACTGTCCATTCGTATAAGACATATCAGACATATGAATATGCAGGTTCTCTGTTTTTGAAATGTTTTGTTGGTGCAAATTTTTTAAAATGTGATTTCTCATTAGGTTACAGTATATTTGATAGACTAAATATAATACTGATATGAAAATGGAGTAAAATTCAAAATGAGAGTACATTTTAACAATTAAAACCCGTGGGCCCCTTTTTTTTTTTTTTTTTAAGATATAGCCGCATAATTTTGATTTTTTTTTTCTGTAGCACTTAATGCCTGTAAATGGTCTAAACAAACAAAATTTGCCAGTTAGAAACTCTAAATATCAATATAAATATCGGTCCACTGGCCCGGGAGACCATCTCTACTACTAGATTAACAGTTTTTAGCTTAGCACTTGGGCTGGGAGTTAAAAATTGATACAGCATGGCATCACAATATTTTTGCATGGCGATATTATATTGATTAGCAGATGCTAAGGTATAATTTTTTTATTATGTAAATGATAATTTTATAAATTAAATTGTTGGTAGCCTATTAGAATAATATAAATAGCTTTTTCAGTCCACTAGATATATTTTGCTGCGAAAAAGAAATATTGAAGTGGGATGGAAAGACTGAAACTTGTTGAAGTTTTCCTTTGTTTGCAGTTGAAACAGGGTATTATATTGCAACATATCGCAATATATGTTGTCAGAATACTCATGCATACACACACATCACAAGACATTTAAAATAAGTTATATTGTATCTTGACTTGATAGTATTGTGATAATATCATATCGCGGGGCCTCTGGTGATTCCCACCCCTAGTGCCACTTATCCCAATCGGTAACCTGATCAGGCAGTGGAAGTGCGGACTTGTGTTTGGGTAAAGAAAAAAAAATGATATTTTGGAGGTTGTGAAAAAAGAGAGTCTAGCTATAGTGTGTAAGGAAAAAAAATAAACTAGTTTTGTACAACTGGGCATTATAAAACACATTATTGAAAATATGGATTACATTCATCAATCCAACCAGAATGTCCTAGCAAGTGTTTGTTTTTTAAATAATTTCCTGTAAACACTGGCAGTAAAACTAACAGAGGTAGCAACTGCACATTTACAAGTAATAACAACAATGTAAAATCAGATTGGTACTGTTACCTAAGTATGATAACTGCATTTCCATTCAGAGTGAGATGGGCCACTATGCAAAGTAACATGTCTGACCAGTCTGCTCTTGTTTTGTATTATTATTATATTATTATTTGTATTTCATTCAAACGCGGATGACATTATTGGAAAGTTTTACGGAAAACTGGGACAGTAGTTACTTTCAGTCTCACATCTCTACCATCCATCCTAGTATTGCTTCATATTTTCATGCTATATCTGTAAAGCACATTTCTTTATGTCACAAAAGAAGCTAGCAAAAAAATTACAGCTTTGTTTTTTAAATTTATAAAGATTTAAAAGTTCATACAAGAAGTTGCCATCTGACCAAATTTTTCTGCATCCTCCAAACAAAGGAACAATTTGGTAAATCCTATGGTAGAAACAGAGCGTAGGGAGTGTGCAGCTGTGAAAACATATAGATCTAGTTTTTAGGGAGCGTAGCTTAACGGTTTAGAAGACAAAGAAAAGATGAGTATGACATGTATAAAAGGTCCCAGGACAAATTCAACCAGAACACTACAATCATGTAACATAGGACTCCCCATATCATTTCTGCATGCAAAACCTAATTTTCACCCTGTGATCAGCCAGTTTAATGTGACAGAGAATATTGAATCACTGTTGTGTAGTTTTTCCAATAGCAGTACAGCAGTGCAAATATTTATAACAATCCTGCTTATTGTGCCAATCAAACTGCACGTTCTGTGTGCAGCAGTGCCTCAGTCCAAAGTCCTCACAGCTAGTTAAAATAAGACGTGAGGCAATGGCAACAAATTAAGTTTGAAATATTTACAGCTTCTGATGAACTCATCCAGCATTAGAAATAACTATCTAGTCCTGTCACCTGTGCACTGGCTCATTCCACAAAGGCACCATTACAGAAAAGGGCTAAACGATGGGGTAAGGTTACTGTGCAGAGCAGGAAGATATTTATTCATTTATTTATCCGTCAGTCACAGCAGATCTTAGTCAGACCTTCAGGCCATCAAATGTAGCTTTTATATAGCAATGCATGACTGATGGTGTCTGATATGTTTGGGTCTATCTCCTTGTCTGACAAAATCCCTAAAAGTGCAGTGTTTGGTCCCATTCCTCATCATCTCCAGAAAAAAATGGTCTTACCATTATTCTGAAGGAGACATTGTTCATCCCTAAATCTTCAGTGCATTTCCAGGAACGTTTTTTTTCTCTGTAGACTTTGTTTCTCACTTCAGGTTCTAGAGGAGAAATTGATTCCAGTCACCATCTTCTGGATCTTCTCTTCATTCTTCAGTATGTTGGACTTTACAGCGCAAATCTTGTCCTGCTGGTCCTTGATCAGCTGCTCCAGCTCTGCTAGTTCTGACTTGAGAGGCTCCACCGCCCTGTCTGTCGCTCTACAGCATATACAAGCATTCACACACACATGCACACACACATACGAAAACACACAAGGGATGATTAATTGATAGCATGCCATAATATACAAACAGGTTGAGGTATTGTCCATAGTGACCAGCAAATATAATAATGAGAGACGTTGCTCAGAGTTGCTTATCACTGTCAAGAGGGGTTTCAAGAGGAGTTGTATGCCTCTGTAGGCCAATCAAGTTGCAGTTAACATCCATGTCTCACCAGATCATTTATTGCCATGATAGTTGACAGTCCTACAAATATGGACACTGCTGCATACATGATAAATATTCTGAAACCTGGATGCTTTAAACACATCTTTGACCGCACAGCACAGACGCTTCATTTAATCAGCAAGGTTTTAAAGTAAGTGTCACCAGTTCAGTATCTGACCAAATGTCACCACTTCTGCACTACCACCTTCATACAGGTAGTAGTGCATTTTGATAAATATTTGTACCTGACAGAATGACCCAATACACATTTTACTGCATTCGTACAGAAGTACTCTACTCTGATAGATATCTGTACCTGACAGAATGACCTGTGCCACTTTAACAAAAAGTGCTCCATACTGATAGATATTGTACCTGATAGAAGTTGAGGAGATTCCCTCAAGGCCTTTTGAGATATCCCTCATAAGAATGACATGGACACAAAGTTACATTCACCTTGACTTTTGACCACCAAAATCAAATAATTTCATCTTTGAGTCCAAGTGGACGCTTGTGCCAAATTTAGAGATTTCCTCATGGTGTTCTTGAGACATCACAATTAGAAGAATGGGACAAACCGGGTGACAATGACAAAGACCTTTCACAACCAAAATCTATACAATTCATACTCGAGTCCAACTGGATGTTTGTGCCAAATTTGAAGATTTTCTGTCATGGCGTTCTTATTGAGATAGCCTGCTCACAAGAGTGGTACAGATGTAAGCAAGCAATGAATACCAAGTACTGGATTCAATAAATGAAACAGAGAGACAGCACCTTGCATGAGACAGTGATCTGTATTTCTACAATGCAAATAAAATTTTATGTGTGTTGCAGATGTGCAGACCTCACCTCTGCTCCTGCAGCAATGCCTGTGCGTGCTCTTTGTTCTCCCGCCGCCAGGTGTGCAGTTCAGCCTGCATGGCGTCCATGTCCTCCTGTATGTAGTCCATGATCTTACCCAAAGGCAGGGTGCTGCGGCACACCGTCTGGATGGACGAGCGGAGCCGCTCTATCTCCCGTGTCACGAGGTCCCGCTCTTTCTTACGTGCTGCTTCAGACACTATATTCTGTAAGTGGAGGTAGTGAATATAACGACTGAGTCAAATTGCAAAGAATATGAACATCACATAAAATTCGAGGAGCGTACATGTCGGTATTTGAGGAAGGAATAATTAAATTTCATAATCAGGTTTATCTACATCAAAATATTTTTTTCATTTCATCTGCATAATTTAAACTTAAAGCTGTGTGTACATAGTGTGTCCCTAGACCAAAACATAATAAACCCTCTTTAGGAATTCCACCTTTGCCAACAAAGTCTCAAATGCCCAGAACCAGAGCAAGGCTGCATTTAGTGGTTTAGGATTTCAAGGCTAAAAATGTTAGGCAGGATTTCTACCAACCTAGCTGTATATATAAAGATCAAACGTGCGGCTGAATTGTGTTGGCCAAAGTTGGGGGACTGGTTGATGAAGGCTTCCAGTGTATGGTGTGTGGTTGAGGGGAGGGGGTTCACCATATCCAAATTACACTCAGTCCCTCGATGGCGAAGAGGAGGGGAAGGTATCAGGGAAGGACCTCCCTTGGCAGGGAGCAAATCCAAGGATGTTTGCTCAGCTGGGCTTCGCAAGGCCTCGGAGTGTGTGTGTGTGTGTGTGTGTGTGTGTGGGTGTGTGTGTGTGTGTGTGTGTGTGTGTGTGTGTGTGTGAGGCTAAAGCACTCAGTATTGCAATCCTAAAGCCACACACACACACACACACACACACACACACACACCAAGCATACAGTGGACACACAGCCCCTCGGCACTCTGGGTCTTTAAGTCGTGTTTATTTTAGTAACAGGCTGTGGCAGTGGGGTTATTTTACTACAGTATTGAGTAACAACTACTACACTTATGCCTCCTTTCAAGTTCAACTCTTGGCCCAACTTATATTATTTGGCTTCACAGATGGGAGCACCTGCCTTCATGAGGCAGCAGACGTATTTGCGATAGTGTGTAAACTAAATGACAGCTTCCTCTTCAAAACACACAATCTGTCACATATTGCTTGGCATAGCCGGCACACGTAGCGTTTGCCTTATCAAGCCGCCTCTTAAAACAAACCAAACAGCTCAGTAATTACAATCTGAAAAGGCAGCTTGACTAGACAAGACCACACTGCAGGAATGACATCAAACGTCACTGTTTGCCATCATGTCTTTACAGGAAGCACGTACAAATTTCTGACAACCTCACTCTTTGTTACCTATTTGTGGTGGCTCGAGAGTGTGAGGGTTGAAACGCCTCGGCCCAGCAGTCCCCTGACAAGGTGGGTGGCTTTCCACTGGGCGCTGTGAACCATGCAGCTAGACAAACACTCTACGGCTCATTCGGCCTGCCTGGCTGCGGTTTGGTCTGCGCGGCCCAGACAGGACCCATGGCTTCGTTCTATTTGCCGCCCCCTTGCTACTTCGCCCCCCTCCCCAACCCCCTTCTCTTTCTCTGTTGGAAAATAAAAAACTTGGCGTGAAAACATGACCCCTGGTTCGTGTGCACTCTGTCCAGGTGGATATAAATCACAGCTTTATGGAGGTCTATGTCGGGGTCTACGAGACCTGTGTGCTCCTAGTTTTCCTTTTTCTCACCCAGATCACAGAACAATATTTAGATGTGGTGACCGCAGAGGAGTAGGAGGTGAGAGAGAAGGAAGGGGTGGAGACAGGGAAGGTTTTCCCATTATCTCAGATGGTGATGAAAGCCTCAGGCAATGGAGAAGACACAGTCTCTGGATGGCGTTAGAAAGGGCAGGTGGACTAAGGGGAGGTAGTTGGCTCTGAAGTGTTTTAAATAGTGCAGTCTCTTAGACTGAGACATCTCTACCTTGTGGAAATTGTCTTTTAAATTAGCATTACATTGTTGGATGGAGTTGAAATCTTTCATTTTAACTGTAAACTCTCGACTTAAGTCTCCATCAAAACAGTGCCAGCAGAATTAAATTACTATAGCCTTAGCATAACACTGCAATGTGAAATTTACATCACGTGCATTTCAGCCTTTAGCCATATCAGCCTAATTAGCCAATGCGTGCAAATATGTGATTTATGGAGTGCTTATAGGGATTTTCTGAGGCAAGAGGAAGACATTCTTCAGTCTCCTTTGACAAGAAAAACTGCGTGCATGGGTAGAACCTGTCAGCAGTGGAGCAACCTCCAGGGTATCATTAACTAGGAAAGCAATCATTTAGAAGCTGGTTGACAACAAGAGATTGGCTTCCATCATAAGCAGAGGAGCTTCGTCATTCATTAATCTGCTTCACTTTGGTCAAAACAGGATGATGAGAGAAAAATGTGCAAACCCTTTCATAAGAGCCGGTTTACCCACAATCAAGTTCAGTCAGTTTAAACTCAGTTGATAATGGGTACAGTATGTTGTGGCACTGTAAGCTGCTAAAGTCGTCTCTAGGAAATCATTTGAACACCTCTTTCCAGGGTTTCCAAACATTTTCATCGACAAAATTTCGAGACTTTTCCATGACTTTTCAAAAACCCATAATATTATTTTTCTTGTCCCAAATGCCCATAACCGTAATTTCAATTAGCTGGCACACATGGGAGAGACAATACACAGGGAGAAAATGAATAAACATACGTGATTGTAAACAAACATCACACATCAACGCATATAAGAACTAAGTTATGTGAACCACTTAAGAAAATAAATTTGCCATTATTACATTACATTAAAGATTATCTATGGAAGATCACTGTAAAATTTTCATTTCACACAACAAAATCTCATGACTTTTTCAAAACTTTCAATGATTTTCCATGACTTTCCAAGGCCTGCAAAATGTGATTGTGAAATTCCATGACCTTTCCAGATTTTCCAAATCTGTGGGAACCCATGTCTTTTTTTTTACAACAAACAAATAAGAAACTAAAATTCAATTAAACTAAAACTAATTCAGTATCTGGACAAATTTCTCTTTCTCTCTACATGCTACCACTTCATTATTTTGTCCTATTAGGCAATTGTGTGAAGTGACATAATTAGGATATGAATTTTTGACTTATGGTCAAAACCATTTTTTGTAAGGTCACAGTGGCCTTGCCCTTTGATCACCAAATTCTTATTAGTTCGTTGTTAAGTCTAAGTGAACGCTGGTGTCGAATTTGATAAATTCTCTCAAGAGTTTGTTAAGATACCATTTTTAGGAGAATGAAACAGGTACAAGGTCACAGTGACCTTAACCTTTGACCACCAAAATCTAATCAGTTCATCTTTGAGTCCAAGTGGACATTTGTGCCAAATTTGAATTAATTCCCTCGAGGAATTCTTAAGATATCACAAGAATGAGACAGTGACCATATATACAAACCCTTACCCTTTCATGATATATGAATTTTTAAATTATGGCCAAAAACATTTCTTGTGAGGTCATGGTAAACTTGAATTTTGACCTATTAAATTCTAATCAACTCATTGTTAAGTCCAAGTGGACGTTTGTGCCAAATTGATGAAATTCTCTCGAGGTGTTCTAGAGATACTGTATCTTGTTCACAAGAATGAGACAAATACATTGTGACAGTGACCTTGACCTTTGATCAACAAATTCTACCTAAGTTCATCAGGAACTCCTGAGACATCTCATTCGTGAGAATGGGATGGACGGACAACCCGAAAACATAATACCTCCGGCCAAAGCAGAGTCATAAAAAAGGAATTGTTAAAGGACAAATGGATGATTTAAGACCACATGCAACAACTTTAGTGTTTTTGGAAACAGTCCTATTGGCTACTGGTGACCATCTGAAGATACTGATGTGCATCCTAATGGTTTGAGCACACTGTGTTCCTGTAGAAGACCTGAGAGGTGAGCCAGGGAGCGAAGCATAGAATGAGAATTGGCTCTGCCTGTTGTTTATAGGTTTCCTCACCAATTTTTTTTTCATAGAAGGCCATTCACAAGTCTAGCTAGATCATAAAAATAGCTTGGAGTCAGTGAGGTGAGGAGAAAAGCTTACGGCCACTGACGTTACAGGATGTTGTTGCAGGGTCACTGTAGCCCCTTGGGAAGACAACTGAGATCACGACCCTGGGCTACGGGGCGAACTGAGACGAAACTTCCAACGGGACTGCTGCAGTGACTGACAATGGAAACTGTATTTAAAAAAGGTGGCTGATCATTTAAACATTCCCATGGAGAGAAGAAGCTGTTTTGAAGGGTTGGATGATACGACTTCTGATCATGCCAGTGCTGTCGAAGTTTAGGCCTTCAGGTAGGTACTCCTCAAAAACCTGACCAAATTCCTCCCAACAAGTCAATATGACCTCTACAAAAGTAATATGACTAATGGAATGCCACAGGGCCATTTCCTTGTGTTTCCACAAAAAACGCTGGATGTTTATAAAGACACAGAGGTCTGCAGAGAGGAGTATTTATTTTCTTGACAATTCTGCAGAGAGTATTCTGGCCCTTCTCCTCCGTGACTCTCACTCAACAGCCATCCATTTGTATGCCACAGGGTTTATTTATACATCACAAACCTTCATCAAGGCTAATTTGATGGGGGTAAAGAAATGGGGGGAAAGAGTACACAAAAAATTCTTATGAAAACGCAGCTGCTGCAAGGGGCAGATTCTGTCTAAATAAAAAGAGAACTATCTTGGAATAATATACAATACTGCCGAGGGGTCATAAGGAAGGGCATCCCCATAAATATACAGCAAATTCTTAAGTCACACACACTGTGGCGGGACATGGCAAAATACAATCATTTGACTGTTTTGGAATTCCCTTTATTTACATCAGAACAGCAATGGGGCAGCTCGGCACTGGCATTAACAATAGCAAAATTAAATTCAAAAATGACTAAGAACATAAATAACAATGCGGGTAATATCACATAGACTGGATTTTCATAAAATATACAAAATGGCCCAAGATTTTTTAGCTAAACGTGATCTTAAATCAGAGTTTGTGACTCATTCAGATGCAGCGTTTTGATGAACATTGGCATTTAAGAATAGCAGGGGCTGAAATTTCAAACCCGTCATACCACATAGAATGAGGAAGCTGAATATTTACATTTTTGTCCCTGCGTGTTTTAGCGTGATTACTAAAAAAAAAGGACCCCATTAAGCTGACCTCTCCACCCTTTCATGTCAGGAAGGAAGTCATTATAGTTCTTTATACAGCTGACGAGGCAAGGCCAATAATCATGGAGAGGACTGAACAGCTCTTATGTGCAGACATACCTGTTAAAAGCTGCCAGTGCAGACCATACAGGATGCTCCGAAATGGAGGTTCGGAACCCCTGAAAACTGAGGAGGCTCCATTAAGAAAATTAGGATAAACTCTACAAGGCTATGCTCATGTTACAAAAAGAGCACTGCAATTTCGGATGTTTCGCCTCTGTTTTTGGTTTGCATTTTTTTGAGGTGGGTAAAGATATGTAGAAACGCCACCTTACACATGCATAGTTGGTTAAATGCTGTCCCTACAAACTCCTGTCAAGTTATTTCAGCTTACTTGGTGACTAAGCTGAGACAACTTCAGGTGTGAATTACGAGGGCCGACGTCTGAGGCCGCAGTTAGGAGGGGATAGATCGGGGGCCTTTATGCATGAGTGACTGTCCAAAACAGTGCATCCATCAGAGTCAGGGTGGTCAGCAAGGGGAGCGTATGCTTCACTGAAGAGGACCACCCAAAGCAGACAGTGTACGCCACCTCACACCATGGACTACAGACCAAACTGTAAGCTTCACACTGATTCACACTCCAAATAATGATGAAAGACAGCTCTCTCTTTCTGGCTGATAAAAAAGCTGACAGAGGGGGAATGCATAAGTAACGGCAATAATGTGTCACCTTGAAGAAAGCCGGTTTATCGTGTCTTATATAAAGTCTAATTCAAAGAGAAGATGAGAAGAAAGAAGAGAAGTGCATTGGAGTTTTAATAGATTTGTAGAAAAAGACTGCAGTGTTAACAAACCTCAGACTGGTTGTGCATTGTCTGTTTTCTGGAATAACACTGTGTGAACAATCAGAACAAGATTGCTCTACAAGATAGTCCCTATGATGGCAGATAACCTCAAACAGAACAGAAAAGTCTGTAATCAAAATAAAATAAGCATACCTAAGATATTGAGCAACCCCAGAAAACAAGCTCAATTTTCTCCAGACATCTTGATGTGTGTATCAATTGTGTGTGGTCTGTTAGAGGCAGAACCTCTGGTTATTAGCCCCTCAGCCTCACTGAAGGGGAACATTTTTGTGGTTACAAGGCGGTGCAATTACACCTCTCCACTCCATTTGTTTATATCTTTCTTTTGATAATAACCAGTGTTGCACTGGGCCTTTCACTGCAGTTGAGAAATTTGCCCCGGAGAGCAAACCTTCCAGGAAGAATGGCCAAACTGATGGAGAGGTTTAACATGAGCTCTGACGAGTACAAGCAGACAGACAAATACTAGGCTGTTGCTGCACTCTAGTGGAGAAATAAAAGAACTACCACTATTAGTGTACATACCTGTTCTTTAGATTTGGGGGAGGATGGGGACAATTCATAGTCTTTCTTGGTCTCAAGGATCTTTTTCACAAGGCCACCTATAATGAGAGAAACAATGAGGTAGTAAAAGATCTGCTTCCTGCAGGCAACAGGTATGTTAAAGGCACACTTAACTCCACAAATGACCATTTGTACATCAGTTATTCACCCCTTGTTACAATGAATTCGTAAAGAGAACTTTGGGGTTTTTTTGCATGCCTCCATGGAGAATGAAGAATCCAAAAATAAAGAAAAGTCTAGATGAATTGAAGTCATAGGGGGCTGCATTTAAAACTATATCAAAACATTTGTTTACAAATTCACACAACTCCTGCAGCATAACCCAATTTTTATTCATCCAGTCATATGCTCGATACTTTCCAAACAGACAGCCCTTTTCGACAGGGAACTGAACAAAAAGTTAACTTATCTACAGTCTTTTCAAAACTAGACTCCATTGACAAAAACAGTAATTTGACCTCTGTCAACATGGGAGCTGCAGGTCTACCGCTGCTTGTTAGTTTGTGTTATTGTGTGAATTTGTTGAATCCAAACTAACCCTTTAAAACACCCCTAACACAATAAACTAAATGATCAAGACAGTAGTAGACCAGCAACTCCTGTGTTCAGAAAGGTAAAATTAGTGTTTTTGTCGATGGATTTTGGCTTTTAAGAGAGCGTAGTTGCACTTTCAGTTCAGTTCCCTGTCTGGGAGGTACTGAGCACATAAATGAATAAATGAGACTTGGATTATACTAAACAAATAGTGTCAGAGTTTTCCATCAGTTGTTTTGATATAGATTTACAATTACAACTGCCATTTATTGAGACTTCTCCAATTTTTTATTCTTTGCTCACTGGAGGCGTGCAAGAAAAATCATTTTCCCAAATTCAATCGAACGTGGGTGATTCATTGATATAAAAATGGTAATTTGAGGGTAATGTATTCTTCTAATTAAACATGAAGAAAATCAGGAGCATTATTTCTCCTTCCAAAATGAGAAATAAGGAAGATCTATTGAGAGAGAAAAAAACACAACAAATGTGTCTATGTACCATGTTTGTCTTCGTTGTTGAGATCTTGTGACGGCACCTGTGATTAAAAAAAAAAAACAGTACTTAACTATGCAGTGTTTTTCCATTTGAACACCTCATTGTTAAAGTCACTTACTACCTCCATCTCAGGAGCATCTGAGGGGGGAGGGACCGCCTCCTCCACGAGAAATTGCTCATCTTCATCCTCCTCGTCCTCAGATAGTCTCTTTCCATCCATGATGACTGGAGCTGAGGGCTTGGCACTGGACAGCCTGGAAGACGGACAAAGAGCTTGACTCATTTCTGACTGAAAAATTAGATAACTTATAAGGTGCGACACATGCCATCACACTTTTATCTAATGCAACTGTTGACTGGTCTGACTTGTTCCACAGACTTAATAATTACACAGCTACAGACACTATCTTCATTTACTTTGTTTACTTGCATTTTATTGACTATTGTAAGTAGTGATTTTTTCCCACTGGCAGGGATGAGACTTGTGTGCACACTAACAGCCACAACACACGGGGCACAGCTGCTGCGCCACACATCTGCAGGAGCATGCCCGCACCAGAGCGCATTCATTTTAATCAATTGAAGCTGCTACACTAACCATGGAAGTCACGCTTGACCCCGTGGACACCACGCTGCTCAATGTTAATTTTATGCAGATGGTCTATTTTTTTTCTCCATGCGCAGCTCTGCTGTCTTCCAACAGGTGAAAATTGCATAGAACTCAGTAAAAATTAGTACAAGCTGTTTAAAAATAATAAAAATAAAATTCCTCATTGTACCGGAGGACATGCAATGCAGCAGAGCAACGTTGTATTTTAACATTTCCAATAAATGTAGAATAGGTTTCCAAAACCTGCACAACTAAATGCATAATCATTAGTTAAAACTCAATGCACACACAATGAAGGTGGCATCAACCACACGTTGCAAAGACATTGTCTGCATAGCACAAACAAAAACACGCTCTGCTCTGCCTAAGTGATGTCCCTGCCCCAAGCATTTTTGGCTACCAAAATTTATACACATAGAGAAGGAGGAGGATTCTCTCAGGCCACTATAAATCACATCAATGACACTGAATATGTGGTGAGGTCACCTCTCAGCTGGGGTCATGTCAGAATAACTTTCTTGTTTCTTGACTCTGGGAGGTGCTGGGCGAGCACTGCTGGGCCGTGGTATTCGCCTGTTGCTGCTAGATTGAAAGGAACACACACAGTACTGAAGTAAGCTGCTGAACTTACCATTTTGGAGCTAAAATACTTGCATTCATACAAGTAATTATTATTTTGTTTCACAAGCCAAGTTTTTGTTTCCTTGACATCTTTTACATGCCAAATCCTCTGTTAACATCTCTCTGTGATTTGCCAAATGTCTACTTTGTGACAGCATCCAGATCGCAGGATGATAATTGTTGATTGGAACAACAAACATGGAACAGAACATTTGTAATTATTCAAATGAAAAGGCAAAAATTCAACTGTGTAATCTGCTGAGGCTGATCTTGAATCGGGCCTGGGAACAAACACAGGTTTCAAAAACAAAACTTACCTAGATTTTAAATAAATAAAGCAGTGCAATAACATTCTTGATACACTCATAATTCTCACATAACTTTTTATTTGTTTACTGTTTATGATTTTTGCAAGTAAAATGTAATGTTTAGCTGGTGTTTTGCAAAATGAGTCAAGGTTCAGAGTTGACTGTACAGACCTGGAGGCCATGTCAGATGGCGCCGAGGAGCCTGCAGTGTCTCCATTTTCCAGCGGGGCAGGTCTCTGAGCCAACAGAGCATCTCCGTCTGTGAAAGTACAGCAATGACTTGTTGTTAGCTCAGTTTATCAAGGATAAGGCATGTCATTGATGGATTCTGACAAGTAAGCAGTACACACCTTTATAATAAGTACATACCGGTGTCCTCCTTTCAGCTATATGATTCCACTCTAACAACGTTAGTTTTTAAACAATGTAACACAAATAAATCCAGCCATGTGCGTTCAGCCGGAGCCTCCTTGCATTTACTTCTAACCCATGCTGACTGTTAAGTGCTCCTTCTAAAATTCGACAAATTCCTTCATGTACTTTTAAAAATTACCAGGATACTTAGGACTTAAGGCGAAGACAGAAATAGATTTTATCCTTTTGGACTTAAATTTTTCTATAATGTTAAACTTTTTCTTTAGTTCTGCTAATATCTTTTATCTTTTCCCCATTACTTCTACAGTATCTAATTGCATTCACCTGCTTGTAAAAGGAGAGGGGATGTCTTTTGTTTTACATTTCCTGAGATTTTAACCTTTATTCCTTCTGCGCTGAGGTTTTTTGGAAGATTTTCCTTATCTTCTAGAAGAGTTTTGGCAGGGTCAGGAATCGTTGCCACTGGAAGCCTTTGAAGGCCTTGACAGTCATTGTAACCGATGTTGGCCTTTCAAAAATAAACTTGACTGACTTGCTAAGATACTTTAACAATGAATTTCATTGCCCTTAATCGCTGAGTGTGTCGCTGAGTCGCTCCCAACCCAAAGGGAAAATCTGACATGTTTGGGAAGACAATTATTTGCTGTTCTTGAGTCAGATCAGAAGATCAGTAGTTTCATGTCTTGTGCTTTCAGTACGGAGGCATAAGTTGCTCCATACTCTTTCTCCATTATAGAAACCTACCACTGCAATTCTCTAAATGCATTTTAGATCAAGTGCTTCAACTCTCCTGTTATGCTGACACAATTTCACCATGGAAAATTCTTGTGTGAATCTAACAACCTTTATACTCTATTTTTGCATGCAACTGAACAAGAGAGATGAGATGGAGAACACTTACCTCCCTCACTGTCAGATTCATCTGTTGGAGAACAGAAAACGACAAGCATTATTTCCCTTCTAATACAGCTATTAAAATCATTATGGAGCAATGTAGCACACATGTATTAAGTATGAAAAACAAATGAACAAGTGGGCTGTGTATCTTTGTAATATTTTTAGGAAAATGTTTTTGGAAAACTTTTTTTTAATGTCATTTCAATGAATCTTTTGTTTCTGCCAACAGTAATCCTGATGAGTCACTGCTACCTCCCACCAAGGGAAACTAGTCAGTGATTCTATTAGACGTGTGCAGATAGAAAGCCGTCAACTATAAAACCATCCTGGACATACTAAAAAGCCCTTCTGTCAATGATTAAAGTGCATTTATTTTAGACATCTGTATTAACTATGTAAGATATGCCTCATTGGTGTAGGTGATTAAAATAGCATGCTGGAGAACAAAGACTTACCCTGACCTCCAATTTTGGGTCTCCGCCTCTGCCCTTTGGCAGATGAAGGCCGAGGTATTCTAGCTGGACTATCAGGCTGTGAGAGGAGCAAAGACAAAAAGGAGACACGATTTTAGAACAGTCAGTCAGTCATTTTCTGTAACCGCTTGTCCTCGTAAGGGTCGCGGGGGGGGCTGGAGCCAATCCCAGCTGTCATCGGGCGGAAGGCGGGGTACACCCTGGACAGTTCGCCAGACTATCGCAAGGCCGACACATATAGACGAACAACCATACACACCCACAGTCACACCTAAGAGCAATTTAGAGTCATCAATTAACCTGAGCTGCATGTCTTTGGACTGTGGGAGGAAGCCGGAGACCCCGGAGAGAACCCACGCGGACACAGGGAGAACATGCAAACTCCGCACAGAAGGGCCCCCAACCGGGATTTGAACCAGGGACCCTCTTGCTGTGAGGCAACAGTGCTAACCACAAAGAAGCCCTGTCATGCATCTTTCTAAATTGTGCTTAACATTCATCATAGTTTATTATTTTCTCTGGTAAGCGTGAGGTACACTGGTACAGTGCTCTGATGCACAAATAAACATTAAAAATTCTAAACATAAACATAAAAATTATCCTTTAAACCAGGCATGTCAAACTGGTCCACAGGGGGGCCGGTGTGGCTGCAGGTTTTTGTGCCAACCAACCAAGAGCACACAGTTTGACCAATCAACTGTCTGAAGACGGAGATCAGTTGATTAAATGAGTCAAGTCTGGTGTGCTGCTACTTGGTTGGAAACAAAACCTGCAGCCACACCGGCCCCCCTGTGGACCAGTTTGACATGCCTGCTTTAAACTATGCATTCAGAGACACCGCATCTTGCAAAATACTGACAATAAAAGTTATAAAGCAAGAAGAAGGAAGTGGGGTTGTAGGTTCAACATACAGCACTGTAACGGATTATATTAGGTAGCAAACAGGTAACAAAAGCTGCATCGAAACAGAAAAAAATGGGGAATACTCTCTTAAAGGGACAGAGGCATTCGAAAAGACAGCGAAAAGGCCCAAGAGACTGAGGGGACAGTTTTCTATTTTATTTTATTTTATTTTGTAAAATGAAAAAAAAGCAAAAAACATTCAGAAACAGCTTTGGATGCAGGGATTTGTTTCTTAATGTATTGCAGAGCTATTTAATTGCCTTGCATATTTATTTGGATTGATTTAAATAACTTTTAGAAGAAAGATCATACTACAATACAAAAACATGGGAATTTAATGAGGAGAGGTAAGAATCCTCTTTAAAATAGCAACAAAGCAAAGCTGATAATGGAGGAAACTGTGAATCAGTTCATACCTGGTTCTCAACTGCTTCTGCAGGCTGCACGGGCAAAGAACACAGTATTACATCATGCACTAAACAAATAATCACATTTATAAATTGTCGAGATAATTATATACTGCACTCCAAATTAGCGCGAAATAAAGTAGTCTGCCACCTCAAGCCCATTGCATTAGCCACTACATTCTAAGACTAAAATGCAGTATGCTGTAGCTCTAATTTGCTACTGATTGATTCTACAGGGTTCAATACCTCATCTTCATCTGGTTTTGATTCCTTGCAAGAATAAAAAGCACACAAAATAGATAATACACTAGATTTTTTTTTTTTTACAAGGTGCAAAACATATCAAGTTTAACCTAGCACATAAAATCTGTGACCAACTCTATATTTCTGTAGCTGGACGTGGCCACACCAATATTAAAGATGAGAAAATCAAACGGTCCCTGTGCAAGACATTATATCTTGTGACAGAGCTTACCGCTGGCACAGGTTTGGCTGTTTTGCTCGGCTCAGGGCTGGGTTTCTGCTCTGGTTCCTCTGACACTCTGACCTGTGCGCAAACCGAAAAAACACAACTTAAATAACTGCATTTGTTGCTAATATTTAAGCTTTAAGTGGTGTTAATGGGCATACCTTTCTATTGCTGCTCTCCCCACTTTTTTTCCTCTCTTCCCCCTCTTTGTGTCGCTCTCTGTCTTTCTCCCGCTCTTTGTCTCTGTCTCTTCGTTTTTCTTTGTCTCTTTCCCGGTCTCTGTGAGAATCCTTATCTCTCGTCTTTTCTCTGCCTTTGTCTCTCTCCTTGTCTTTTTCCCTTTCTCGATCCCTCTCTTTGTCTTTCTCCTTGTCCCTGTCTTTGACTCTTCCTTTGTCTTTGTCCTTGTCTCGCTCCTGGTCGCGGCTCTTGTCTTTGTCTCTGTCTTTGGCGTGCTGCTCCTGTTCGCTGCGGTGGTGTTTATCAGAGCGCTCCCTGTCCCGGTGGTGCTCCTTCTCCCCATCTCTGCGTCTGCTCTCCTGCTCTTTGGGCTGGTCTGGGTCCTTCTGGTCTCGGCTCCCACTGCGCTCAGTAATCTTTTTCTTCTCCTGGAGTAGTTTGTGTCAACACAGAGGGTGAGGATTTAATGGCAGCCAAGGATACATACTGGAGAACTAAGTATTTTATCAGCTCTAGCTAAATGTTAACACAAATGTTGACATTAGATTTAAAGCCCCCCTCGAGCCAGTCTTACCTCTTATCTAACAGTTAACATTCTTTAGAATAGTAACGAAACTGAAACTTCTATATCTTGGAAAACAACAATATGGCACGTAATAATAATTATTAACTCTATTTTTAGGCCACAAATGAAAAAAGAATTAGCACAACACGCCGACTCTCTCTCTCTCTCGCTCTCTTCTTTACCGCCTCCACCTGCTGCAGCCGTCAGTTGTCATGGTGGCCAGGTGCCGTTTGGCTGCTGCTGCACCGGGGATGGAGTGCATCTCAGGACAGGTAGATATGCTGGTGAGGTCAACTGTTTGCAATGGAGTTAATAGGAAGTTTTGGAAGTTCACTGTCTACCAAAATTGTCTGCTCTCGCCTCATCTCATGCAACTGATGCTTTTCTAACAGGACTTTTTGACTTTTTAACTGAAAGTTGTGCACTTTCCAGCAACTACACGTCTTAGAGGCCAGTGCTAGTGGACAGTGCATTGTTTTAAAACCTCCCAAAACTGCATTAAAGACTGTGGACCTCTGCAACATGTCTATCCATCCTGCGGTGCCTGAGGCCAAGAGATGAAGAGAACAAGTAGGAGAGACAGTCGGTGTATTGTGCTATTTCTGCCAGTAGGATATGGTGTAATTCACTGTGTTGATAGCACGCGTTCATCTTACATAGGCTACAAATGCAATTAGGAAAATAAACGAGACATTAAACTGAGGTGAAAGAAACTAAAAAATGAAATGAAGACCTCAGGTGGCAAATACAAAATGTTAAGGCTAAGCTAACTAAATATCTAAGTTAGCTAACGTTACTAAAACTGACAAACAGATCAACTAACAGACAGAAAAACGGACACAACTACACAGGGAGATACAACTAAGGCCATAATATTACAACTCTGGTTGAATACAAGATAAATCAGCTCAAAACGATGTTTATGAAGTTAGTGACAATGTATCTGCAGAAGCATGTAAGATAACATGTGACTGGCAGACTCTACAATAGTCATATGTCTCCTTCCCCTTTTAACAACCTTCTTCATTATTTGTCAAAAAAAATTAACACGCCACCTCTCTCTCTCACTTGCTCTCTTCTTTACTCGACATGATTCAGAAAAATATGCAATATCATAAAAAGGCCAAATACACCAGAGGGGAGGCTTCAATACCAAATGCAGGTTGGATCAGTGTGTATGTCCATGTTTTGCGTGGTCTGAGGACTCTGACCTCTCTATCCAGATGACGTTCACGTCCCTCCCTGTTTTCCTTGTCCTGGGATCTGGAGGTGCTGGCCTTGGTCTTTATGTCCACCTTTTCTCCTGCAAGCACTCGTTTCACTGCATCATCACTGGACATCTGTAAATCAAGTGCAGGAGAATCATTCAGTTTAATAAAGCAATAATATCAATGAGTAATGATAATTAGTGTTTGAGCATTTAACAAGGATGGTGGCATTTTTTCTAATATTGGACTGATGAGCAAGCATGTAGCATATCTGACCAGCTGCCCTGTCTGACTGACTTAGCTTTTACTTTTGCTGCTTTGAAGACATCTGGTTTGAAACTTGTAATACTCGGAAATATCTCTTACACAAGTGTAACCAGATGTCTTCAAAGCAGCAAAAGTAAAATGTTGCATAAGATCTGAGAGGAATACATACATTGTACATGACATGAAATCAAAATACTGTGTAAAGAACAACTATCCCTAAGGCACCAGCCTGTCTGTTTACACTCCATCTCCAGGGTTCAATTAAAATCCTTCAAAGTTTCTCCCCGAGGTAGCAAGACAATTTCCCCAAGAGTGCAATATTTTGATGTGAAAAATAACACACACTGAATATTCTTTTTATGTACTGCCATAACTGTATTGTTTCTCCAGAACAACACAGACAATATGATCAATGAATGAACTGGAGATATTGGAGAATTAGAAAGTGTGTGTGCATTTCCAATTTCCCTTTCTCAGTATGTGTTTGTGTAAGCTCCAAAGAACACAGACCTTGTTGATGCAGCACTTGGCAATGGCCTGCAGCAGCTCGTTGGTTTTCTCGGGCTCATGGCCGGCCACAATGCGTGCTGGCTTTGCCGCCAGGGGCTCCCCGCTCACCAGCATCACGACATCTATTGCTTTCTGGAGGAAAACTATCTTAGAGTCCTTATCCTAGGAAGAGAAAAGAGAGGCTATGAGGAACGGGAGAGATGTGGGATGGGGGGTGGGTGGGATGTGGTTATGAAAGAAAATGACAAATTCTACATCGTGTGCATAGTCTTGCATAGTTGACTCTGATTCCTCTCTTTTCTTGACCAGGCTATTCAAATAAACACATTACATTTTACTTTGCAATGTGTACAATTTGAAAATAATTTGCTACACATAATGTAGAAGTCTAAAAAATCTGATTTTATGGTGTAATGGTTAGCTTTCTGAACATAAAATCTAGCAATTCGGGGGCAAATCCTGAATCTGGAAGGTCCACTGAGTAACATTCTGGTTTGTGAGGCAGCGGGAAAGAGGAAATGGAGAACCTTAAGTTATAACAAGGACAAAATGAAGATCAAAAAAGTATCCTTCCCTTCTTTGATTTGATGATTGCATTTATGTACGCATGTAAATAAGATGGACCCTGTTCCAGACAAATGACCCAGCTAATCAGTGCTTCTGGTCTATCAGCCTGCTGCATCTGACAAGTCTGCCAGCTGTGTAACATAAGGACCTGAAGCTAATAGGAATGAGTACACAGTGTTATCCTGGTTGACCCGGCTAAACCAGGATAAAAGTGAAGTATTAGTTAAAGCTTCTTAGAAAGAGAAATTTGACACAGAATTGAATTCTCTGGGATTTAACCCCAGCCGACAAACATGAAACTTTGGTGTTATCTTTGATCTAGCTGGTCATGATGTTGCTATGCATGCATAACATTTTAAAGAGTACTAAATAGTCTGTCAACAAAGTACTTGTTTAAATATGTTTATTGTATGAAGAGGGAGCATCCCTCTGGTCCTCTGGCACCAGCATTTAAGTTTTTCTGAAGAACAGGAAAAAACGTTGTGGAGGGGGATTGTCCACATTCTTGCTGACCTTCTGGAGAAGATGGAAATTATAAATACAACAACCACATACTGACATTATTAAATTAGAGTTACACGCCTGCTGTAAGGCATCTAGTGTCTAACCTTTATCATGACCTAGCATCTTTCTATCCAGTATCGATGTGGGGTCAACTCTCAAACAGCAGACTTGAGTTCTGACACCTTGGCAGGCCCTCTTTGTCATGTCCTGCCAGATCCTCTCACTCAGTAAGTCACACAGACAGCGTGTAGAGTTACCCCCACACAGACGCCCTCAGACTGTCCCATGTAACGCACACGTGACCTCATACAAAAATAAGGCTGCTGCTTAGGATATAAATACATATTCTGTTACATTAACAGAGACACGTTAACATGAGGGGAGCACTGTCAATCGATGGATGGTGATATCAGTTTTGTGCAGCGGCAGGCCAGAGGTTACAGAGTGTGATCAACTTACCTTAACATTATCTGACTTCATTTCATTTTCTTCATAAAGGCCTTTCAAAAACCCTGTGGTTCTGATGATCTGAAAGTGGTGAGAAATAAAGGTTACACGCTAATTTGCTGGATAATATGCAATTTAAGCTCTCTCCTACTACCTAAACCATAATTAGGTTCTTTTATGAAAGTATCAGCTTTAAAGCAGCTCATCAGATGAAGGGAGTCACACATGCCGACACACTTGCTTTTAATCAAATATACATGAACCCACAGTGAAATATTAGACTACTCAACATGTGGAGAGTGGGAGATCTCAAATCTGTTAAGAAAAGTGAAACAGATTTTACTCTGCTTGACACCTTGTTTCAAAGGATTCTGTTCTGTGAAAAAAATATGTTAGTAATGACAACAAAGGACGCTGTATGTGAGAATAAGTCATTTCTTAAAATAAAGATCCAAGTAAATTTTGTTATACCATGAAATATTTCCATTGACGAATGGTATTAACCGATTAAAAAGCTCAGAACCAGTTATTATTATTTATTTGATGTAGCACTTACAATTTTGGTACCACATATATTTAATCTATGTTAACTCACCTAATATACTACCCAGATTTTTTGTCTTTGTAAATTGGTGATTATTTGAACTTCAAGTTTGCAGTCAATATCTGGTGACTGTTCAGGTACCAAAGCTGACCAAGTGATGATGTGTTGCCATTGCCAAATAAAATAACAACACAAGTTTTCGTTTTAACCTTCTTTGGGAACAAGATTGCAGATGCTTCTTTTTGTCAACAATCTACATTATATTTAAAAGTAACAAAAAAATCTAACTAACTGTATGTATGTTCAACATCTTCTGTTAGTATATAATTCTGAATGGCAGCTTTCCTCTTTATAAACTCCTCCAGTCTACAAGTGGTACATTACCTCTATGCTATACAGCAAGTAGAAGAAAACAAATGCTTGATTAGTAGCTGGCCCCAGTGTGTACCTAAACAGAGATTAACAGATGCTGTGGCTTTCTGAACAGATACAAACTGCCAAGTACTTAGACATTACAGACAGTACACAATTGACTGTGGAGTACATCACTAAGCCTCTCAGCCCTTCCAAAAAGTACTCAAGGCTTCATGTGTATCTGTAACATGGTCACATGTGGGTGCCTCCACTTTGCAATTAGCTTAGAAAAACACACTCTTTGAACGGTGATTAACCGTAGCACAACTTAACACTTAGTTATCTCAACTTATCGAACAGTCCAGCTGCAATAAGCTGCTCAGCATCCGTGATCCCAACATGACGGATTCGAAGAACCAGACAAATTTAACCAACTTAGTGCTTACAATCGTCTCACTCCATTTAGCTGCAGTGGATAAAACTGGTTTGTTGATCCCTGCGTGTGCTCAGATCGTGCCTAGCAACAAGGCGACGCCGTAGACACGACTAGCTAGCTTATTAGCTAACAACTATATTAACTCACTAGAAAACCTAATATTGAATTGCAAGTGAATGTTAGCAGCTCTTTATTTGGCTGCTGGTCGACTTCAATGGTTGAAGTGCTTGGCGAACCTTATTTGTGCAACGTCAGACAGATTGATGGCTTGAGAAAAGCTGCAGAAACACTAAGAAGTTAACGTCAGCTAACTTACTCGGTTAGCATAGTTCATGCTAACATTGGTACATTGGCGAGCTAACTGGCAAGCTTTTCTATGTTTTTAGGTTACATAGGTCCACAGTGCGTCAACATATGCAGGTAAAGGTGGTTCGTGGAGTTAGCAAAGCAAACGCCAGCTTGCTAACGTTATCATATCGTTAGCATAGCAGCCTCACCTCACTGAAGATATCATGAAGGTATCGAAACGGCGGCTTGCTTAGCAATTTCTCCGTCAGAGGTGGTTTCTTTATCACTTTTCCCAGCGTGTCCTGGGTCTTTTTCACCACTGCACCATTCATGGCAGCGGTCGAAAATACAGCTAAGACGTTTGAATGCGGATGAGACGGCAAAAAACTAATATGGAGTAAAAACAACTTGGTGGCTCTGTCGCCCGGTTGCTATGTCAATATACTGCTATCCCACAGTGCATCATTCATGAAGACTGCGCCTGCGCAGAGGGTTGCGGTTGCTAAGCGCTGCCTGTGCCCATAGCAACAGCTAACAATCTGCGACAAAGCTGGAGTAAAGTAGTGATAGATAGATAGATAGATAGATAGATAGATAGATAGATAGATAGATAGATAGATAGATAGATAGATAGATAGATAGATAGATAGATAGACAGACAGACAGACAGACAGATAGATAGATAGATAGACAGATAGATAGATTGATAGACTGATTGATAGATAGATAGATGTTTTGTTGCTGACCTCTATCAACAGCAGGATATTGCTTAGCTTCTATGTTGGATTCCAGCCTTAAAAACAGATATGTGCTCCATACAACCCACTTCAAAAAATCCTAACTATCCATTTATGGTCAGCAACCAATGGAGACCAGTCATTTAGTGTTGGATGTAAGAGATGCCCCATGTTTGGATGATGTACTATGTGATGTGTGCAACAGTGTATTGCTGAGCCCTCTAGCAGTGTGTTACTACTAACCTATTGAGCCTCACGCATACTTTTACTTCTTACACTTGTTCCCCTTCCCATAACATCAACTGTTTGGAATACAATTTTTATTTAATGTTAATTTAGTTTAATTTAATTTAACTTCCACGTCATAAGTTGTTTTTTTGTTTGTTTGGCTTTTTTTATGTCACATACTGAGACCCTACAAAAAGTTGTTGTTCAGTGATAACCAGCTTAAATCAATCAGACTGTATCATTTGGTACATCAGATCTAGCAGTCAAACACTGTGCTTCATTCAGTTAAAAAATGATTCATCGTTATTTATAGCACACAACTTTGCGATACCTGTTTGGTGAGTTCAGTTAAATGATAACACATCTGACAAAAGAGAAGAAATACTGAAGGATAGGTTCAGATGACTGTTGCTTCGTGCTGTCAAGGTAAGACATCTACTGCATACGACCTCAGGTGACAGAAATACCTGAATTAACTTTTCTATTACAAAAAATTACCATAGTGATTTTCATAGGCTTGATATAAAAGCTTCATAAAGCTTGTTACTGAAAATGTTGTACATAATTAGAGATTTTTTTGAATCCTACTTTTAGACACAAATGTTTTTTAAATTTATAGAAATGGTACAGTAGCCCATTGTATCAGACTTTGTTCAAATGACACAAAGAATCAGAAATAGTGCAGTAGTAACTTTTTAATTTCATTATAAATTCACTCATGATGACAGCTAACAAAAATGAATATTATAAAATGGTGGCGGCTGGAGCTTCTACACAAATATGATGTTTAGAAATTATTTCTTAACTGTTCGTTTACTGTACATACAGCCGTGTGAATCGCAGCCTGTCAAGCTTGTTTGGTAAGTTAGCATTGCAGAAGTAAACATGAACTGCAGATATCTGTATTATGTAAACCCTGCGATCCCAGTGCAAAAATTGAACTGTCTTTCCACAACATTGCAGTTCTCTCAAAGGACAGGAAGTGATGCTTCGCTGGGTCTTGTTTGTTTTGTTCCTCGGGCTCTGTTCAAGTGCCGGACAACAGAAAAAAAAGGTTGCGAAGCCTCAGTCTCTCGCAAGAGGTGGGTGATCATCCTTTTATTTCTAAAAGTGTACAAAGCTGTAGTTTTGATCTTATGAATCATTGAATGACTGAATTTATAGCTGTGAGACTGAACAAGAAAAGCAAAGAAACTATTTGTTTTAACATAAACAAGTCGGTATCGGCCATGCCTTACATTTCTGAGTTGTCTGTATCTGAGAAAACAAGTTGTATCATTGTAAAATTACCTCAACTTGTCTTCTAAAATTCAGACAACTTACAAATGTAAGGCATCCCCAATACTAACTTGCTGAGGTTAAAGCAAATAGTTTCTTTTTACAATGTAAAGCACTGTGCTGTGTCATTGCTGTTGACTCCATTGCTGTTTTGTCCTGCAGGATGGGGGAATGGTATTAACTGGGTCAAAACTTATGCAGAGGGCCTTTCGAAGATGGTTGAAACGTAAGAATCTCCACACTCTACATCTTGATTACAGTCTTGAATATTTGTTGATGCTGTTTGGATATGAGTTTTAGCTGTGAAAACAGAATATTAATGTGCATGTGCAACGCCCATGCTTCATATGGTTGATCTGTATTCTCGAGGTTGGAGCTGTACAGATGGTATGCATGTGAATAAGCGTCATCTGATTACACAAAAGGCAGAAATGTATCACCTACAGCTCATAAAAAAGAAAGATTTCTAATTAAGGATACCTTTAAGCTTCTTTGACAAACTTCAAAAATAGAAATAGAAAAAACACATTGTTAAATTATTTTGTATATTATACTGTGTGTTTATATTGTTTTACAAATTCTTGTAGACCACAATTTCTAAGCAATCTGAGTAGGATATATGTCCATAACTTGATAGTTGGGGTTAAAGTATTGTATGATGCAAAGCTACATCTGATCTATTAATATAGCAAAATATATGACGCTTCATGTGTCGTTTTTTCCTTTAAAATCTTGCATGAGGACTTCTGTTTCTTAGAGATAATGTTATGTAATACTGCATTCACATGCATTCACACCCATTATTGTGCTTATTGTATTGTGGAATGTGTTGAGTTGTGTCTCTGTGTGGTTTTGTTCTCACAGTCAGAAGCCCCTGATGGTCATCCATCATCAAGACGACTGCCCGTACTGTCAAGGTACCGCAGTCACTCTGCTGTGTTACAGCTGAAAAATGCTGAATGTAAAAAACATATAGGCTCTCACGTTCTGCATTGTCCCTCCAACCCAGACTTGGGCTGGGTTTTGTGAGGAACACAATGAGTGCATTCCTTAATACCTGCCAAGCAGGCTATGAAAATAGATTGGAATCCTGTTCATTAATCACATAGCTGGTCTCCTGGATGTGAACTCAATGGAAGGTTCCAGTGGTGTGTCTTCACACATACACACAATAGACGCACCCACAGGGAAAAATCTGGCTTTTATTTCTGACTTTAGTCAAGTTTGAGAAAAAAAGGAAAGTGTTTCATGAATGACTGACCATACCAGTACTCTTCATTTCTCAATTTGCCTCTCAACTCAGTTGTAGTCTATTATTGGAATACATTTAACTAAGTTGAGTTCCATAAATTCACATCATCATCATATTGTTTAATCTGTGGCAATAATACCACATATTCTGTGGGTCCCACCCGCTAGGCTTGTTGCACATTTGCCCAGCTTCCTCTGTGTTTGTTAAAACGTTTAAATGCATGGGCTAAAAGTTTTGGGAGCGTATGAAGCAGGATGAAGCCAGGTAAGTTGGGACACTTTTTGAAATACCACAGAAAAACAAAATTAATATGACCTACACCCTCACACATTCTTTTCTTGATGTTGGTCCCCAAGGTTCGAACAGGACTTTGCAAGAAAGCTTTTCAATATGCCGTCCCCTCTTCTTTGAATGACTTACAGAAGGACTTGTAATCGTCTGATCTGTTTACTGTCAGGGAATTCAAGTCACTTTTAAAGGACTGAGAAAATGGCACTATTCAATGTGACTGCTGCTCTAATTCTTACTGAAATCAAAAATTGCACTTGTTGATGTATTTAACTGTTTTATGATGCATTTTAAATGGATAGTTTAAATGTGTGTGTGTGTGTGTGTGTGCGCCACATAACCTGACTTCCCATTATTGCTATCATGACTACTTGCCAGTTATTTTTTTCTAATCTCAAATCTAAGATAAACCATTTATTTATTTTTATTTTTTAACAGCGCTGAAGAAGGTGTTTGCCACTGAAAGGTCCATCCAGAAAATGGCCAAAGAAGACTTCATCATGCTAAACCTGTTGGTAAGTACAGCGGGCTTATACGAAATCTTTATTCAGTGTTAAGGTGTGGAAGTGTAGAACTGCCATGCAAGAACAAAAGGGAAATAACATGAAAAGTTTCTTGTTACGTTTTTTAACGCTTTTCAAGATATTTTCATATCATCATTTTCATTTTTATTAGAAACTTTTCTTGTAAATAAACAAAAAAATATCCTGTAATAACGTGATAACTTTGTATGACTTAATAACCCGGAATGTCTTTTAAAAACATGAAAAACATTTGTTTAAATAAACATAAAAACTTTTTATGTTATTACCTGATACTGATCAGTTGTTTTGTTTTGTTTTTTTGCTTTTATGGCTACATACTTCCATATGTTCAAATGAAGAAATTACAGCAAGTAGTGAAAGTTGCTGATATACTGATATAAAAGGTAAAAGGTATTGTGATGATACAGGGTAGCTGTACTAAATATAGAGTTCCCAATATAGGTAGATGGTTTTACAACCCCTCCCTTCTTTTAGTTTAAGCATAGGAGTTTATACATTATTTTTAGCACTGTGTAAATTGATATGCAGTGTATGATGTGATTAATTATGTTTTTTGTTTTGTTTTTTACAGGAAGAGACATCGGACAAGAATATGGCTCCTGATGGCTACTATGTTCCCAGAATCCTCTTTGTTGGTAAACACAAACACCATTTATTGAAAAAAGCATTCACTTAATTATAAAGAGTCTAATAGGAGTCATTTGAACATATTTGTTTCCACTATAGTGGGTCCTTTGAGAGTTGATCAGATTTTGAATCACAACACTTACTGACAATCCTCTGTCTTTATTTTTCCATCCTATGAACTCAACACAACTCCAAAAAAGAGTTTATTTGAAAGTACCCAGGACTGATTTTTGCATCATTATGAGAAAAAAAATCTCAAAGTATTTTTTATGTCTTTTCAGTGTAATACAAGCATAACTGAAGTCACAGACACGGCACTGATGAGAAGGGATACAGCCTAACACTCAGTAGTTATGTATTCTTAATGATGGTGTGGGAAGTGTCGGGGAAACTAGGACTGGAGATTCAGTTTTTTCCTCTTCGTCCCAAAGAACCACCACATGGCTTCTCACTGACACTGACACCTGTCATCTGTGCGTTTCTTTATTTTAACTTCATATTTTCACTGCAAGATGTTTTTAATGACTCTAATGCTGATGTTGTGTGTGTTTGACATGTCTTTCTGCAGATCCATCCAGGACTGTGCGCACAGACATCAAGGGAAAATATAACAACTTCCGCTACACCTACGAACCAAGTGACATGTCAATCCGTAAGTGACCATCCACCCTTTCTGTCGCACATCTCACCTGTCAGCAGCGGGAAGACGGACTGAGTGCCTGCTGTTTTTAACCCTCATCTTCCTCCCTCAATATTTTGACAGTAATTACAAACTTTTAGTATGAGAAGGGTCTGACAGAGAAAAGGAGGAGTGTATGGGTGTTTGAGAGGGAGGCAGGTTTTATGTTTGGTTTTCCGTGCATTACGAGGGTGGGAGAGGTTTTGCAGCTGATGACTGCCTTTGGAATTTTTTTTTTTTTTTTAATTATGTTTTCTCTATAGAAAGGTTTTTGCAGTTGTCTCATCCAAACGACCCCAGTTGGGTCTAATGTTATTTGATCAATTTTGGTCAAAACAGAAAAAAAGGAATGATGCATCGAGGTATCTTAAAGGAGCCATATTATGCTTATTTTCAGGTTCATACATTTATTGTCTGAAATGCTCCATTTTAGCACCTGTCTCTGTGATTTGCCGGTATTTCTAGGTCTTTCACATCTTTGCTCTTGACAGAAATACAAAGGGACCCATTTAGGGTATGTTAAGATAAGAACAGGTCTACTAAAAATATAAAAGTCATTGCATTAAAAAAAGATCTGCATTCATATATTAACATTGTAAGAATGATCTTTGTGTACACTGATCTGCGAAAACAACCAAAAATGCTGTAGTATACACGGCATGTCAGTGTTGGCTGTGTAATTTTGTAATGACACACCATAGAAAAGGTGACAGAAGAGGTTGCATTTTTAAAAGATTACACTCTGAACCCAGTTTCAAAAGTTTGCTTTTTTTTTGGGCCTAAAATGTGTTGACGTGTGAACAAAAGGCCAAATTGCAACAAAAGTTTAACGTTTCAAGCTAGAACCATTGGTGTGTAAACGGTCCTATAGAATGTTTATATTTCAAGTTTAAAACAGTCCATATTTGTGACATCACAAATTCACAGAAGTCCTGATGGCCTGTTTAAAGGCAGGCACAGTTTATGATATCAGACTGTGTGCATTTCTCTGTTGACTGGAGGTGTTGATACCTTAACATATTTCATATAGTCCCTTTACCTGCTTTATATTAGAAAAGAAATGGAAATCTGACTTTTTGCAATATAAGACCTTTAACTTGGGAGACGAGCAGACTAACTAACTTCTGTCATTAAAAACCTAAAGGTTAGACTAACTTATAGACTTTATAACAGAAAGCTGCCCTTGGCTTCAGAAATCTGCAGCTCTGCTTGATATACTTGCAAAAATCCATTCATCATTTAATTTGGGCCAATAAAAATAACAGACAACGCCTATTCATACGTCAAACACTTGTTGTAGCTGAGCACCCTGAGGTGAAAACAAACCACACCTGCATCTTTTAATTTAGAGTTAAATCTAGTTTGACTGGATCCTCGAGTGCTGACTATGTGAGACTATTTGACATTGTCTCTCGCCTTGTCTTAATTGGCAATTCTGTTTAGCAAGATACAGGAGACATGCTGGTTACAGACTCCAGTGTGCTTTCATACTCATTCTGTTTACATCTAATTTAAAGTTTTAGTCTTTTCTTTTGCAAGAGATCATGATCAGTTCATCATGAGTTCATTTGTTCAGGCTGTAGCAGCGCTTCAGTTTTTTGCGAATGATAAAACTATAGTCTAAGCGTAATTATTAGACCTCCTCTGATGATGAATTGAACATACTGACAATTAGACCTGATGATGGTGTTAGATAAAAACATACCAGACCATCAATGTTATTGAGATTCAACCTCTGAATCAGGCAGGGGCAAGGTAGTTTTCAGGTCTTGCCTGCACACAGTATTATTTTAACGAAACAGAAAATCATATTTTAAGTAATGTCATCTCCTAAAATCAAGTTTTAGTTGGGTTGTTTACTCCCTGACATGATCCGCTCTTGTATCATTTTTCAAAATTGTGGTAGCACCTTAATTTAAAGAAATCTCACTAATGTTTGTTTTCACTTAAATTAGATGGAGTATTTTTGCAGTGCGCCTGTTGTCAGCAGTTTTAAAAAAAAATTAACTAATTTGTCCTCTCTTCTTCAACAGTGTTACAAAACATGAAGACAGCCAAAGTCCCGATACACACTGACCTCTAACATGGCTCAATCTGACTTCTCTCCGTCTTCCAGTTATGCCGGGCAACCTGCTCTGTGGTCAGCAGCGACATGTTTACATGCTCTTCAGAGCTCAATAAAATTATACTACATAAAAAGAGAGTGAAGTGTCTATTTTTTTTTTTTTTTTTCACACCATAGTAATTGTGCTAAAGGAATCCTGGGATTATTGACCTTTGCATGCAGGATAATTAAATTGAAATTCAAAACTATTTCATTTATAAACATGAAAAGCAAACATGAAATTAAATTTCTGTCATTCACCAACAACACATTAAAGTTCTATTGTGTATAGAAGTATTGTTTAAAGAGCTCTTAGAGATGGAGTGACATGTCTTTCCTTGTGCTACTTTTAAAGGCCTTTCACAAGTATTAAAACCTTCGACCTTGAGCCAATTGATTTCTTTTAAAAAACATGGGAGAGAGGCAACAAGCAACCATTTAAGAAATGTTCCACAAATTGCAAGAAATCAGTAGAAATGATTTCAAAAAAGCTGGGGGAAAAAAATGACAAAAAGTAAAGGAACAGCTGGACATTTTGGGAAATACACTTATTAAGTGAACTGTTCCTCTAAACAGATACTTTTCTTGCCTTCTCTTTGTTGCTCTTTTTTTTTTTTTTAAAAAAAAGAAAAATGCAATCAAACAGTTTAATTTTTGAAAACATAAGGAACAAATGAACCTGTTTGAGGCAGGAAATACAGTGGAAATATATTTAAAAAATTAGCATTACTTCAGGGAATCTGGATGCAGGTTTCCAGAGGAACTCTATGCACTTTACTTAAAGTGCATAAAGTGTTTAAAAGTGTTTCACCTTTGAGTAATAGCAACAGGGAAGTATACAATCTCAGTGAATAAGCTATTCTGCAAAAAAATTGAATGAGCAACATTGCATTTTAAACCACTAGGTGGCAGTTTAATATAAATGTCCAAGGTCCTGTGACTCTCCAATAGAATCATATTTGTACAAATGACTGTAAATGCTAATTGGCATATTGTTTAAATTGGATTTTGGATTATATAGAGTTTATTAAGGTGCAGGTTATACATAACTAATCAAATCCAGTCTTTTCTCCTACATTATATACGCTTTATCATCCTTTTAGATTCAAGATTCAGGATATTTAATACAAGTGAAATCATGTGAAATGATTGCATATGTTAAGTGTACATCAACTGTGTGTTTATCAAACACATGTTAAAATAAGAGCACATTATCTTGAAGCTTGCCACATATTATGTTGTTGCACATTTTTGATCTGTAGTTTTTGGATAAATCTTTAAAAATGTGCATTTGGGCTGTGTCTCTTGTTAAATGGTCCTCCCTGACAACTGCAAAAATACTGTTTTCTAAATAACTCGACAGAATGGGACCGTGCTGCATTGCAAATAGCCCAGATACAGTTTTCTGCTGTCATATAGGATTAATGGGCTGGTTTTAATTGTTACGGCTGCACTGCGTTGAGCATTCTCATGCCTTCACTTTTTGAGGGAAAAGTAAGCTGACTGGTACAGACATCTATCAGCAGACTGTTCTGCAGACTAAAAACCTCATTCTCACTAATAAGATGCATCCTGAAAACCCATTTATTTTGCATTTCTTTGAATTCAGAGAAAGGCAGAAAACAGAAACATTTCAAATGGGTCAGTAAGTTTTATTCCTCAATATTTTCCCTTAACATCTACTGAAGGAACTGATCACTAAGGAGTGATTAAATTATTCACACTTCCGTTGCTTTTTTTGTTCCTTTTTTTCCTTGTGTGCCTGCTTTTCTCTCATGTTTTTCAGATTTCTGTCTTTCCGTTGGACCCAAGATGATTCATCAGAGACTCTTGAGATTTTCCAACAATTTTCCCCCAACTACTTTTCTCAAGAAATAGGTTTCATAGGCTTACACTCCCCTTTTCATAACAAATGTGTTTTCTACTCAGACTTTCCTATATCCTGGGCCTGACAATTCCCTGTCTGGCTCATTGCGTGCTGTTTCAGAGTTTCAATGCTCTGTGAAAAAAAAAAAAATCTGCTTCCAAAATCCTTTCCAGCAGTTCATGCCTCCAAAACACTGTCATATTGCTTTAGGAATATGAAGTATTTCTACCATTGCAGGATGAAAATTACAAATCACTAAATTTAGGTAAAGATAAACATAACAAAACAGGTTGTTACCAAGACAACCTTCCTAAATAAGAAATGCATGGCATGCTTTTAATACATAGCACATGTACACACAAACATGTGTGAAAGCAAATGTACTCCCACACTATTGTGTATTTTATATAGAGAAAACACATTTCTGCCATGTCTGAACTTTCTCTAAGCCTGACGGTCTCAGTTTTCTATGAACACTTTGACAGCCTGCAACTTTCAGCATCATTCTTTATTATTATTATTATTATTATTACATTTACTACTGTTATACTGTTGTTGTTGTTGTTGTTGTCATCCCTGCAGTAGGCTACTTGTGTAACAGTACAATAGGTACTAATAGTTACAAGGGAACAAGATGTGAAGTAAGGAAATGAGGAGTAACAATGTGAGAACTTAAAAAAAAACAATAACTTACACTGTATAACTAGATCTTACTGTACTCTGTGAAAACAAGACAGGAACCTGTAACTCAAAAAACACATAAAGTGTAAGTATTGACACACACTGTACTAGCACAGAGTCAATATGAAAAAATACCCCATAAGCTAGGAAAAAATATGCCATTGCAGGCTGTAATCTAAGGTATTACCCTTTTTTATATATCAGTATGTAAATACTATGAGTGTTATATTGTCTATTTAACCATAAATCAAAATTACATCGTTAGTGGTTTATAATACTTAGAAATCAGAAATCTGACAATGTAAGGCATCTTAAATGAAATAAATATCGTTCAAATTATGTTGTTTTGATAAAAAAAAAAAAAATTGGACTCTATGTGTAAAATATGATTAAATTATTTATAATATTAATTATTATTCATAAAGTTTGTCTTATATTTATTGGAATGTGTAGTCAAGTACTTGTTTGAACATTTTTCTTTTCATTATGGTTTTAAAATCGTGTTTCAGTCAAGAGCTGTACTCAAATATGGAAGTTACTTTAAAAAGTTCAATGATCCCAAGTATGCTATCATGCTGCATTCGGTGTGACAAACTAATCCCTTTGAGACTTTTTTTCTGTCTCTTTCTCTTTCTGAGCATATGTGCAAAGAGCTGATGACGGTTTACCGGGTGTTTCAAACCCATCAGCGCAGAAGAGGAAGATGGTAACATCCTCTTCTGTGCTGGTCGGACTGGGGAGCTCCTCATCGTCTTGGCTGTTGGGTGAGGCAGGTGGTGTCGGAGTCTCAGCTGCCCTAGGAGTGCCAAAAACACAGAGGAGTCCAGCACTGTGAAACAGAGAGAGACAACTAATGAATAATTTAGAATACAAAGTACAATTTTGCCGATGGCCATATTCATGACTTTCATCCCCAATAATAAGATGATATTTTAAAGAATGGAATAAAAAATCTAATACATTGCAACATATTTAAAGTTAATTTTATGTCATTACTACTCCGTGTTATTATTATTTCTACTTTTGTATTCTTAGTGAGGGGATTACTTACGTAAGTTGTGTGAAAAAAAGGCAACGACCGCTCTCCATCTGGTCCAATGGTCCTCCATCCTTCTCATCTGAGCCTGGAGTAAACCATCTTCTCTGTCATTTCAGATATTCTGGATGTTGGGTTGCGTTGCGTTGTTGCTTCTCATGGATTGATACAGCCACGAACACCTCACGAAAAAACAAAAAGATGTGCAAAAACGTAACAGGTATAATGTGTGTGAGCTAGTTTACATACATCTTTAAAGGTCCTGGAAAGGATCCATCCAGCATGTTCTCTTTGCAAAAGAGCCGAGTCCTGAAGTCAGAGGAGCTGAGTCCCTGTAGCTGACTTCCCTGCTCTTGTTTGCGGAGGAGCTGAGGCCAGAGGTCCCACATACTGACTCCTCATGTCTGTCCTCACAGTTCCAACTCTGTCTCTTTGTACTTACCTGCTCTGTGCAGTTCTCTTTCCTTTTTGTCATTATTGTAATTTAATTGTTAATTGTAATCCCTTCTCGGCCGCTCTTCCTGAGGTTTCCATCATTTTTTCCCCCCATTACAAGGTTTCTATTTTAGTTTTTCCTGAGACGATGTGGAGGTCTAAGGGCAGAGGGACGTCGTATGCTGTTAAGCCCTCAAAAGTGACTTGACTTCATTTCTCTTCCCTGGTCCTCTTTGTAGAGAAACAGTTTCCCTTCTTGAATGACAAATACAGACTACCACCACCTGCTGCTATGGAGTGAAGTATTTCCTCTAATGGAGGCGCAGATCATACGTGCTAGTTGGCCGTTGGCCTTTTTCTATTGAATAAAAGAAGTCACACCACAGTGGACATTGTAAAAACAAAGTTGGAATCTTTGAATTTACAGAAATACTGTTACTGAATACACTATCAAACACTCCAACACACACACTCACTCACACACACACACACACACACAGACGGAGGTAGCCTACAAGGTTCTTAAGTTTGACTTTGGCGGTGGGGCTGCCTGTGACAAGGGCACCGGGCTATTAGTCCTCGTTTGCACACTGCTTGGACAATTTAGCTATTCAAATAAAGCCTGCTTACTGGAAAACAGCTCCTTAATGAAGAGATGGGCCGGGTAATATGCCATAAATCTATTCTTTTATTCTTTCCCACACACTCATAAATACACATCGCCTGCATGCTTATGTACACCTATGCATATGCACTCATAAACACAAACTCAAACACAAAGATTTAACACACAAACACACACACACACACATGCACAAGGGCAGATTGATATTATAATGTTTTCTGGAGGAAACTGGGAGCAATTTTTGCCACGTAAATCAAAAAGGTCAAAATGCAAATGTCAGCTTTTCCTCCTCCTTTCCTTTTTAATTATTCTGTCAGGTTCAAAGAGTCTTCATCAGAAAGGAGCCGTTCTGACAAAGGAAGGCCTGAGCTCACAGATAAGCTCAATCTGCGTCTCCTCTTGACACTTTCTTCTCTATACTTAGCCTATCTACACTCCTCTCACACACACAGCGACACTTAGCATTACCTCAAAGTAAATTACAATGTATCAGTATGAACGCCGTGCCAAAGAGATGGTTTAGCAATTACCCGCCGACTGTGGAAGTTGAGTCAATTAATTTACACTGCGGGGTTTCGTCTTGTTAACTGAAAACTTAGTTGATACAAGATTAAAGTCCGTAATTTTGGTTCAGATCATATAGAATAGAGTCTGTTCCAACTTGCTCTCTTTTATTCTGCACAGATATCTACGAAAGGAAATATCACCGGTGCTACTCAACAAAGACGCTGGCCTGTGAAAATTAACTTCTTTGTACAAGAGAGACCTTTCGTGGCATTTCACATCTGTTTCATTCTCATTAGTTCTGCAGATATTAAGACGTTTTAATTTGATGCTCCCAGATGAAGGTCGAAGCAAGGCTATAATGCATAGGTATTTTTCACATTTTCTTTTGATCTAAATATCTAAAATGTCAGCACTTTTCTGAGCAGGATCTTCCTTGTTACGCTACTTGGTACCGAAGAGGGAAGGCAGGCCCCAATAGCAAACACACAGACGGGGGAATGAACAATCAACAGAATTTAATGAAGATAATACGGGATTGGGAAGGGAGTGGAGCTTGGGGGATGGGAGCCAGGGAGCGTGAGAGTAGAGAGAACTGGTGAGGCTGATGGCGGTGATGAGGCGGGGAGAAGCGTGAGCAGGGAGTGGGGGTTGTCCGAGGTGGTTAGGGTGGAGAGTGGCTAAGTCCGAAGGCCGAGGGCTGGGCAGCGAGGTGCTGGAGCTCAAGAAAGGAAGGCACTCGAAGAAACACAAAGACAGCAAGGACGAGCACAAAAATCTAGTTCCAAAAAAGCGAGAAATACTAGAGACATAGCTCAGAGAAGACGGCCAATCTACCACTGGTAAGGTGAAAAACAATCTGGTGCCGGTGCAGAGTGAAGCAGGAGCTTTTATGCTGCGGGGGAGGTGACTGGAGATGAGGCACAGGTGAGGAAGTGTGCTCAGAGCTCCAGCACCTGGAAGCCACGCCCTGCCCCTGCAACACAGAAGGATACACAGAGACACCAGCAGAGACACACAAAAAACAGCCCCAAAAACACACCACAAACCACAAGGCACCACATTCCTTTTCCTTTCTCAATATTTTCATTATTCATTGCATGTTGTCAACACAATCAGTTCATAAATCCATGGCACAAACTATTTCTTTGTGCAAAAAATGCAACCAAATAAGGATTAAAGGTCCTATATTGTAAGTGAGATTTTTTATGTCATTATCAATATATTGCAGGTATAAGTGGGCATAACAACTGTAAAAGTATTAAAATGCTCCATCCACAAAGAAGTGCACAGAGTCAGTACTCAAAATGTTCTTTTAAAAGAAGCTGTCAGGACATCCTTGAAGTTGCGATGTCACTACCACACAATAGGCCAAATCACAATTTTTATTTACAAAGACTTCCAGGTTGACAATCCCTACTGTCACAGTCTGCTCTGCCTCTCGGCTGCGGTGGGATTTTGTCCACTTACTTCACCCCCACCTGTCTCTCTCTCCCGGCCACTCCCCCTCATCAGCCTCATCACCTCCACCTGGTGCTCCCAGCTACTCTTCCTCTTTGGTTTGGTTCGCCTCTGACCACCTCTCCTCTTCTCTGCCCTAACAGCCTTCTATCTCCAACCACGAGTTTTGCCTGTGCACTTCCTGGCTGTCATCTGCCTGTGGCTGTGCAGTGTTCTACTCCTTCGGCTTTGTCGAGAGAATATAGGTTTTTAGGTTATTTATTACTATTTGGCTACTATTGTGGGAGCCACATGACGAATGTGATTCAACCGGACCAACAGTCTTCATTAGCATCATGAACACTAAGCAGAAGGGACCTTTTACATACAGGGAGAATGCTTACAAAAAATCAACACATTTCAAAAATGTCTCGCACACGACCTTGCTTTAATATGCATTGATTGTTTGGTCTATCTGGTTTTGAAATGGTGGGATTTCAAAACTTCCTGTATATAATGGGTCGCTTCCATTTAGTGTTCACGACGCTGATGAAAACTGTTGGTTGAAACGCGTTTGTGTGGCTGCCACAGGCCCAGAATTAAAAGCATCTGATAAGGACTTTGCTGATGGTCAGATTTAGCAAACAATATAACAACATGGAGCTAACACTACTCCACTTGGTTAGTTTTTAGCCCCCTAATAAAGGCCCACCTAAAAACTCACTGTCAGGTTGATCAGAGTATTTTCATCACTTAATCTCACAGTCATAAAAGCCTTTGCTACCGGGAACCAAAGCCATTATCACAAAACCACCAGACTCCATTGACAAGGCAGTCACTGTAGATGAGAACTAACAATACGGTGATGTGAGGTAAGGCAGTGAGAATATTTTATATCACAATTTATTCAAAGTTCAACTGCCTGTCAAACGTTAAAAAAAACAAAACAAAAACAAAACTTTGCGACTGTCAAAATGCTGTTTAATGTTGATCTGATTTCTGGGACCTCAGGCCTGACTTTGCTGCAGTCTGTCCCACTGCAGCTCATTATGTGCCTCTCTCACTTTGCCAGGCAGCATCCATCTGTGATCAAGCTACATTATTTGGCATTCATTTTCCTATTAAGTTTTTTTTTTTTGTTTACCAAAGTTCATACTCGCATAGCTACAACAGTGAAAACTTTTTTTCAAGTTGTTCACTGTACATAGGAGTCAACAGTTGCCATCTTTATTCAGATGTATTGACGTCTAGCTAGGCAACTTTCACCCTTTAACAGACTGCTAAATTGTCAGCTTAAATTACAAAACATGTCAACCCTCAAACATCGATTTCATTTTTCTGTTTATAAACACATTTCTACCCAGAGACTCTCTTTACTTGTCTCTTTGCCTCAGTGACAATGGCTGTGATGCTATCAGTGTATAACACACACACACACACACACACACACAGTCACAAGGTCACAAAGATACTCTAACTAGGGAAGATCAGGAGGCTGGAGCCGGCCGAGGAGGAGAGCGGACTTGCCGTGTGATTTGCCACATACATCAACTCTGTTGAGCAGAAAATTGAAATGGAAATGTGGGCCTTGAAAGAGTGTGGCTCCCATTTACCCCTGGACCAGAGCTAATGATTTGTCATTTCTCTCAGGGGCACAAGCTGCTGCCCTCGCTCTCACACTCATACTGCACCGCAGGGCTGGGCAGCCTCAGCATCCTCTACTGTACTCTGCGGATTTACATCCGCTGTGTTTTGAGACGAGCTTTGTAAATGTGGTTTCTGGTCAAATCAAATGACAAGTATCTGAATTATAGAAATCTGTCCGCTGGTAAAATGTGCGAATGTTTGAAATATTCATTGAAAATTGCTCATTAAAATGTTTCAGCATAACAGTTTATCTGCAAAACTGCATTTATCAAGTGCTTCACACAACAGTCTGATTATAGTGTTTGCTTCAGTGCATCAACAGAAAAAATCAGATTTAAATCACATATTCATTAAACTTAGTTAATATTTTCTTTTAGTTTACACAAGTTTGATAAACTCGCTGTCCAAGCCAACGCACTATTACAAGCCAATAAAATATCTGACACTTCACACATGGCATATTTCATATGCATGGCTGTTGGCTATTTTAAGCGAGATGCAGTGTAAAATGTAGCACTTGTATCCTGATCAATGCGATGATATGAATGTTTATGTAAACAGCAGGGTTGCTGTCGAGACTCAGCAGATGGGTGTTAAATTATTGAAGGCTGTGGAGTTTCTAACATGTTTTGGTCGGGGCTGCCTTCGCCTGTTATGACAGTTTGAATCTGCTTTTTCATGAGCTTTCATTGCGTCAACAGAGTTCATGAGCATGGGAGCTCTGTGTTTAAAGGAAAGCTTGATGTGTGATTTATAATTGATCTGATGGCAGTATCTGCTGGGATAGCTTACTGAACAGACACACAAAAATACACTCTGCATTTAGGAAAATATTCTCTATCGACTACATAAATCTATCATTTCTACATGTTCCTGTTAGAAATTCCAGACGTTTCTTAGATCTTCATTTATTGACTCATTTTGAGTATTGCTTGAAGGATGGTTGTGAGTATTTGTCATACTTTAAATTACACATTTTTTTCCCCCCAAAATGGCTCTCGGATAAAAAAATAAATAAATAAAAATCTTTTAAAGTATTTTAAGTGTTGGTGATCAGATGGATTTTTACTTTTTAACCCTTTGAAACCTGGAACTACATCAGTTTTCTTATGCTACATTCAGACGCCTTTCGCGTGCATTTAAATCTTTGAAACCGGACCAAATTGGTTTGATTTTTTTTTTTTTTTGTGAAAACAAGGCAAAAGAGGCACTGAGCAACTTGATACAAGACTTCACAAATTGAAAGGACGTAGAGAAAGAGGCTTGAACATTTGTTTAAAAGAGAGAGAGAGAGAGAGAGAAATTTCATGTAATTTTCTTGTAACTTCTTCCTGTGTTTTTTAAATAGATCAAGTCCATTAGTTCAGGTTTGTTAGGGTTAGACTAACATTAAAAAGCACTGTACACACTCACTCACACTCACAGAGAAAACTTGATGACCTGACTTCACTCCCTGTGTGAGTTGAAGATTAAAAGAAGCAGTAAAATGCATGAGATGCTTCCGTCTGACTAATCCAGCCTCACCTTGAGTCTGATTGACACCGAACACGTTTGCAGTTTGTCTGCTAAAATGTTCCCCTCAGAGAGCAAAACGAGACACTTAACTGAACACTGGATCAGACAACTACAAGAAATGTATATCATACTGTACATTTCAAACTATTTCAGAATGATCACTTGTCTAGTTACTGTGTTGGTTTGCCTGCACCAAGAGTCTTCCTTCTAGATGGACAACTTCAGTCAAACAGGACGACAGGCCAAAGATGCATCACAACCATGCTGAACATTCCTACACAACTAGTGTATGCTTGAAATATTCTGGTATATACAGTTCAGATGCATTTCAACAATGTACATGCATGAAGAGCGCTGAATTAAAGTTATATTAAATTTACCAACAACCCTCACTGTCCGTGTTGTTGTTCATTGCAGACAGCAACAATGTTTAGCTTTTTTAAGTTTGCTGCGTTCTGTGAGTGTGCATGCATAGAGATGTCCAGTGGTGAAGGTGCAGTTCTGAGGTACAACCCCGATTCAAAAAAAGTTCGGACGCTGTGTAAAATGTAAATAACAAGAGAATACAATGCTGTGCAAATCCTTTCCCACTTATATTCAATTAAATACAATAAAAGGACAAGATATTTAATGTTTAAACTGATAAGCTATATTGACTTTTATAAAATATTGATAAATCCATTGTTGGTCAACCCAGTTTGTTGGTGAATCTACAATTGCAAGTTAAAACTCTAACATACAAAGTGAAAGCCGTACTGCTTTCAAACAGCTAATTTACTGTAAATGAGTTTGAATTAGATTTACAATACTTGCAGTGTGCAAATTGTTAGAATCTTTTTCTCCATTTCTTGTAAGCGTTGTTCCAATGAATTCCATATGATATTCAGAGGAACAGTGTTGACAAGGCTAACTGTTGTTGGGTGGTAATCTGTTTTGTCGTAGGTAAAAATGCTGTCTTGTTATGAGCAGTAACAGCAGTGCAGAGTGGCGGCGATGAGCTAGCCACTAAGACCACATAGCACTTACATGCATTTGTGGTCGGATCACCTACCACAACAAAAAACAGAGAAGCTCGGGTTACAACACAGAGGTAGCTTGACATAACAACACATTCTTACTCCGAAGTCGTTATATAGTGATGGAACCACGTTAACCTATGACGTTTTAGGTATCCTTGCTGCAATGTTCCAAGTTCGGAATGAGAACAGGTTGGGTAACCATGTTATATACAGAGTGTGAATGTGCTTACAGGGGGGACTGCTGGGAATGTAGATGGGTCCCACAAACAACTGACTTTCGTGTGGGAGTCTGGAGTTCACATCCCCTGTGTGTGTGTGTTTTTACACTTTCCCATGTGCCTCTTTTGCCTACACCTAACCATCCATGACCTTGGTGCCTAATCCTAACCATCATGACAGTATGCGCTGTTGTGTGTACATGGGAACCATGCCGTGTCATCCCACCACATCTGCATTTGTTGACATCACCATATCTTAAATCTTATAGCAAATACATGTTTGCAGCCATATTAACACTCTAACAGACCTTTGACAGACACACACAGACAGCCACATTCAGAATGTGACAAGAAAGAATTCCAGCCATGTGCAAAAGTAAACTAAGAACTCTTTTATTCTTTTTTGTTGTTGTTCTTTTATGTATCTATCTTTATCTGTTTATTTATTTTTTCTACTCGAGTCCTTTAAAAGTTTGTCATCATGCTAGGTGCAGCTTCAGTGTTGGTAGTACATGCAAGGTTGTGGGTTCAATTGTTGGTGGATGTTTTTTTCACACATCGGACAACTGGAGAGAGGGAGAATGGGGAGCGGCGGTGGCTCCGAAACCTCGAGTGGACGAACACAGACCACTCTGGAGTCACCGAAAAGGAGAAAAGGAAAAAAAAAAAAATCCAGCTGCGAGTCGGGGCTGGAGGGGATAGGGGGGTGTCACTGACCATCATCAAGGATTCACAAAGGGGTTAAGCAGAGGAAGCAGTTCAATTCTTGCTGTGATAGTTGCCATCCAATCCATAAACGGGGACGGTTTTTTATCATGACATCATCAGTTGACATCTTTAGTGCAGTCAAAAGAAAAACAAAAATCTAGAAGCAGGCAGTCTTTAGTGGGGGGAAATATACAAAATAAAGAACCTCAGACAGCTTTGCAGAGAGAGAGAAAAGAACAAAAACTGGAGGGGCAGAGGGGAACTTCTGACTCCTGTTTGCGATGGGGTGACATTAAAGGAGACATCAGGAGTATTGCTTGTGACTTTGGTCTGGGTCTACTTGTTGGGAGGGGGCTGGGGCGGGATCCAAATTTCAAGGTTTTGACCTTCAAATCCACTCTGGTAGAGTCCCCTTTTCCTGCTTTTCTAATACTGACTGAAACAGAAGTTTAAAAAAAAAAAAAAAGTACATACATGACATCACACGTGCCAGCTTGTGGATGCCACTTTTCGCTGAGGCACCTTAACAGTGCATATTTTTTTTCTTTTAAACATCGGTGGCTACAATGGGGATGAAGCCTGTTAACCCCGGCAGTGTTAGTGCCATGCTGAATGGTGCCCAGTGAGTCACAGAGAACCACTAATACTCAGGAACATTAACATCTTCACAATCCCAGCAACAGGAAGAGAGTCCGAACAGTTTTTTTTTTAAGGATGATTGTACAGGGAACAGAATTTTTTGTTGTTCCGTATATACAGAGAGAACTACTATACTGCAGCAATAATGATCGCAGGTCACAATATACACGTGGCCACTGACAGCTACAGATGCACTAAAGAAGCGTGACAATTTCATTCCCCCCGTATTGAATGGAATACACAGTTTTGTACAAATCAAATTGTTCAGTGGATATACAAAAAATCAAACAGTAAAGGGTTAGTTAAAAAAAAAAAAAAAATTGTAAGGAAAATACCGGGGGCAGAAACACACATGGACATCATCTTTGGTGAAGATTCAACAGAGTAAAGAGCACGCACATTGCACACACATACATACATTAGTTCCTACAGCTGGGAATGGGAATTCAACTGCAGTTACTCCTCATTTACAAGTTGGAAACATGAGGACATTGATGCACTCAGGGTGTAAAGGTCCGATCACAAAGGTCTCCTTGAACGTGTCCCTGTAGATGTAGAAGAGAGGACGACGGGAAAAAAATGACATCACACTGTGATACGTTTGGTTGGAACCTACCGGTAGCAGATATTAGCATACGACTTGTTCACCTCAGAGAGAGAATTACGTGGAGGGATTACAAAGTGTTTGCATCTCAGACTATCACTACAGACTGGCATAATGTGTATTGAACTTCACATATGTGGCACTACAGCACATAGACCATGCCTTCTATGAATAGTTCGACTATCATGGATCCCTGCCACAAGGTGACATAGTTACAAGATCTGAGAGGTCACTATTTTCACTGCAGTGTTGTCCCCCAATTTTCAAATGTCCAAAAAACAAAACAAAACAAAAAAAGTCCCTGCCCCCTCCCCCCAAAACAAACAAACAAACAAACAAACAATCACAAGAAATCTAGAAAATAGAGACAAAGATTCAAAGCTGCCTGTGGAGGAAGATGCTGGCATTCATTCAAAAATCATTCACTGACGGGCACACAGGGCTCTCCACCCAAGTTTTCTGCTCTGTAGGCCTCCCAGTTCAGTTCCCATGCAAAGCCATGGCTTAGATCAAGGAAAAATACAACGTGCAGCACCTCCCAAAGCTTGTCCCAGGACCCAGGCGAGGGGAGAAGTCAGAGGAGGGGATGCTCTTAACATGACCTCCCCCAACACACACACACACTGTTCAAGTATGAAATGAGAGTGACATAAAATAACTTACAAAACACGAATTAATGGAGAAGACACGAAAATCAACAAAAGCGTGCAAAACTGCGGCGATTCCTGGTCTGTATACACCTTCAAGTCAGTGAATCAAACAGGGCCACAGTATTTTGGAACATTTTAATCTTTAATACAGGGCTCTACGAACATGTAGTCTCATCTAAGGAACGGACCAAATGACAAACATTAAATGTTACATAACTATTTTAGATTCTCTTTCTTTTCACCGCTAGATTTACATCCGGAAAATTTATGCATCTTTAAAATAAACTTCGTCCTCATTCATTGTAGCGCGTACATTTTTTTTTCTCCCCCAGGTCCATACACATTGTTTTTTTTAGTTGACAAAAGATTCGGTTTCTAGGCTACATTTCACCCTAAACTGGCTACACTCGATCAAGAAAATAGACAAAAAAAACCTGCATAATTTCAACTTCAACATCTACCGCATAAAGACACGGATTCCAGTTTTAAAACGTAAAACAAATAAAGATGAAAATAAAAACACCATCCATTAAAATCAAAGTAAAAAGGACAAAAAAAAAAATGAATAGAATGAGAAAAAGACATGGTGAGGCCGAGGTCCTCTGAGGAATGAGAATGATGAGCTATGGATGGTTTGTGAAACTACGCACGTTTATTTCCACAAGTACAAAGTGCACGTGCGTGCCGACACGTGGGACGGAGGTAAGTGTCACTGTGGGCTGGTTGTTAATACGGGGCTCTCTTGCGTTCAGGCCTGGGTCGAGGGGGGAAGGAGTGGGGGGTTTAGGAATCCCTTGGGTCCCTCGACTCCCTCAGGAGCCCAGGGTGAACTGGTCTTGCTCAATGGGCTTTTTGACCCAGGCCCCCAGGCCGGCCTTGTGAAAGGCCTTGATGAGTGCCTGTTTGGCAGAGTGGTACTCTGCAGCCGCCTGCTTGGCTTCATGGTAGGAGCTGGGCTTCAGCACCTTGATCCGCAGGATGGATGAGAGCTGAAAGGGAGAGAGGAAGAGAGGGTGAGCTTTGGAATACTTTTTTATCTAAGCACAAGTAAAGCTCATAACACTGACGAGTGCAGCTCTGTCCTCTCTCGCTTTCCGTATCTGTGTTTAGTGTGTTCAAGTTCAACCATAATAAGAAAAATGACAAAAGGTTTTCTCAGATGTTAAATTGCACCATTTGGCAAAGTTTGGTTCATATACCGTATGAACAATCAGATCTCTGTATGTGGTCTGGGAACCAATCATCATGCTGCTGCTAGAATTCATCGTCCTGTTTGACCTACAAAATCTCTCAGTAATACATCTGAAGCCTGAGCAAATTGGTTTGATTTCTTTTCAAATACATGGGGAGAATGCAACAAACAACTTAACAAAACATGGCCCAAAAATTTGCGAAAAATTAGTGAAAAAAGTTATGAGAACATTTCCTGAAAAAAAAGTAAAACAAACAAGAGAAAGTGCTGAAAATAAAATATGTATGTCTTTATTTTAAATCTAAAAATATTATAATTATACATATATAAATATATATAAACATATATATATATATTTCTGAACATCCTTGGATAATTTTCAACAACCCTCCCCTCTTTCTTCAAACTAATTTTTATGTAATTTTCTTGTCACCTTTTCCTAATCTCTTGTGATTTGTGGAACATTACCAAGTTTGTCATGGCTTTTGTCCCCATGTTTTCAAAACAAATCAAATCTATTTAGTTTTAAAGGGCCAAATAGCATGTGAAAGGCATTTAAATGTAGCAAACTGTAAATGTAAATGTAGAAAACTGATGTCAAACCAGGTTTCAAAGGGTTAATGTGATGTCTATCAGTACACAGTAGTAGGGATGCACTTTACTGACCAAACATTGGTACTGGGAAATATTCGCCTTGTTCACTGCCATCAGCCTATTTCCAATTAAGATTCACAGATCTGTATTATCAGATTTTTGCACAGGCTAAAAATTCAGGGCTTGAGGCTAAAGGATTTCCAAGGACAAAACAAAGGAACAATAACTGGATCAGTTATTAGGAGTGCTATTATATATACCGTTCACTGATAACAGTGCACCACACTCCTGGAGCAGTGAGTGTACTTCGGCCACAAATGGAGCAGCAGAACATCAGACACAGTGAAAGTGAAACATAACTATTCATTGTGCTGGGTCAAAGAGACCACATTCACTCGCTTCTGCAGCAGCTCCTTCTCTCATCCATCAATCTGACCTGCTTAGCTCTGACCAGATCAACAGGTTAATTATTCACCCAAACTGCTGCTGTTGAAAACAAGGGGACATAGAATAACAAAAAGATACAGACACAAGATGAAACCCCAGGTTTTTCAAAAACAAACCCCATCAAAAAGACATCGGTAACAGGTGTCAGTCCAGAATTTTACAATCAGTGCATCCCTACGCTGTGGGAGTTTTAAATTTTGATTTGTTATTCAAACATTTAAAAAATTAGACAAAAGCCTTCGGGGTGATCAACCAGTGAAACACAACAGAGTGCAGTACACCCACCTTGGAGTGTAGTCGCACCCAGCGGCTGAAGAGGGCGTGCTTGCAGAGACGTGAAGCACGACCCATGTCGTCCTTGCCTGTGGTTGCATTTATCACCTCCAGGGCCTGGTCACCCACTGTCCAGTTCACACTGAAGTTGGGTGCCTTGCCCGGCTGTCTGGCCTCTGCATTACTTATACCTGGAAGCCAAAAACAACAGGGGTCAATAACGGAGCAGCACAGAGAGCCAAAAATATCATTGCTATCCAAAGAAAAAAAAAATGCTTCAAATGTATATAACGATGATTTCAAATTTTTTGTATACACTTAAGGATTCCTTTATGGTTTGTTAAAATTCTGCCACTTCTTCAGCTGAATAAACAGTCCAGACAGATGCACTGTCAGAAAGTTGGAAACAAGTTGTCTTAGTGTCAAAAGTTTTGGGGGTTATTATAGGACAATTATATATATTATGACAAGTCTTAAATACTGAATTAAATGTTTTCCTGTAGCAGTACCATCCACATTTTAAGAACATTTTAATTTTAATGAACATTATGTTAAGACCCTCAAAACATAGAATGTCTTCAAGCTTTCATGTAGAAAAGGGACTTAAGATAATAATTTACTTTCTCTGTCCTCCAAAGCTTCTGTGGGAGACCCACAGGAACTTAACCTCCTGCTACCCCGCTGCATGGACGTATTAAACAATGGATAAGGTACCAAACCTGGCAACCCATTCCTTCAAATGACAGCTGCTCCCACAGCTCGAACGGCAACTTTTATCCTTGCTTTTCTCTTTCTTTGTGCTACTGAGTGGAGACAAAATACCGTCCACCCAGGGGGACTATGAGGTCAGAGCCTGCTTTCTTCCAGCACACTACTGGGCATCAGCCTCCACTGTATCTGAAGCATAAATGGGAGATATATGGATGCCATAAATCCTGGTGTCTTGCTCTTTGTGTGTGTGAGTGTGTGTGTGTGTGTGTGTGTGTGTGTATTAAGCTCCTTGGTTCCATTTGGCAGCACTTGTGGCAGAAGATGATTTAAAGGGGATGAAATCCTCAGTGCTCTAACGCCACAGCCCTTCACCGCTAAAAACTCTCTAAAGCGGAAAAGGTTAATAACCCCCTACTATTATCTCCCTTACCCGCCATTTACAGAGCAACCAGGGAGGAGGAGCAGAGGGAGCTGCATATAGCTCCAGGCCCTGCGATAAGATGCCCCTTGTCATCCTCTAGGATCTCAAAAAAAATACAACAGTGTTCCTTCAACGGTTTGATTTGATTTATCTTTTGTTGTTGTCTGATTTGTGCTGCTGCAGTCATGTAGTTGTTTTTTTTCTTATGTGTTTAAACTTATGATCTGCTAAACTTTTGCTCCACCAAAGAGCAATTCAACAATAATAGTTTGGCAACAGTTAGTGACCACCGTAGGCCTATCAAGCTTTGAGTTTCTTGCATTTTCCAGTCAGAAGGGTTGTGTCTTTTAGCCTTTCATAAATCAAAAACACAACAGAAAAAAATTCTAACCATTAAACAGTGTGTTAATTTGCTCTAATGGAGGGTGCTAATGTTACCATGTGCAGCTCAATAGCCAGCTTCTTACAGAGTAACAGATTTTTACTTGATATCATAGACCAACTATATTAGTGGGGCTACAGGAAACACTAAAAATTAAAACTAGAGTCTTGTGGTTGTATGTTAGAATTTACAATCATGTCCATGAAGAACTTTGACCTTATGTGGAATTTTGTCATAATTACCGTGCAAATTCCTGAGTTACAGCCAAAATCATGATATGTGAGGTCTAAATAACCTTGACTTAAGTGAACAAATTCTAATCAGTTCATACTTGAGTCCAAGTGGATGTTTGTGCCAAATCTGTGGAAATTCCCTAAATGTGTTCTTGAGATACCATGTTAATGTGAATGAAACAGATGCAAGGTCACAGTGACCTTGGCCTTTCACCACCAAATTCCAATTGGATCATGCTTGAGTCCAAGTGGATGTTTGTGTCAAATTTGAAGCAATTTCCTAAAGGTGTTCTTGAGATATTGCATTGATGAGAATAAGACAGGAGAGGTCACAGCAATCTTTATTTTCAGTCAGTTCATCATTAAGTCCAAGTGGACGTTTGTGACAAATCTGAAGAAATTCCCTGTTGATGTTTGTGAGATATCAAGTTCACGAAAATGGGATTGCAAAATGACAAATGTACAGACTGATGAACAACCCCGAAAACATAATGCCTCTGGCCACTGCCAACACTGGCATGGAGGCATAAAAAGCTGTTTAAGGCTGGAGCATCTACTGTTCATCTAAAACAGCGCTGTTTCTTTGCATGTTTTCAAGTATATCATGTAAGTAGCCATCAAAAAGATTTAAGATTCTTCATTTAAAATGAGTCAGCTGAAAACATTTAAAAGTCTGCCAGTAGCAATTTTAAACCTTCTCACAAACCTGATGTTCGCCTAATTAGCTCGTCAGCAACACTTGTTAATCTTATCTTAAAATTAGAGGAAAGAAAGAGGACAAAATGTTGGAAGACTAAATGAGAGTTAGGAACCAAACATGGAGATTTTCCATGCTATTGTTTTACAAGGTTCTTGGACCAATCACTAGACAAAGACTGAATGCTAGATGTAAAAATAGAAACGCTGAAAGGAAAAAAAAAACAAAAAAAAACCCTGCGGGAGCCCAGGTCTATACGGCCTTTTTAAAAGGTCAAGCCAATGCTCAAAATTTACACAAAATGATAAAGCTATTCAAATTCCACAGGAACAAGGTAAATGCCAGCTCCGATCAAAGAGAGGAGAAAAGCAATAACTGTCTTCCTGCTGACCAGGGAGGTGGATAAATGTGTTTACTGCTTAGGGCTTAAACCGTCTTACTCTCTGATATTTAGAGAGCTGGAGTTTGATTGGCAAATATTAACAAGGAGATCTCATGAAAACATGACAATGTGAACAGGATCATGTCATTACTTCAGCTTTAGGGCTTATCAAGTTAACATTTCAGCAACTTTCAGCAAAAACGGTATTTGATATTCATCTCCTCTACATGAAAGAGGGAACTCACCACTGAGCAGAGGCCTGTTGAGGGTGAACTGCTGCGGCAGGTCCTCGATGTCCGCGATGCGCTGGTACATGGCCCTGGAAAGGTGGTCGGCATGGTAAAGGCTGCCGAGGATGATGCTGGAGAAGTAGATTGGCTCTGTGAAGTAGCTCATCAAAGAGCCCTGGATGCCCACGACATTCCACCTGCAGAGCACACACACGGCAACACATCAGATGACCTGGAATTGAGGCTAATATGCTGGACATACGCTATTTTAACTCCACACTTGTGGTGATTATGGAGACATGTTAAAATAATGTTAACTTTCTAAACACAGTTATTTAGAAACTAGTTTAACATTCACATTAGACCAAACCAAAAACTGATTGTCTTAACATGGAAATATAATTTGCAGAAAATTCACAGATGACTCAGCGGGCAACGTGTAGAATATTAAGCCTGGAGACTCTGTGCTCTGTGGTGCGTGCAGACACACACACACACACACACACACACACACACACACACACACACACACACACACAGGGCTGCACAAGCAAAAAATATATTGGTACATAACCAGCCAATGCAATCTACCACACACAATCACCCACAATCCTACAGTTGTATACACTCTGAAGTATCCAATTTCATTTTTTTTTTTACAAACTTGTGTATTTCTATTCTGTGTCATTAGCCATCTCTCCCCAGTCATTTTCCCATTGACATGCTCTGTGAAGCATCGCCTGCCCCAACTCAGAGAGAAAGACAGTGAGAGAGAGAGAGAGAGAGAGAAGAAAAAGGGATGGAGAGGGAGACAGTGAGGGAGAGTGTAAGGGGTGATGACACACAGGGAGAAGGAAAGTGACAGGGTAGATGAAGGGAGAGAGCAAAAGTTACACAGAGATGAAAGACTCTGCTTGTGAAGCAGTGTGCTTCAGTGTAGCATTCAGTCCTAAACTCATTCATTCCTGAAACATTAAACTTTACAAACAGGTCAAAATACATGGTTTATTAAAAAAATGTTAATATATGGGCCTAATAGTTGTTATTAGCAATAATTATAGATATATGGATAGTTCATTTGCTGGGAACTATTTTCAGCTGCAGATTGATGTTTATTTGTTATACTGACATGCATTTATGCCAAGTGGATGCTTTATGTGGGACTGACCTAAAAAACTACAGTGCCCATGTTCTTAGTAATGAAGGAACACTAATAGAGTGCCCCAAGAATGACTCCTAAAACCCAAAAATTAGCATTTTTCTATTCCCTGGTTCCCTGATTTTTTTGAATGGGTTTTTAGATCGATGCCTGAACTAAGATCTGCGTTTAAGAGGCTTTTACATTGTGTTGTACAACATAACATATGTCAGTAAACTTTAAAGCTTTTATGTGTATTAAAAAGGCAGTTGCTACATGAGACTATCCGCCATGCTTCCTGGAATGTTATTGTGAGAGGAGAAGTCGCATAACATTGCTCAGTGGAAACGCAGTCATCTCGCAATTGTGATTTATCGACATTTCAAAAATATCACTTAAGTTTTGTGCAAATCTGTAATGGGAACCCGCCTACTGACAGTGGGATGTGATCTCCTCATTGTCTCTTTCACTTCAGGCAGACTGTTTGAGAGTGTGTGAAATTACAAACATAGACCCAGAACAATGAGGAATATGCAAGCAGAAGACCCGAGGCTACTCGGAGACACCGTTGTCTCCATATGCAATATTCTCTGTGTGTATGTTTGTGAGAGAGAATGCCTGATAGTGTGTGTGAAAATGAAATCTCCGAATTCATAGCTGCGAGCAGTAAAGCACACATTCAGCACAGTCAAACAGCTTCATAATAGACTGTGCACTGACACACACACACACACACACACACACACACACACACACACACACACACCTGAAAACACTCTAAAGGGGCACACAGTACATAAAACACACACACACACACACACACATTCAGAGTTGTGTTTTCGGAGGCATTCAATTTCATTCCCTTCCAACATCTTTGTTGATATGTTACTCAATATCATGCTCTGTGTTTCTACACACATACAACACACACACAAACAAAAGAACAGGGTCAGAGCAAGTCAGAGGGCCAACGTAATCAGCTGTTAAAGAAATAACGACAGGAGAGAACAGGACAAACGGAGAGAAATAACCCATAAGAGCTCTGCCTGTTCGCTAATGAGCTCATTCAAATAGTACTAAGGCAGAGAACGGCTTGTTCTGGCTGAAGCCGTGGGGCCGGGCATGTAATCAAACGCAGAATGAGAGTGAGAAAAAACACTGCGTATGGAGAGAACATTATCGGCATGGTCAAAGTGAGCCAGTCAGTTGCTGTATTAAATGGCAGCCCGGCGGCCTGCGATAACTCAGACGGGGGACAAAAGCAGGTGGGCTGCAGATTTCTTACCTGGTTAATAGCTGTGTCACAAGAGGGCAGAGTGAGACGCCTTGCACACAGTCGTCTTTTCCTCACATTTGAAGAGATATACTCATAATGCCAAACCCCAGTGCTGGATATAGCAGATTTGCTGCCCTGGGCAAGCTTCCCCTAGCCTGCCCCCCAAGGCCCCCCTTAAACATTTTTTGTTTATATTAATTGTATATATTACAAAAAAGTACAAAATCTTATAAGAAATAAAAAAAGCAACTTAGCTAAAAAGCAACAATAATAAACTATAAAATAATACAGAATGTGCAAACTAGCCAATATTTTCTTCTTTTTTTTCACACCATGCCCCTGATGGCTTTGGCGTTTTCATTTTCTATTACTCTTATTCTCTCCAGATACACTCCAATCCTCCTTACCTTTATCATAGACTCTAAGTAAAGATGGATGTTATGACAGCTCCCCAAAAGTGAAGCCAAAACATCCTGATCGGCCCACCCCCACCCCATGGTGGCTGGCTGCAGTATAGGTCATAAACTCTATTTTTCCAAAGGTGTTTTCTGTCATTTAAGGTAATGCCCTGTATGTTCATTTGTTTTTTTTCCAGACAAAGTTTGGTTTTAATTAGTTATTTAATGCTATAAAAAAAAGATATTTAACAACATGATTGACAGTTGATCAATAGTGCTGCTCGCAATTGGTCAGGTGGGTGTATGAGCAGGGACTTGATATTGCGAGATCGCTACTGCGTACACTCTGGCTCCAAATGACATCACTAGAACAAGATGGCAGCCGCTGTAACTGGGAAATTTTGGCTTATTTTTTGTGCATTGAGTAGACACATGTTCCATCTTTACATACAGTCTCTAATACCCATCGGTGCCCTAACATATTCTGACTGTGATGATCACCCACTGATGCACACATCAAAATGGTTCCAAAGGAAAGTTTGATTTAAGATTTTTTTTAAATACCACTCAGAATTAAATTAAATTAAATTAAAATGTGATGTGTTTGTCTCACAGTGGATATAAGTGTAGAATAGAATTAGGAAATACCCAAAGTTTGTTGGTGAGTGTTATTGGCAATTTTGTGTTTCTCACTCTGCCTCAATTCCCAACATGATTAACCCTGTATGCACTGCCTTTACTGGTTTACTGTACCACAGCATTTTTGGATAAATACCCAGTTTGTATCTAATATGTATGTACTTCCATAGCAGTCACAGGATCCTCTGCTCTGGGCATCCTGGCCTGAAACAAAACATGAGTGTTTTTAGTGCCACTGTCCTGATGTGGTGACGTTAATGCAAGAGGCATTTGGGAAATAATGTTGAAAAAGGGTTTTACCAAGTATTTTAGGATTTCATAATGCAACGTCACAAGAAAAACACTCCACAAAATCCTACTTTCCCTGTCTCTGCATTTTTAGGACTTTAGAAAGATTGACTTTAGACATTTTAATACTAATTAAGGCCTTATTTTTATATTAATAAATTCATTGCCTTTCAAGGGCTTGTTAAGTATTAAGGTGAACTGCAGGACTTTTTTTCTTTTTTTTCCCGGTGCAGCTGGGGTTGGGTTTTGGGGGGATTTTGGTGTCTCTTGCCCATATGTAGATCCACCACTGCCAATCTCTCACTCAGCTGTTAAGGGTTAATTTTTTTATACTCTATATCAAATTCAAACTGGTGTCATCTTCAAAATATCTCATGCTTTTCCATGTTATCTAGTAAAGCACTGCCGGATAAAAACTGCCGCATGACTAAATGTACAACTTCCAACCTATTTTGCCCTCTACTGACTTGGATCGCTCCGCTGTGGACAACCACAGAAAATCTGCGCCACGAGTACCAGAGCTGACACGCCGAAAAGGGCAACAGGACTTCTCACACAGTACAAACAGTATACGCTACTCGTTCGACATCTCCCACAGCACATACACTCCCAGCGTTCAATCACTCTGTGCGTTCAGGCAAGGTATTACGATTCCTGGACAGAGGAGGAGGAGGAAGAAGAGGAGGAGGGATAAAAGAAGGGGGCCCCTGAGAAGAGTTATGGAGAAGTTTTATCGTTCATCACAAGGGAGGCACAGTGTTGCCTTGAACATGGACAGAGACTAAAGACGCTATGATGTGCCTGCGAAAATGCCCCCGGGGACTGAGGATCCATCAATCCGGCTGTCCCTGACACTCCCTGAGGAAAATGATGGACTTGCAATGACAAAGCGAGGATATAATGCAATTCATAGCAGCATGAGTAAATAAAACATGAAGAATCATGAAAATATACAGCTAAATAAGTGCAAAGCTTTACGATGAGAATGAAACATTTTTACTACAACTACTGATTTTTTTTAATATCAATATTATTTTGGAGATTAACTGATGAATCCTCTGGTCTGTAAAATGTCTGACAATAGTGAAAAATATCCATCCTAGTTTCTCAAAATCGAAGGCGGTGTCTCTAAATGTCAGTTTTGTCAGTCCAAAAGTCAAATATCCTATGAAACAGAGAAAAGTAGAACATCTCTGTATTTAAGAGTTAAAGCCTTTTTTTGCATGAAAAATTATGTCAAGAATTTATTGTTTATCAAAACAGTTGGTGATTATTTTTCCGCTGATTTAGTAATTGATAAATCAAGTAATGATTGATTTTCCAAACGTTCAGGGATTTTACCAATTCTACGACTCTTCCAGGCCTGGAAAGCGAATTTGTATAATTCCTTGACTTTTCCTTGTTTTCCGTGACTGTGGGAACCCTGTTACTTGATGTTGAGAGTTCCAGATTTTTGTACAGATTAAACACGTAAATTAATGATCTTTAGAAGTGCTGGTTGATGGATTCACTTTAAGACAGAGCCAGGCTAGCTGTTTCGCCTTGTTTCCAGTCTTTATGCTAAGCTAAGCTAAGCAAAAAAAGCGAATAAAAATATTCCCCAAAATGTTCAAGGATTCCATTGAGGATTTTCTGTTAAATAACAGAGAACAAGAAAGCAAAAAAAAAAAAAAGCTGCTCGTTATGACTTCAATATAATACATATAAATGCGTTAAGTGTGAACCAAATTACCTTGCAATCTTGTCACTGCAGGACATGGTGAGTAACCTTTCCCCCTGCAGCACCCCGTCCCAGGTCTGGATGGTGTTGCTGGACCTCACAGGGATGGTGCCTTCCCCCGACTCGATTTTGGTCCTTAACTGGCCCCGTGCTTTCCGGTTGGGATGTCTGTCTCCTTGGTCTGAGTGAGAGAGAAGACGTATAACATGTATAAGAAATTACGAACTGGGTGGAAATTTTGGCTCCCTATCAATGTGTGAATATCAACAATAACCTCAACGCCATGAAAGAAGCAAAGATTAAACAAAAAAGAAAAAAGAAAAAAAAAGATGGAAACACGACTTACACAAAAGCATGACCCATTATTTATTATTATGTTATCAATGTTTTCCGCTGTTCCACCAGCAGGCGCCATCTATTCAGTGACTAATTGAATGTGGCTGTTTTCTATTCAGTCTGCCATGTGCAACGGAAAACACTTTGACAAGAGTAAGAGGGAGGTTAATCAGACAGACAGTGTGGGCCGGCTGGGCGGGAGAAAGACTGATAGAGACAGACAGCGAATGACAAAAAGCTCTAATTACTAGAGCCTTGTTTAAATGTGCCTGAAATGCGTATTTGGATTTGGAGTAAAATTCTAATTAAATGAAACCAAGCATAAGAGGAAAGCCCTACAAATTTAATTAAATAAAATACGCTGTTGTTGAAACTGAATTCTGAACTGAGATGAGACCAAATTAAAAACATGTCGGCTGAGCTGAGGAGGAGAGATGAGGCCGGTGAGTGGATGCTCTGCGATCGCTCCATACCTTCGACTCCGGCTTCGTGCGGAGAGAAGATCCTGGCGTCTCCGCAGGGTGAGGTGCTGATGTAGAGGTGGAACTGGACGTTGTCCTTTAACCTGTAGCCTCCCTTGTCACACGGGACGAATATTGACTTGTGCTGGTCGTCCTTGCTGTGGTTGTGATTAAGATTTAACGGGAAACTTTAACATGGGGCTCACAAACTGCATTATTTAACTGGACTTTAAATGCTTTGTAATCAGAAACAGCAAAGAGCAATCTAAACACGTGATTAGATTGTCGATACAAGTGACCTCCCAGCAGTCCACTGACCTGAGGAAGAACTCCAGCTGGGTGTAGAGGTACCTGATGAGCGAGCGTCGGGCGATTATCTCAGCGTGGCAGTCATTGAGTGCCAGGCCACGGTCGCTCATGTACTCACCGTTGATGCATTTGGTTCCCGTGGAGACACAAATCACCTGTGCTTCCTTTACATCTGTCCCTGTTGGAGAGGAAAGGGGATAAAGACACATGAGAGAACAGGCACACACTCTTATAGAGGGTGTATTATGCTCATTTTCAGTTTCATTCTTGTATTTTGGGTTTCTGTTACAAGAACAGCTCCCAACTGGTGGGTCACGGTCCAATAGTGGGTCATGGGTCCATTCTGAATAGACCAAAAGTGACTTGAGAATGTGTTACGTTTGTAAAAAACATGCTATATTTCTTAAGTACAGTGAATTTCTGGCACAGAGCTTTTATTTTGAAATGCTGTTTTCTGCTGCAGAGTATGTAGTATGTAGTACATAGTATGTCGTATTTAGTATGTAGTGAATAATGGACAGGTAGTTAAGAGAGACAGCAAACTAGCTCAACGACATGGCCAAAGGCAAGTATGACTCTTCATTTATTAAACTGTGTGGACCTCTAATTGATGAATAAGGATAAACCTGGAACTGGGCCACTAGGTTTAACATGTTTACATGCTTTAATGTGAAAAAACAAACAAACAAACAAACAAACAAAAAAAAATTGTTATTTTTTTCAACCTGTCTGTGCCTCAACACCTTTCTCACCGGTCTCTATCAGCCCCCTTCTGTCCGCTGTCTGCTCAGATTGGTAAAGTTGGATAGTGTTCTCATTTCAAATGATACTAGTACCTTTTTTTAAAAGCCGGTATCCAACTTTACTCGGTACTTAACTTCCTCAGTAATAATAAAAACAAAATTTTTGAACAAGCTGCAGGGGTGACGAGTTACAGTAAAATGCTACTGTGCTCCTCTGCTCTTTTCTAATCACACATACATTTTCTGTCTGTGTGTGCGTGTTTGTGTGTGTGCGTGTGCGCGCGCATGTGTGTCTGCCTGTCTCGCTGTGATACTAGGCTGATACTAAAGTAATGAAGAAAATACACCAGATGCCAAAACTGTTGTGGCGATCGATGCTGCGGCAATAGTTTTGGCACGCTGCAAAGCCAACAGAGTGGCGGTTGAGCTCCGTGGCTGGCTTCCAGGCTTTGGAGATCTTTGCGGCATCCACCTCTTGTCTTAACACCCCATTCCCATCTAGATTTGCTCTCAGGTAATTTTGGAACAGATGGAATCTGTATTCGGTGGTGTCAATATAATTTGGTCGGTACCCTGAAAAGTGCCAAAATTGGTATCTAGCCCTATTGACTGGTCAGTTTCTACACCTTTAGTATCTGCACTCTTGGTGTCTCTGCATCGTTACTACAGCCATGAAATGACCGATACAGAGCTTAGGAGCACTTTGAAAACAGCTGGATATGTTTCAGCAGGAATGTGATCTGACATTGGGGAATAATTCACAACATTGGCAAAGAACACAACCTGTTTCCCTGACGTTAGCATGTAGCTACATATAGCAGTGTATCTTACGTAAACACTTGCACTAGTGTGCCTGAAGCAGATGAACATACATAGAAATCCAGCACGAGCGGCATCAACTTGTTGCAAAAGTAGAAAAAAACAGTTGAAAACATAGTATTCAGAATGGTCTGAAGCCTCAAGTTTTTGCTCACAGGGATTACTTTTATACACATTTACCTCTTTATTTGGCCACATTAAATATGAACAACAGACACTGTCACATTATGTATATGAAAAAAAAATCAGGGAAAGCATAACAGGTTTCCTTTAAAGAAATTATTTAACGTGCTGTGGGTCTTAATTGTGTTGGAAAAAACGGCAAAAAATTCCAAGTGAAGTACAAATACCTAAAATACCTTAGTAGAGTACTTGTGTTACCTCACTACAGTGCTGGTGATAGGACTGAAAATGAAACTGTGTTTTTTTTAAACTCATAAATGTTGTTTCATATGCTATAAAATAGGTCATTCATTTCTGAGGAAACATCATCAGAGAAAATTTACACTTCCCTGTGAATACTGTCAGCTTTTCGCTATGAGCCTTGCAATGTGAATTTTCCTTTGGGTACTACTTGACAATTGACTGACTTAGCCATATTTTGTAAGCACAAAAGCACCAACCATCTTTTCATCAAACCTACCTGTTGTCATGACGACCCCTGCTAGGACTTTCCGTCGTGCATGGGGGGAGGTGAAGTTTTCTGTCAGCTCACTGAACTTATCCACCACCAGGCGAGAGACTGCATCAGCCAGAACCTGGAATCACACACATACACATACACACACACACAGTCGCACACGAGCTTGTGTCAGATATGTCAGTTTACAAAGCGCGTCTGATGTTATCCTCCCCTGGAGCACCATGTACCTGTCACAGCATTCGCATTCAGCTCCAAACAACCATCAGAGCGTTGAAATGGCAACAAGTGAAACTGGGTTGACCCCCTGAGGTATACCTAACCCTCTTTCAAGCAACGCTGTTTGAGCCTGGCATGACAGTTATAATTTACCATCTCCCTTCTGACAGTGAAGCAAAAACCAAACAAGTAATCCCGAGCAACAGATGTGAACAAAGTGTTCGTCTACACTCCGCAAGGTTTAAAACTCCCGTCTAAACTCTGGGGGGAACCTCGAGTGAACTTCACACTTCTTTTGTTCTTGGACAGCCACCTCGTCTTGCCGCCTCTTTATCCATTGCTAATGTGATGGAAAATGACGACAACCAAGAGGAGAGATGACGGCTGGATGACCACAAATTAAAGAGATTAGTCCAATATTACTTCCCTGTTACTTTGGAGTCACCGAATCGTAGCCAGATCATTTGACTTTTGAATGCCAAGGTCGTCTATGGTGTAGCTATGAATTTTAAATCTCTAGGGATACAAAAAAGTGGAAGTGCCGATCACTAAGACAAAAAAACATATGTCCAAAGAGTATTTTTCTCTTGGTAATGAGTAAAAGAACACTTCATTTCCTAGAGACCAGCAAAACCAGCTCAAACTATAACACTAAACTAAAGTTACATTTTTTTTGGCAACAGCAGTGGACTCAAACCATTTGTCCCCATTAGTTCCTTGCCAGATGGAAACAGGCTGCACAAATTAAATACCAAGCGACAGAGAATTAATAGAGCAATTAGTGGGGGGCGCTATCGTTAAAATGGGGTTCTTGTCGAATAAATCAGTTGACAACTGGAGAGAGTGAGTAAAGAGAAAAAAGAAGGCTTTGGGAAGCCGAGTGTTGACACTGTGCTGTGCCGATTAGCTTTGCCGACTGTGTTATCTCTCTTCACACACTGGTGTTGCTGCGACTGTCACCTCTATAGTGGCATCAAAAGCATCCACCTGCCTTTAGTCCCTGCACACCTGATGTGAATGAGGTTTTAACGATAATGTACTGGAACAGCAGAGTTTGACAGGTGAAGTCGACTGGAAAAGACCACTTTGCAACTCAAATGACAAATCCAGGTTCACGAAGATTATGTCAAACAATAGTGCTTTCTTGTTTAATTCTGTTACATCTGTCAAATCTCTACGTAACTGGCCAAATGATACTGTTGTAACATAATCTAATCAGCCATTCATTTTGGAAGACACTCATTAGGAAGATGGGTGTGTCATTTATAAAATTGTGTGCTTTACTAAGATGAAAAATAAACATAATCTAGTGGAAAGTCATATTCAGACCAGGCACTGGCATCTTGATTATCTGCATTATAATAATTACCTGGATCAGATCTATTAGAAAAATATGATCTTTCAGAGCTGCTTGCACTTCTAAAAACTCATCCCAGTCTTCGTAATTTTAACTACTGTCATTTTCAACTCTTTTTAAATTACAATTATTGTTTAAAACCTACTGATAATGACTGACAAGGTCAAGTAAATGATCCAACAACAGCTTTAATGAAGGCAGAATTTGAAAAATGAAAATCATGTGTCTCATTTTCAAAGCAATTTGATAAAACTGACTAAATCTGGGATCTACCATTTATTTTGGCATCAATAATTTCTTTAAAACTGGAAGGGAATTTCAGTGTGTCCTGTAGGGACTATTGAATGTCTTTGAAGAAAAGTCTTGCATTCTGTCTGCAAATGTATTAATATCCAAAATAAATACAAAAACAATTTATGTTATAGCCTAACAGTACTACTGGGCTTCTTTCCATTGGCCTGAATGTGATACCAACTGGAGTATGAATGTGCACAATGTTATTCAAATTAATACTGTTGCTCAGGATCCTTCATATCTAGGTTTCAATTAGACTTTAGTCTTCATGGTCATGATTCGATTCCTTCATATTCATATATTTGTGGCGGCCCGAGATGATTAAAACATCTGTCGCCACAAATGGATTTTTTTAATTTTTGGAGCTGGATCGTTCACTACGAGCACTGTTAAAATATACACACTGTTTGGATACATACCACCACAAATAAACTTAAATTCTGTGAAAAACGGTGGATTCAATATTCACTTGAAACATTTTTCCCAGTACTGATGGCTATGCAGTTGTTAGCATATCAAGTCTTAATTCGTAAAGTTCAGCAGAGGTGTTCATATCCTGCCTGACAACTGTTAATTACAGTTTCAAATTCAACTTTAAAAAGATTGGCAACAGGGAAATGCCAATACGTTTTTTGATTTAGATGATCAAATCAAAAGCTCATTTCCAGTAATTTTCAAAATAAAAATCAGGACTCTCCTTATAATTACATAGTGTAGGTATTCCAACAAGCAAAGTCTTAACTATACATCTTATAAACCCTGACAGAAGCTGTAATTTAAGATCACAACCCCTGGAATAGTTTCTTTGGCTTATTAAATTCACAAAACAAAGTGGTCAGTCAAAATAATTCATAATTTCAAGGCCTTAATAACTAATGAGTCAACCTGACTGCTTAGTGACTATGCAATTGAACATTTAATTAGTGTGCTGAAAGCTTTAATCAGGGTAGACTTTTTTTAGTGTGTGGATGCCTGATGTGGTCCCAGCTGCTAAAGATCTTGGTGAATTACTGGTTGAGTTTATTCTCTGATCTGGTGAGATTCTTAGACGTATGACAATGTTTGTAAAAAAGAAACATCTTACCTGGGGCAGGTGAAGCTGCAATCCCTCTCTTGGTATGGGTTGCCGGGATGGTGTCTGGTCTAGCTGCATGTTGAAGAGAGCTGAGAGGGCTGCCTGCGCTGCCCGGGCTTTAGCCAGCTTCTTGTTGCGCCCTGAGCCTTCAAACGTCTGTGCATCCACCGTTACTGACATCACAAAATTCTTGGCATGACTCTCCCCGCTCTCTGAGACAAAGTCATATTTGAGGCCTGGCCTGAGCTCATTGAGGATCATGACTGGGTTTTTGCCACTGGAGGGCGAGCTGAATGTTGATGGAGGGGGCAATGGGGCCTGGGCAAGGTTGCTGCCAGGTGGTGTTGGCAGTGGGTACTCCCCTAGTGAGTTTAAGGAGCTGCTACCATTGGAGCCGAGATAGAAGGACTCTTCAGGTGCGGCTGGTGTCTCAAAGCCATTGAAGAGCATGTCTGGGAAGTCAGCTTGGTCAGATGTAAAGTCTGTGTTCACTGTCAGTGTTCGACCCATGGCCAGGTGTGCCTCAGAGGCATTGGGGAACTGGACGAAGGAACGCAGTGCTTTTTCTGCTGCATTTAGTTTGGCCTTCTTCTTAGTCGGGCCCATACCCTCAAACATCTGTCCATTGACCTCCACAGTCATGACAAAAACTGGTGCATGGACTGGTCCTGTCTGGGACAGAAGTTTGTACTGTAGACCCGGTTTGATTTCGTTCAACTGCATCAGAGCATTCTTAGGCAGGACCGGCCCCGGTGTTTTCTTGCGCTTCTTGGCCCGGAACTTGGAGTGTGCGTGCCCATTGTTTCCTTCTTCTAGGGGCCGCTTTCGACTGCCCAGGCCGCTTCCATTGGGGAGCTGCTCAGGCACTCCCACCCCGTCTTTGCAGGACACGTTGTCCAGGTTTCGGTTTTCTTTAACATCGGTGCTGCTCGAACCTGCGGTGCCCAGAAAGAGTAACTTACAACGCCTTCGTTGCAGGATCTTGTAAATGCAAAATTTATAGATTCCTTTATCACTCTTTGGAACTGAAACAATGATTTGTGTTCCTTTATTCAAGCAAGAGATACTGGCTTTTAATTGGATTGAACATATTAACCTATGGTCTACTGATATTACTACAAATAGGAGAACGTCATCAATACATCTACTGTTGTCAAAAATATGCCGAGTGTTAGAAATGGCCATGAAACAGCTTAAGGTATCTTTTGGACTACATTTTGGTTATCTGGTATTTCATTTTGAAATGTATCTCTGAATATATCTTGATAATTAAAGTTGTAGTTATGAAGACTCTTTATTCTGATGGTCAGGTTATATTTCCAACTACAACAACTACTTTGCATTTCTCAGGTTGCACAGTGTAATGGGTCTCAAACATAAATGCACACAAAACGAGCACACATAGACGCACAGACACACGCACACAGAGCTGTTCCTCATCCACTCTATCAATGTTTAATCGCTTGAGTGGCTACAGAGACATAAGGTACACTTTAAATGTTCAGTTTGAAACTGCGGGTGCTGAAATATTCTCTACTGGGGAACACATATCACTGAATCCAGTTAGCAAAGTGGATGGAATATTGGCAAAAATTTTCATTTATAACATCCTTCAGCAAAGGCTTGATAGGTTACTCCTTGCGGTACTCAGGAGAAAGAGAGGCCGCAGTGTGCATGAGTGGGGTTGTAGGTTGGGTTGAGGGAGTGCAGGGGGAGGAGTGCAGGGGGGAGGAGCTGAGGACCAGGCAAACAGGAGAATACATCAAAGAGGCGGAAGGAGAAGACTCCACCTACTGCAGGATCCTAAAGTCTTGACTGGTGACACGGTGGGAGGTTAAAATGCTGTTTTGTTTTTTTTTTTTACAAAAGATTTTTGAGAAGAATGACTGTCGTATTTAAAATGAGGAAATCTGAATTAGAAATCTGTATCTAATGAGGTGCCATTCATAAGACCCTGCGCCTCTGAGATCCCCCCCATGGAGCTTGTCAGAGAACACAGTGTTTTAGGTTGCAAAATGTACCAACATGCCGTTACCATCTGCATAGTACAATCGACATGTCTAAAGGCAACAACAAAAAAACTTATTCCTAACATCAAGAACACAAACATGCATATCTGTCAATTTATGAGCAACATCTGCACCGAAAACATGCAGTATTTTTGGTGTGTGCGTGCATTCTGCAAAATGGTATTTTGCAATAAGAGTTTTGCAAATAAACAAGTGAAAGGAGGGGCTGTGCAAAATAGAAGCCCATAAGAACTATCACCTGTCAAAATGTTGATGGGTGAAATCTGTGTAATGAACAGGGGCACATTTGCAGCCAACAACCTTTAACCAGCACAGATGCTGCAGCATTAGTTAACTGAATTAATTAAATTTAAGCTGCTGTGGAAATTTGTGCATTAAATGAAGAGTTGGACTCTCATTTAACATGAGTTTTTAATAAATCTACAGCCAGTTGTCCTGTATCTCATTGCTTTTCTCTGTAAATGATAGAAGACAAAGAACTCCCAGCAGCCCCTTATATACTGCCAGTTCAAGGTGGGAATAATGCACCATTATGCCGCCTCGCAGTTATTTATAAAAGGTATGATTGCGGAATGGGTGAAGAGAATTGTCTTGCCTTTGAGCTGGCAGCAGAGATAAAAAGAGCGCCGCAATGGTGTCTGTATTAAAAGGACAGCCAGCAGGATGGGAACATGGGTGGGACAGATGTAACGTTTTAACAGCATATTTTATGTGCAACCCTCTGCGGGAGATTTAAAAAAAAAACAACTGACAGCAGTTAGCAGCTAACTCACAGAAGTAGAACAGCGGTCGAAAATCTGCAAGTTGGGAAAGGATTTTGATTCGGGAGCTCCTTACCCTCTGAGCAGAGAATGAGATCAGCCATCATACATCAGAGACAATAAACAACTGTTATTACCATGTTATGTCAATATTATGTCACTGTCAATAGGGATGCACGATACTGAATTTTTATGCCGATATGCCCATATATAACAACTAATTTGGCTGATAACAAACATTGATACATCCACTTTTTTCCCCACCTAACTTCAGTGATCATCACGTCTCCTCTATAATGGAGTAAACATCGTATTATGCATACTCGACATGAAATACAATGCTTCTCAATGTAATTAATATGCATTCATTGTGAAAAATAAGATAAACACTTAAAGTTTGGGTTGATGTTTTGAACATGTTCACTATGTCAAAATAATAATAATAAAAAAAATTCTGATACTTTATTTTAAAGCCAATAGCTGACCACAGCAATGCTGTGCCGAAATTATCGTGCATCCTTAATTGCAATTGTTTATTAAGTGCTGCTGGCATGTATGTTAAATGTCACATCAGAGGCAAACGCTGTTGTGCTACATGTCACACCTGTCACACTTATTTTAATTTCCTGATTCCAGCATCCTATCTAAAATCACAAACTGAAGCGGCATGATACTGCTGCTGTCGTTTGGTTCTGTGTAAACATGCAAAGCCCGCGTATAGAGGGAACTTAGTAGCGGCAGTTACATTTGTGGGTTATAGGGACTAGTTAGCCAATCAAAAACTTGAATCACACACTGAAAACTGTAGCATGCTGCACAGATAAACATGGTGAATATAATGGCACACAGAAATAAAAAACAAAAAAGAAAACTGGAGCTTCCTCCCTCCGTTACAAAATGTATTATTCGACACATTTAAACCTCTCTACTGGGTCAAAATTGATTATCTTCATTTTAGTTGAATAACTTTTTGCAGCATGATGGATATCCAGTAGTAACCAGATCAGAGGACAAAAGCCAAAGAGCAGCAGCCACGACACCATGCACTGAATTATGGCACACACATGCAATTGTGGTCGTTATCATGCACATCAGCGTCTGTGTAATCAGCCCCCATTACTTCTGCAAAGACTACACATCTTGAATGGCTGGATGTGTCAGAGCCTCATTTCCCTATGAGGCTTGCATGAACCAAATAATGCAGGAAAAAAGTCTCTTATCACAACTTCATTTTAACTTGTTTGTTGGGCTTTTGATTTTGGGATGATTCATGTGATTAAAAGAATTTCAAGAACTGCAGAGGTTGTCACATAAAAGTTAAAACATTCTTTCATGTTTTCCTCTGGCGTTTCCCTTGGTATTAAAGAAGTAGGCTTGTGTGAGCTTGGACTGTGTTTTATCTTCAAATATATATTTTGACTGGCAGTAAAAATGTAAGAAAGACGCTTCAGAAGCTTTGAAAAACAACAAAGACCATTTTGTAACTCTGCTTATTTGACTTAACACGTAACAACATACTTCTTCTCAGAGCAAAAACAGCGAGTATGACACTACAATGGGAACTGTTCATTTGTATTGCAGGTTAGGGCGCTGCGAGGATGACAGCTCTCTTTGAATGCGAGTTCAGAATCGCTAAGGTGAGAGGAAACACATTCAATCATGTCTTTCCGTGCCTCCTGAGCCTCAGTTACTGAGTTCAAACCAAAAAGTCTAATTAAAGTTAAATAAGACGGAGAGGAGAGGATTTTCTTAGGAGAGGAATGGAGGTAGAGGGAATCTGTAATATGACCTGAAGCCTCTCAGATGTAATGATTAGTACTTCCTTAAAAAGTTTCTGTCAAATCAGCCGTGTGTATTTGTGTATGTATGCACTACTCTGTGTCTAAGTTCAGGTAAGGACATATGATAGCCCATCATGCTCATGGAGGAGCAATTACTGAAATGTAATTAGCAACACAACTAGGGATTTTGGTTTTGCTTCATTTTGTCAATAACCTGACACTAACCAATTGGTTAATTAAAAAAAACAACAACAAAACCCTATTAAAATAATCATGTGAAAAAAAGGCCCTTTCCTTTTAGTCCGCCACTCGTCACTCCAAAGACTCATTTCAAAGCACTATCCATTTAAATTTAGTGAAATTTCAAAGTTTTGTTCCACTCTATATGTCTTGAGTTTTTATTTTATTTTCAGTCTGCTATGCTGACAGCCAGCCAGCTGCATTAACATGCAGACACACAGTCCCACTGCCCTCCCTCTGGTCTCCACATCAGTCGGGTTGGGTCTAGCTAGCAGTGCTGCTCATTTGCAGTTAACACGGGTAATGATGCTGCGGCAACATAGTGAGCACCCTCTCGTGTCCCCCAGGTCACCCTGGTTAGAGAGGGGCTTCATTTTGAGATGCAAAACCCTTTGAGTATTGTTAACAATGTTAGCACCATTACCTGTGCTTACAGTCTAACAGTAGTAAGAGAGCTAACAGTAGTCAACGATGCTAAGAGTGTTACAGCTAAAAATTGAGCTGGGGCGAGACCAGAGATGGGGCACAATGTTTTCACAGCAATGCTGTTGCGACAGATTGGCGTTATTAGTGGTACTTGCGCCACAGCTTGCTAGCTAATTAAGAAATGTATGCATTAAATGTATTAAGAAAACTTGGATACAGCCATGGATGTAGGGCCTGTTCATTCCTATGAGAGCTGCTCAGTAGTGCATGGAGCAAAAAATGCTCTATTTTCGCTGTCTGAAAGTAACCGGATCATCCGCATTATGGGGCCCAAAGAGCACGAGAACTAGAGACTTCCGTGGTGGAGCGACTGACTTCTGGTTCAGGGCTGCGCTAGCTTGAATGGTGATCAAATTATTTAATCTTGCGGCTCTTTTAGACTTTCCAAATGTTATAAAACAGAATGGATTAAATCTTGATAGTGAAATTAGTAATTTTGCAAAGGTGTTGACGCTCACAAAAATGAATCCACTGATAAACAGATGTCTTTTTCACAATGTAAGTCAATGGGAAAAAGTCTTCGTGGGCCTCATGGCATCAGGTGACCGACCTGGGTGGTGTAATTCCACTTTTGGCCACTATGCGGAATTTGCTTTAAAGCCTGGTGCACTTCCTGGGGGCTTGCCAGACCCCGGTGGGGTGGAATGCACCAAAATTAACCTATAGACCCACGTCTGTAACCAGTTGAAAATATTCTTGATCGTTAATGATTAGAAATTGACATTCCAAATTGTTAATGTGCTAACTGGCCACATTGAATTCATTCTGTTGGTCTTTTGGTTTTCCTTTTTGAATGACGAGTACAGAGTTAGAGTTACAATATGAGTTATTTCCTGTCACATTGGCGCAGACACTGCTAACGGTGCAAACAGAACTAACAAAGCTAAATCAGATTGCAACTCATGATAGCACTATGGCACTATGCTGATATTTATGCAATATAGGTGAGCAAAATGTGTTAACACTGATTACACATCAGAGAAGGACAGGAGGACATACGGGGGAAGACATGCGGGCATACAAAAAGGAGGAAAACGAAAATACGGGCAGACATTTAAGAGTAGAGACCAGCTATTGCTCGGACAGGAAGACAGACAGACTGAAAAAAGAGAAAAATCAGAGTCGACTCACTCATATTCTCCTCCTCATCCACATCCATGGTCACGGGTTTGTTCTGACCGGAGAGCAGCCTGGCCCCCACTGCACCTGGGTATCAGAGGACACAAAGGTGGACTGCGTGAGTGCTGGACAGAGTGACACACATGCATATAAACACATTCAAAGACCTTGAGTGGCTACAGTGATGATAAATTTCTTGATGCTCCAGCACGCACACACAAAAAAAATGCACATATTGCACTGCGTAAGTAGCCCGTGAGGTAGGCATATAAATATTCAGAGACTGAGAGATATCAAGGTGAGAGAGGAGGCCAGGGCTGACAGGCCTTAATAGCAGGAGCAGTCTATTGTGACTTTAATATCCCTCCGATTAGACCTCATTTCCCACTGCCTGCTGAGAGATATACAGCTAGTGACATGGCCAAGTTACTCCATTACCGCACACACATACACACACGACTTATCCCAAGGTGGAGAGTGTGATTAAAGCTCCATTAAGCAATATTTTTCGCACTAACACAGAATCAAATGATTTCCTGGAATTTGAAATGTTCGCAATGAACAACCATCTCTGAGGGTATACATGTTTTTTTTTTCCCAGTGTTCTGCAACTGACTCTGTTTTGCCCTTTTTACATGTATATGGTTAAATCCAAAGCAGCAAATAGTTCATTACAAAAGCAAAGCATCAAACAAGTTAGCCACCTTGAAGCTTTTGGTCAGTATAAAGTACCAATAGTTATTTCCACAATACTGTCACATCGAAGAGGGGATTTGGTTAAAAAAAAAAAAAAAAGTTGATGTTCAATTCTGTCTCCAAGTGCTAGCATTAATGCAGTGCTTTGGAGGAGATTTAAAAATATTGAGATATACTGTATGTCCTGTATTGAGATACTGCCTAAACATATCGCTATATAATTTTCTGTGTCCGCTGTTTGGTACTGGGCAGTAAGCGTAGAGATGTATTAATGAGAAAACATTAATGAAAGCAGTACGAGTCATCTAAAACATTTGCAGCAAATAAAATCAAAACTGAAAAATGCTACAATCTAAAACAGAAAACTGCGCGTTAACCTGCTTTTATTAGTTGTTTTAAAACTCTCTTTTTTGTGTTTTAAAAGTGAATTATTCTGTCAATATATTCCTCTGTATGTCTTCAATTACACTGTATTGAGATGAAACCTGTTACTTGCACGCCTAAATAGTGGGCATAATGTGAAGATTCAATCCATTGGCTTTGGGATCTTGCAAGCTCCTTTCTACATTGACGAAATAAACAAATTTCACATACGCCTTGTGGGTGATCATGCGAGAGTTCTCTTGTACGGAACAATATTACTCATGTGAAAGCTGAGCAGTGAGTGGGTGGCAACCGTACTTGGGCACGGTAGGAATAAATCATACTAATTCTGAAAAAAAAAAAAAATCTAAATTATTACACACATTTACTTAAACTGGCTTACAAACT